>NC_053444.1:50095225-50420599 GCF_007990345.1 Gossypium hirsutum | reverse complement strand
AGGGTAAAAACTCAAAAATGACCTGTCTAGAGAGATTTCTAAGAAAAATATATATATATGAGATGCCTTGGAGGATAATAAATATTTTCAGAACAATTTGATCCTTCGGTATTAGCCCTGAAGTCATCTATTTGAGCCTATTTTAGCCCTTCTTTGGCACCCAAACTCGAGCCGACACTATAACCTTGGAACAAGTCCATCTCTGATTGCTCATGGTTAGTTTAAATTAGGGAATTAATCTACTTGGATAATGTAAGAGTTTGTAGAAAGAAGATTTTACTTAAATTAAGAAAAAAGAAAAAAAAACAACAAACAGAAAAAAAACCCAAAAAGGAAGAAAAATTAGAGAGAGAGAGAGAGCAAGAGAAAGGAATTATATTGAAGAATATCTACTTTAAGACGCAATTTTGAAAAAGAGCATGGTATAAGGTTCACAGTCGAAACAGTCCAAAGTCAGGAAAAGGAAATTCGGCTTCATAGGAATTAACGAGTTCTCTCGATGCAAGAAATTTTTGTTTCAATGTTAGGTTTATGAAATCTGTAGTACCAAGTTTCTTAAGTGAATTATCATCTGAGAATATAATTTACGGGTCAAAAAATCATTTTGAAATTTGTTAAGGTGATATCCCATGGAATTTGATTTTCAAGATTTGTTGTGTATAGATAGGGATTTGATCTTTTTCAACCAAAAACATGATTCTGAAAATGATGACCTTTTATGAAAAAATCAAGAAAGGAAAAAATGAAAGCATTCATTGCATTTAGAGGCTCAGGTGTGGAGATTCATTTACTTTTCATTACATTTAGAGGCCCAGGTGTGGAGGTTCATTTATTTTTTCTTTGTATATGAAGGCACAGGTGTGAGGTCTATTTACATTTCTTCTTCATTCACATTTCAAATATTTGGTTTTGAGGTCTGAATTTATCTTGTTTCACTCTTCATGTTTTGATGGTTTGGTATCTACTTTTCTAGTTTTGGATAATGTAACATGTTTTGATATGTTTCAGTTTTGGTAATTGTGTAACTCCCCAAAATTTTAAATTTGGGTATTGTGAATGTGTGACACAAACATCTGTCAGTTTTAGTGGTTATGTGTTCTGGGAGTGTTTGGGAGGTCCCAAGTTCAAGCCAAGACTTGGGCAAATTTTGGTATTTTTATGAATAAGCCCTATCTTTGGTCAATAGGCTTTTAAGTAAAACTTGGAAAATAATTAACAGAATGGGCCTATTGGTCTGGTGGATAAGTGGAGTGTTAGTGTGAGGGAGGTCATGGGTTCGAATCTTTAGGACGGTAAAGGTTATATTTTTGCTCCTAATTTCGGCAAGAGTTGTGATAAATTGGGTTTTTGAGTGGTGGATGTGTAGTGGAAGTGAGGGAGCAATTATAGGAGTGAATTAGGGGATTATGGGGGAGAATATCCAAAATCTGATCATTTTTTCCTTTTTCGAAAAAAAAGAGAGTCGTTTTCTCTCCATCTTTCTGATATTTTCTCTCCCCCCTCTCTACCGATTTTTTTTCTTCTTTGCTTCTTACTTGATTATCTTTTCTTTTTTTTCTTCTACTGCCGAAATTCCCTTGTTCCCCCTAAACCATTCTTTCCTCTTGATTTCGTAGCGTTAAGCAGCACTTGTGCAAATTCAATAAATTGTTGGGTATCATTTTAAGAGATTATTTTGTGTTCAATAGTCTAATTTCGGGGTGTTGGCAGCAACATTTTGTGAGGATTAAAGCTCTCATCGTGATTTTCGTAAACGAACCGACTTGAAGTTTTTGTGGTAAGTGTTCATCGTTTTATGAGCAAGTATTTTAGTTTTGAGATTTTGATTAATCACGAGGTAAGACTGATTATGGTGTTATTTTTTCAATTATAGGCTTTGGAGTGCTCGGGGACTGTTTTAGCATCAAACAAAACCAAGTGTGTACCCGAAACACAAAAATAAAGGATTCGGCGAAAACCCGAAATTGCTTGTTGTTTGGACAACAGCAGTAGGCTAACTTTGAAAACTCACCATAAATTGTGGAAATCAAATTAGAAGATAAAAAAATATGGGATTAAAGATATTGAAGTCTAGTTTCTCATAAGAAACTAAGTAAGCAAAAGAATTTCATATTATGAGATATTTGAATTTTAGTGAGATAGGGTCAGAATGAATTCGGAATCCCCTATCCTAACTTTGGAAAATTATTAAAAATTGTATAAAAGTAATTATGGGTTAAAATTTATATGTTTAAAATCATGAATGAGTCTATTTTCAAGAGAAACAAATAGAAACAGCAGTCGAATTCTGTACGATAAGATAATTATTTTTTAGTGCACAAAGGTCGAAACTGTTAGACAGCAGAATAGGGGAACTTTAAAGAATGAACTGTACTTATTGGCTAAACCAATAATTTTGAAAATTTTATGGTGAGAAGATATGTGAGTCTGGTTTTAGGAAAAATTTGTGGCTCTTAATTTAGAATTTTGTAGCTTAAGATACAAATAATTTAGTAACAGTGATGCAAGTAGACAACTTTGAAGGATCATATTGGCCTCTCTTTTTCCCTTCGTTTGTTCTTCATTGGGTTAATCGGAACTCTCTTTTGTGAACGTACATATTGGCCTTGTCTTGAATTATGATGTTTTAATTTGTTCGTTTCAAACCATTTTTTCATCAAAGTCCAATCCACTCTATTCCATGTCCGGGGGAGTCATCCATAATGGTGTTACGAACTAAACTTCTCCTGGATTTTCTCTTCTTACTTGAATGTCTCCTCGATGTGGCTGATCCTCACCATGTTAATTTTTTTTGAAATAATGCACAATTCTTCATCCCAATTTCCAACTTCAATTCCCGGTTATGGATTAACTTCCAAGCTCTCATGTTCAACCAAGGCGTAGCAGACCTTCTCTTCCCCTTGAATATTGTCTGGTTCAGCCTCTTCGTCAACTGAATCTTGCTCCCTAGCTCGATATCAAATGATTTCAAGTATTTGGCCCAGTTGGTTCTTAATAGCTTTCATGTTTTCTCAATATTCCGACATTCCATTCTCAAATGTATCATCCCAATTGATCTAGTTGTGACCTTCATTAGGTTCTTCCAAACATGCTTCCCCATCCTAATTGTTGCTAGCCACAATATATGAGTATCTGTACCAATCATAGCAAGATTCATATCCTTGTTTCACAAAAAGGTTGTAATCATCTCAACTAAGTGTATCAAGGCCATCTACCTCAGACATGAACGGTTTTTCAGGCCACCTGCAATAATCATTAAACATGACTTTCAATCAAGCATCAATTGAATGAATCCAAGTCGTTTGTTAAGACAGAGTGACAAGGCCACATCTATAAATCCTACTTTGGCTACTTATCTCCACCTAAAAGTGTATACTAAAAATCACTCAATCTTACATTGTCTTCCCTGGCAACGACGCTATCAACTTGACCTATTGTGCATCGACACATCAAAATAATAAATTTATATAACAATTTTGAAAGCTCGATTTTACTGTAAGTGTACAGTGTCAGTTGTTATATTTATAGTTTCGATAGAACATGAAGTATTCTAGGGGATTGAACCTAAAGAAAAAGAGGTGATTGAACAATAACTAGCCTACACAATAGAGTCTAAGTGGCTACTAATACGATTTTATAGTACGGAAATTCATAACAAGATAAGTTTGCAAGAAAATTAAATATTCTATTCTAGGGACTAAATTGCAAAGGGTGTAAAAATAAGAGACTGTCTAATAATTAACTAATGGGCATTGGTGGACTTTGATGTAGTTCACCGAATCTCGGATTAGGGACATAAATCGTATAAATTACCAAGTGGCTCCATTTTATCTTTCGATCTCAATTTTACCAACTTAGACGAATTAGATTCAGTTTACCTTTCGATGTTTCTGGTTAATCCAAGATTAATGAACAGGTGTGCGACAAGATTACCTTCTGGTCTCACTTTATCTTAATTTTCCCTTAGGGGTGTCACTACCTAAGTTCTTAGTTCTATTCGAATTAGTCCAATTTACTTGTCTAAAGATTTTAGTTTACCCATATCTCCATCAACCAACCTCCTTAACGGTTTAGCTACACATGCTCAAAGTGAAGAAAAAAAACATAAAAATGAAAAAAAACGAAAAAAAGGCAGCCATGAAAGTAAAGTTTAAAAAAAATGTGGAAGTTGATATTTTTTATACAAGAAAACTTAAATAGCATGAAAAATCTAAAGCAAATAACATAAAAGGAAGGATGAAAACCAAATAATGGGTTAAACTCAGTATTTTAACTTAACCCTAAATTTTCCAGAACATGTAAAACCCTCGAAATGATTCTGGAAATTGTTAACCTTGGTTCTTAAATCTTACGCATACTGAAGAATTAGGGGCCTTACTAGTTTACTGGATTCTCTATTTTTCCTACTTGAACCTCATGATTATCGCTCAATGCAAAGCTTCTTTTAACCATCTCTGCTTCAAAGAAACCAAGGAAGAAGATAAAGAAGAGAGAAAAATAAAACAAATTAGAGCAGAAGTCATTTGGAAAGTCATTTCTCAACTATTTATAGCCCTTCCTACACAATTATCAACCATGCATCATCCACCCATTTACAATCATTGTGCCCCACACTAAGGAACTGACTGGTTTTAATCAAACCAAACTAGATTCAAAGCTCAACTATACTCAAACCAGCATCTATATTTCCAAAATTTTCTAGTAGAGACTGCCAACATACAGTCTTTTTTAATTTCACCCCTAAAGGTTCCTAACTTTTTGGTTTCAAGAGAAACTGGGTGTGGCACACTTCATCCTATTATTTTTTGCATAGACCTCGATCAAGATGTTAAATCACATTACCACGTCTCTAAGTAGATTTTGAGCCTACAAACCCCATATCCTTCAACCCTTGATCAAACACCAATTTTTGAAAATTAGGACACCCCACAAAATTTGCCTCATAGTCAGATTCCAACATAACATTAAAATCTCCAATAAGCACCATTGGTCCTTGAAAATAAAAAATTACCGTCTCCAACTCTATCCAAAAAAGTTTTCTTTTAACCATCTGGGGGCTCCCATAAACAACCATCAAAAACAAAATCTTAGAAAAATTAACATTGCACCCTTTGAAGATAATGAAATGAAAGTGGTTGTATATTACCTCCATGTTAATGTTTGATCCCCAACAAGTCCAAATACCCCTGCAAAACCTTTAGCTTCCACTCTATAAGAATTTGGGAACCGCATTTTCTAAATTATCCAATCCACTTTATTCCCACTTAGTTTCATTTCAATCAAGGCCACAATATCCAAATTGTGTGCTCGTATATATTCCTAGATAATTCTACAAAAATGGGGATGTCTACATCTCTGGTAATTCCACGAAAAAAAATTTTAAGGACATAAATAAAATGATAAAAATTAGAAACAACACTTGTTTTTGCTTATTCAGCAACACCATTATCCAACTGCTGATCTCACCTATGCAGTAATATTCTCCACCAAAGCATTAATAGAGTCTTCCACTGGCACTATTCTTTTATTAGTACTGTCACGCCTAATCTGAATACCTTTCCCTTTTTACCTACGACGGACTTGCCCCCGTTTAACTGTATTTGATTCTAACGACTGTGAAGAAGAAGATTCGTCATGAAGAAGATGTAAATTGCCATCCCTACTGCCAAGATTTCTACTCCTCGTAAAATGGGGATTTGAATTTTCATCAATACGCATCGTAGTTGTTTTTCATTTAAGGACAAAATAATTCTTTGGGCATTAAAATTCAAAGTCGAAAGTGACTGTGAAGGTCATTGGTTAGTATCCACCCTAACAGATGTTGGCTCAACCAGCCTACCATCATTGTTTCCAAGTGCAACAACACCCAAGTTAAAACTCTTGGGTTTATTCACAGCATGTCCTTTCTTGGATATCTTACCATGTTGGGCTTTAATTTAAAAGAAGGCCCAACAATATTAGTACCCATCTTAAACCAAGTCTTCTGAGCAGTAACATGTGTCACAACCTATTTCCTTGTGTATTCCTAAATATCCACAATTGAATGAAATTTTGAGCCATTATTCTTATAAACAAATTTCTCAATCCCCTCCATATTTGACCTCCCTTAGTGCACATTCCGCCAAGATTTTCGTTAGACAATCATCCATGAACCGTAATTCTTGCTTGCCACCATGCTCTCCACCAATGATGATGTTGTTTAGTCAACAGAATCATCATTCTCAATAATCGTCTTAGGTTCAGATGGGAAATGTCACACTCAGTTGTCACTATTTTACAAGATCTAAAGGAAGTTAGGAGTTAATTGAATAGAATGGTAAGTTGGCGGGCTCTACTAGGAATTTGAAAAATTTAAGTGGCTAACTGGTATTAGTTGGGTTCCAACTCTAGTTCAATTAGAATAGAACTAACTAGTCCCTTAGTGGGAGACACAAGAATTAGCGATGAAGGGTTACTTAGGGCTTTGATGATCGTGCGTGTAACGACCTGATAGTCAAGGGTGTCAGAAAGTGTATTCTTAGGACTCTATTCCCGTAAACTGGACTCATAATTTAAAAAGTTATTTGTGTAGTTAAATAATTTTGGAATTTGTAAATTTTGTGAAATTAGGAGTTATTAAGATACAAGGACTAAATCGCGTAAAGGTTAAAAGTTGAATTATAAATTGAAATAAATTAAAGGGGATAAAGTAGCAATTAAACCATTTAATAAATGGTTGTGTATAGGTGGCCGAACATGGTTAAGTGTAAATGCATGTAAATATATACTTTATATATATTATAAATTTAGTAATAATAAATTTAATAAAAACAAA
Source organism: Gossypium hirsutum (assembly GCF_007990345.1). Lineage (NCBI taxonomy): Eukaryota > Viridiplantae > Streptophyta > Magnoliopsida > Malvales > Malvaceae > Gossypium > Gossypium hirsutum. The sequence goes on along the minus strand of NC_053444.1, from coordinate 50,413,785 downwards.
TGAAATGAAATAGAAATTAAAGTGGATGCATGCAAATTAAACAAAAGAAAGAAAGAAAAAGGAGAAGAGAACGCTCGACACTAAGGGTTTGGAAGTTCAAGCTCAAATTGGTTAGTGCAATTTAGTCCTTATACTTCTAATTTTTATAATTTTTGAATCCCGGTACCTAGGGCTACCCGACCCAGGTTGCATTTTTTAGTATTTTTTAAGATTTTAGATGTCGACATTGTTGAATAGTTTAAGTATTAGGGATTAAATAGATAGATTTTTAACTTGGAAATGGAAAGGACTAAATTGTGAAATTAATTTTTGATTTTGAACAATAGGGACTAAATTGTGAAAAATTTCAAATTAAGTGGTCGAATTGGCAAAGAGAAAGCTAAATGTGGTCTAGAGTAAAATTAGTATAAAAATATGAAGTTAAATGTAAAGTTAAAATTAGTCTTGGTTTAGGGACTAAATTGAAGAATAAGTAAAATATAGTGTAAAAATTTAAAATTTAATGTGAAATTGAAATGTGTAACATTAACATGATTTAATTTTTTTATTCTGTAGCTAACGTCGTACCGAAATCCTCAAGTAAAAAGGGGAAGGATAAAATCGACGTCAAATAGTTTGGAATTCACGATTCGTGTTTCTATAATCTGAACTAAGTTATAAATTATTACATTTTGAATTTTTGCATATGGTAAGCATTTGAGGTGAGTACTTTTTTACTTTGAAATTGAATTGAATTCATCGTCGATGGAAATGGATTAATTCGGTAAATTGAGGCATTGGTTGTATTGAAAACTAAAATAATACCCTGTTAACTATATCGGGCTAAGTTGGATATAAATGGCATGCCATAGGATAGGAAGAGTTCAGGGATTTCCTTAACCTCGAGTCAATAAGGCACCTGGTGCCTATTTGCTTCGGTTTAACCGATGAGACACTGGGTGTCAATTTATATAGCACTAGGTGTAGTTAGTACTTCAAATTTATTCGATAAGGCACTGGGTGCCAAACTAGTGTGTTGGTTGGATCCGTGTATCCGTCCGAGTCCGAGTCGTGTTAATAGGGGAAAGTAAAATAATAATTTTATGTGATTGATATTGAAATGAAAAAGATGATAAATGAATATGAGATTAGAAAATATTGAAATGGAAAATATGAGAAATAATTATGAGATGAGAAATGAAATATGAAATGATGGATTGAGATGTGAAACTTCAATGATTTCAACTATTGATCAAAGATATAAATCATGTCATTACATGAGATGATGTATTCAAATGTTAAATGAAATGCCATTGTTATATACTTATATATTAGAACATGTGAAAATCTTAGTAGATGTGAATAAAGAATGAGCAAAAATTATACTATTGAATTGAAACACATGAACATAGCTTACTTGTTGCATTTTGCATTTTTAAATACTTATATCAAGTTTATATTATTCAGATTATAGAAATACCACTGATTTTTACTCAGCGTGCAGTTTTGTTTTCTGTGCGCAGCCTAAGTACTGTTCGATTAATCGCCGACTCAGAACCAAATCAAAAATCCCAAGCTCAAGTGTGGTGATATCTTGCTTTGTAATGGCATGTACCTAAGGAGTCTTTTGTTGATATTGTTTATAAGGTGGTGTTATCCTAGTTGCTAGTGAAATGGTGGTTAAATGTGTATATGGTTGTGGTTGAGGCTATGTTGGTATGTTAGTCTTGTTTAATTTTTTATATGTGATAGTTTAAAGTTTGGTAGCTTAGCATAATGCTTGGTATGTGCTTAGCTTCAAATTTGGTCACTTTAGAAGTTGAAATTTAGTTCAAATATGGTAAATGTGATATGAATAAAAATCTTCAATGGTTGATGTGTTGTTGATGTATTTGAACATATAAAATGTGGTACCAATGAAGGTACATTGGTTAGGCATATTAGGTGATGAATTTGGTGTATTTTGGGCATGTTTAAGCGTGTTTTGAGTAGATTAATTGATTGGTAATCAAGTTGTTTAGTGCCCAAGTAATTAGGAAATGGTAAACTTGAGTTTTAAGGTAATTTTATGTGCACACGACTTCGTTACACAAGCGTGTGTCACACACGGGCAACACACGTGGGCATGTGACCCAAGTCAGTGAGTTACACGGGCAAGGACACGGGCTCAGACACGACCATGTGTCCCAACTTCGAGAGTCACACGGCCTGGGGCATTCCTCATGGCTTGGCCACATGGGCGTGTGTCCCTATTTCGATTGTTACACGACCTAGCCACATAGGCATGTGTCTCAGCCGTCTGAGGCACACAGCCTGGCCATACAGGTATGTGATCCCTGTATTAAAATTTTTGTAATTGTTTCCTAAACTTCCAGAATTATTTCAAATTAGTCTCTGCCTATTTTTGAACTACTTTTAGGGTCCCATAGACTCGTAATAGAGGCTGTAAAAGTAACTTGTACCCTTAATTAGAATAGATTAGCAAACCTATATTAGGTGCATTCTACTAACATTATCAAAGATAAATTAAAAAAGATAATCGTAGTCGGAGTATGGACCAATTTTCTGATGCTAATAATTGGAATAGTCTTGTATGTATCCTAATTCTAACATTCAAGAAGGGATAAATAGTGATTAAAGTGTAGACAGTGGAAAACTAAATTTAGAAATGTATAAATAGTGATAAGAGTGTAGACAGTGGAGCACCAAGTTTAGCATCGCATAGCATGAATTATTATTCGATTGTATAATATTCTAGCTTGATATGATTTGATTGTCGTGTCCTGCCCTTGTATATTATATTGTTAATGGCTAGTTTAGATGTTGATTATGATTGGTTAATTGTTTGATTTATTAGTAATGCCTGTGACCCCAAATTCAATAACGGAGAGGGGTTAGGGGTGTTACAGTGTGAGAAGGGTTATATATACGGAAGAAACCTCATTCAGCTGATGAAATTCTTCTCCATTTTGATTATGTTTTCTCTCATCTGCATTGTCCTCTTCAGTTGCTCTAAAAAAGAGAGGGTAAGGGAAAATGTTGCATGGGGTGCTAATCGTGAGGTTTGATGTTAAGAAGTAGAGAATCTAGTAAGCTGGTAAGCTTTCTTATCTCTCTGTACTCATGAATTAGAAGAAGAAGGAGAGTAAGGATTCCTAATAAGTTTCTGTATATAGGTTTTGTATTATAAGGTTTGATTACCTTTGAGTTAACCGGTATGGTGTTGTTGTTCTTAGCTACCAGGACGATGAAGGCTTTGACATTTGGAAAAGCTCTGCTAACGAGGATAAAAGAGTTCACGTGAGATTCTGTACTCCATATTTTAGTGACCAATGATATTATGTTGCTTGAATGATTTGTGTTAAGTCTGTGCTATGTTGTTTGTTTCCATTATTGTGTGAGATGGTGATTAAGCATGTTGAGTATGCATAAAAATGTTGAGTATGGACCAATATTTCGATGCTATGAATTGGAATAGTCTTGTATGTATCCTAATTCTGACATTCAAGAAGGGATAAATAGTGGGAAAATTGTAGACAGTGGAAGACTAAATTTAGCAATGTATAAATAGTGATAAGAGTGTAGATAGTGGAAGACCAAGTTTAGCATCGTATAGCATGAATCACTATTCGATTGTATAATGTTCTAGTCTGATATGATTTGATTGTTGCGTCCTGCCCCTGTATATTATATTATTAATGGCTAGTTTATATGTTGATTATGATTGATTAATTATTTGATTTGTTAATAATGCCTGTGACCCTAAATTCGACGACAGAGAGGGGTTAGGGGTGTTACAGTGCCAGAAAGGATATATATAAGAGAGAAGCCTCATTTTGCAGATGAAATTCTTCTCCATTTTGATTATGTTTTCTTCTCATCTGCATTTTCCTCTTTGGTTGCTCTGAAGAAGAGAGGGTAAAAGAAAATTTTGCATACGGTGCTAATTGTGAGGTTTGAGGTCAAGAAGTAGAGAATCTAGTAAGCTGGTAAGCTTTCTTATCTTTCTGAACTCATGAATTAGAAGAAGAAGGAGAGTAAGGATTCCTAATAAGTTTCTGTATATAGGTTTTGTGTTATAAGGTTTGAATACCTTTGATTTAACCGGTATGGTGTTGTTGTTCTTAGCTTCCAGGATGATGAAGCCTTTGACATTTGGAAAAGCTCAGCTAAAGAGGACAAAAAAGTTGACGTGAGATTCTGTACTCCATATTTTAGTGACCGATGATATTATGTTGCTTGAATGATCTGTGTTAAGTCTGTGCTATTTTGTTTGATTCCACTATTGTGTGTGAGATGGTGATTAAGCATGTTGAGTATGCATAACAATGTTTATGTATGATCGTTAGATGTCATATAGGTGTGAACTGACGTTTAAATAAGTGTCATTGTATGTTAAATACTAAATGCATTGATTTGTGTGAATTGCGGGATTATGTTACATTCAAAGTACGGCGGGAATTACCTTGACAGGGTAGATGAAGATAGGAAAAATTGGCGTAATGGGGGTATGGGCGAAATGTTATGGGATTTAAGGGAGTTTGGGAAACATCCTAGAACAATATCTACTGGCTCACTAGAGCGACTCTATGACGATGGTCAATCGACTCTATGGAGCGACATCGTGACGATGGTTATCAACTTGTCCTTCGGGGCAACATCTCGGGAGAAGTTTCATTTGTAAGACCATAGTTGGGCTATGGCAGGATATGAAGTCCAATAGGACAATAAACATGAGATTATATTACATAAGACCATAGCTAGACTATAACAGTATATGAAGTCCACCAGGATAGTAAACATAAGATTATATTACATAAGACTATAGCTAGGTTATGGAAATATATGAAGTCCGCTACAATAGTAAACATGAGATTATATTATGTAAGACCATCGTTGGGCTATGGCAACAAGTGAAGTCCGCCAGGACAAAAGACCAAGTGGCCCACTAGGGCACAAAAAGAGAAGTCGCGATACGGCTCATGCAACAAGCAGTAAGACAAAATAAGGGACCCATCAAGACTTCAATTATAAGAGGAATGCGGGTAAACGAGATAGTAAGAGAAATCGGCAGATTTTGAAGATAAGAAAAGTTGGTAGAAGCGTTTCAGAATACGAGTAAACCTGTTAATAAGGGACCCATCAAGACTTCAATTATAAGAGGAATCGACTTAAGTGGTCTTCACGCGGTAGTGGTAATAGAAGGGTACCTTCTCAAAGTATCTATCTATCCGCCGATATGAGTTTGCCAACAATAAACCAACATCAGGTGTAATAAAGTGAGATGAGTAAGTAGATTCCAATCCTAAGGGTCTGCTAGAAAAGTAGTCGTCAGAGAGATGAGAGTTCGCCCCAGTATTTACCTTAGGAGGGAAAATCTACTGGGGAAGTTCACCTAATGACGGGGATGCCCATAGGAACTACATAACGTGGAAGAGTCCTCTGGGACTAACAGAGGAAGAAGTTCACTAAGGACAAATTAAGGAAGTGATAGTATGTGGGGGAGACCATCTGATAGTGAGAGAATCTCGGTACAATGGATTGAAATCGGGAAAGTCCTAAAGGACTATTTTACAAGCATGAGTGTACTAAGGAAGAGGTGTGTGTAGTTGATCACGTCTCTCTCTCTCTATCCTTGCGAACAAATAGAGAGAGATATGAATATCAACACTCGAGAATTAAAATAAAATATCAAAATCGTGGCTTTACTGCAAGTGTGACAAGTCAGTTGTTATATTTGTAATGTTACAATGGAACATTAGATTATTCCAAGGATCGAACCAAAGAGAGTTAGCGATTTAGTGATTTCTATTCAAAAGTGCATGCAAGAAAAGAGTCTATCTAGCTACTTACTAATTGCTATAGTATGGCAAACCATTAAGTTGAAAGAAATTAAACTAATTAATAACCTAAAACAAAAAATAACTAAATTGTAAATAATGTAAAATATAAAACTACAAAATACGATAACAGACAGCAGTTGGTTGATTTCTATGTTGTTAATTAACCCTCGAATTAGGGATCTAAATTGTTAACACTCCTAAATTAGTTCCATTTTACCTCTTGGTCTCCACTTTACCAACTTAGACAAATTAGTCTAGTTTATCTCTCTATCTCACCAACTAACTCGGGACTAATGAATTGGTGCCCAATAAGATCACCTCTCGGTCTCACTTATCTTGATATTCCCTTAGGGTCATCAATCCTATGTTCTGAAGTCTATTGGTTTAGTCCAATTTTGGTATTTAGTCCCCGAACCCAAAAACTAACCAAACAATATTTTCATCAACCAACCACTTAAGGTTTAGTTACCTATTACCATATTAAAGCTAATAAACATGAATAAAATAACTATGGAAGCCGTTAACAAAAAATTGAACAAAAAGATGAAAGCTTTGATTTTTAACTTAATAAACTTAAACAAAAAGCAACTAACACAAGGATAAAGAAACTAGAATAATAAAGATGAGATTTTTAACAGATAAAAATAAAGAAAACTAAAATAGCATTAACTCAAATATGAAGAGTGATTACAACTAAGTTTAAAGACTTTAACATGTAAATAAAACTAAGGTACAACAAAAATGAACTTAACTAACAACTATGAAACTAATTACAACAAAAAAGAAACATAAATTAAAACCCTAAAACTATAAAGAAGAAAACTACCCTACTCTTAAGCTAAAAGATGAAGGAAGCCTTAAAACTAAGGAGCTTTCTAACTTAAACTAAAGCTTTCTTTTTTTAGTCAAGCTTTGGCTTTTTTTTAAAGACGCTAATTTGACTCCAAAATGGTGCCAAAAATGCCCATTTTTCGTCTTTTATTTGATTGGTGCTTCGAGTGGGAAAAGACTGCCCCTAATTTCATTTTTTTGTCTCTACAGGACAAAGATATCGTGATATCGAGAGGTGGGTATCACGACATCTTTGACAGTCTACTCAATGGGTCTTTGATGGTGACATCAATACAGGTGGCTCTCATTCCTCTTCATATTAGGTCTGTCAGAGGTGTTACGACTTCCATGCGTCCATATTACGATACCTCTATCTTTGGTGATGTTTTGTTCTCACGTTTGGACCTCCGATGATTCCCTACAACACTCAATCAAGCATTAAGTTCTCGATGGCACATTTGGCCATCTCGGGTCTCAAAAATAACACAAAATGGGCACAAAATGCATGAAGAGCTTATTAAGGCTAAAGAATAAAAATTAAACGAAAACTATGAAAAAGACATTAAAATTACTCGAGAATAAGTTCATTAAGTATAACGAGAAACCTAGTTTGACATTTCAAATTACAGCATATCAAACTCCTCCACACTTAAGTTTTTGCCTGCCTTTAAGCAAACACACAAAACATGCAAAAAGAAAGAAGACCCTTGAACAATGAACTTATTTGACAATTGATAAATGGGCATACCTTATATACCAAGTTACTTTATTGTACAACTCAAAGTTGATGCATTGCAAACTCCTAGCTTTGTATTGATTTTTCAGCTTATTCGTCATCTTGTCTTTGATTCCAGAGTTAAATTGAGATTACATTATTTGGGCAGAACGCTTGAAATTCATTATGCTTATACGAATTGCAACATCTTTCAATTGTTTGAAGATCGTGTAAGCCATGCATTGAGAGAAATCCTTCAATTTAATTTTGTTACTGAAATTGTTCTTGACTTTCAGGTTGCGGAAAGATTTATGTTCAACCTGATGAAAGGAAGATATAATTTAAGGAACCGTGAACAACAAAAATTATTTTCCAACAAATGGCCCGATTTAAGAATGAATCGTTTTGAAATGTCAGTACTTAGAGATGATGTCTCGTTCTAAGTGATGAAGTCAATTGTTGATGCTTCATATCGAAAGGACCTACCAGGTAAGTATACTACCCGTGCGAGTTCTAACGTATCTAATTCATCTCTTCCTGATACAGGCGACGATTTGAGGACAAATCACCTTGAAGAGGCGGGAATGATACGAACTAGCCTAAGGACTCAGCTAACTCCAATCGAGATTCCATAGAGTTCCCTATTGGACCAATCACTCGAACTCGAGCTAAATGATTTAAAGAATCAATATCGGGTTTAGTGGATCGAGTTTGGGAGAAAGCTACAAAGGAGCTTGCCAATCAAGTGTTGGACGATTCCACAAGGAACATCTATAATTTATTTAAGGCTGAATTCGAATTAGCTAGCTAACTCAACTAGCTAGACTTATACGTTTTTAATTTTGTTAATTAAATTAATTTTTGTTTCATTTCCTACAACCTTAATTACTTGTCCGATTGTTTTGTTTATTAACTTATTCGTAGATTGTACAACATTCATATTGTCCTAGCATCTTTTATTAAGCATGTCCTAACTTGAACGACATAAATGCATGTTTAATTCAAACCTATTAAACATGTTCATTTTCGGACAGATTTACTACATGTTAGCAAGTCAGATCTATTAAATATGCCCTAGACTATTACATATTTATTTGTGTGTTTAATTTGTCTTATTGATGTTTTAACCAAGTGTTTAATGTGTCTTAACAGGTTGCTTAAATAGGGAGCTGGACATTCATTTATGCGGCTGGACATACATTCATGTATCTTGTTGATACATTGAAGCTAATTAATGTGGAGCATGCACCCGATTGTGCATGTACATTGGGAGCAGTTTGCAGCTGGACATTCATGTATTTTCCAGATTCAATGGAGTTAATTTAATGAAGAACATGCACCCGATTGTGCATGTATTTTGAGAGCTGCGTGATGCACTCACTTAATTGATTATTCATGCATCCATTGCCAATAGTTGTGAGCTGTTCAGCTAACAGTTCAAGAGACCATTCGGTGCTAGATGTTCACACTTCAAGTCTCTTCATAACCAAGTGTTCACACCCGAAGGCCATTCGGCTGCTATCAATTACACTCACCAACTGATTTCACATTTGGTGCACCTTTAAATATTAATTCCAGCCATAAGTTCATCAACTGGACAAAGCTCATTTCAGCTCACTCATTAAGGATATGAACCAAGGCTGTTCGTGCACACCAAAGAGCACATTCTCAAGACTGTTCGGGTTTCTCAATGGTCAGCTTCTTATTAAAGTCATTCAATGGATTTTTCAGCTGGAAATTAAGTTAATATAGTTTCATGTATTGGCATTCAATTTGAGTCTATTCGATTGGATATCTAGAAGCCTTTAAATAGCTACTTTGTAAACCTTTTGAAGGCTAACTTATTGACTTTGAGATTTTTATGAATTATAAACTTTGTGAGTTGTTCACTCTCATTGTTCTTAAGGATTCAATTTGACTTATCTAGTTTAGCTAGTGGCGTCAAACTTGTTTCTTTCTTGAACTTATCACTCTTTGAGTGTGACCTTCAACCTTATATCGTTTGGTTCCTATCTTGCTAGGTAGTGGGTCACGGTCCTATCTAGCTATCCATCATCCACCTTAAAACTTATAAGAAATGGGTCCTTAATTGCTATTACGAGTTCATTCTTGTTTTAAGTTCGTTTTAAACCATCCTTCCATTAATCTATCTTTTATCCACTGTTTTTAACTATCTTCTTTCTTTAAAATTAGCCTATTTATTAAACCAAAATGAGAGCCACTTAATTTGATGATCGGGCAATCAACGACTCAATTACACATTGTAAGCGAGTTTGTATCATTTGGTATCAGAGCTTTTCAAATTAAGTATGTTATTGTCGTTTCCATACTCTCGGGTTTAAAGAAAAGCATAAAAAAAGTTTTGAATTAAAAAAAATCCAGTATAAATAAAATCTGTGCAAAATAAATATACAAGAGTTAAAAAAATATACAAAAAGTGGGAGTATGATTTTGAGTATTTTGACAAAAGAAAAGCTAGTTACAAGATTTTTATTTCCCTATTTTCTCATTTGATCTTAAAATTGTTTTCTTTCAAAGCCTACCTTCACCTAACATCAATTCTTTTGTTTTTAGCCTTTTGAAGACGACCTACGTGCTTTCTAATAGGTCTAAAGAAATCTCCAAGAACTTCGAAAGGTGAATTTGAGAGGTAAAAGGCACGAGTGAAGAATTCATCAAGAGATAAAAGCCAAATATTTGAGTGCAAACACGAGTGGTGTGTCATCTTTTATTTTCTTTGTGAGCGAAATAATTGAGGTTTGTGTTGAGGTCTCAATCAACATGACAAGAAGTTTTGAACGTGACCGAGAACAAGTTGTTAATGGAAAGGTGCTAGTAATTAAGCAAAGCCTCAATCTTCAAAGCATGGAAAATGAGAAACAAAGGGAGAATATCTTCCATACACGTTGCCAAGTACAAGGAAAATTTTGTTGCGTCATTATTGATGGAGGAAGCTGCACCAATATGGCCAGCACGATGATGGTGGAAGAGCTTGGCTTAACAACTACCAAGCATCCACATCCTTATAAGCTGCAATGGCATAACGATGGTGGTGAACTCAAGGTGACCAAACAAATACTTGTTTCATTTTCCGTTGGAACATATTAAGATGAAGTCCTATACGATGTGGTGCCTATGCATGCCGGAAACTTACTACTTGGATGGATATGGCAATTAGATCGGAGGGTCATGCACGATGGCTACACTAACCATTACACTTTCAAGAACTTTGGAAAGACGGTGACTTTAGCCCTTTTAACTCGAAACAAGTCTACGAAGAGCAACTCAAGTTGAAAGCTTTTGTAGAGAGTGCGAGAGTGAATGAGCAAGAAAATAAAAATGAAAAAGAAAAAGAGTTTAAACAAGAAAAGAACTTTGAAAAAGAGTTCGGGAGTGAAAAGGAGGAAAACGAGAGAGAAAGAAACAAAAATGTGAAAGATGAATATGTAATTGAGAATAAAGAAATAAAAAAATGTGAATGAAATGAGTGTCGTTCTTAAAAAAGAAAGTGAAATGAAGAGTGAGAATGAGTTCTTGAAAATAGAAGAGAGCGTGAAAAAAGAAAGAGAGACTGAAAAATAAACGAGTAAAAAAGAAAGAGAACTTGTACAAGAAACGAGTGAAGAAAGTATTCAAACACAAGGGAGGAATATTTTTGCTAACCCCCATTCGAATTTACCTTGTGATTTCTTTTCATTTCAGGTTCATAAAATTCCAACTATAGACAAGTTCCAGCTTCACTACCTTATCGATGAATGACGATTTCAATTGATTCAAAATGGTAAGTTGGAGAGTACAAATGCACTTAACATTCCCGAAGGTAAGCAAGGTAAGAAACCCCTTGACATTCAATTAGATTGTTATTCTTTGACTTCTGTTGACAAGTTTGCCCATGTTTACCTTAAAGAAATTCTTTATAATGGCTTGTTTAGTTATTATACGTTGATTAGAGTTGTTGAATTTGTTTTGGATAGTGTTAGGAAATGTTTCTTTCATCATTTGTTTCCTTTTGATTCAAATAACTTCAAATTGCACGATGAATTAGGCATTGTTGTTATTAGTTCAACTGTAAGCCAACTGAATTTGATTGACGTATGTGATGAACAATTCATACATGAAGGCTTTAATCTATTCGATTTAGAATGCCATGAGAGTTCTTTAATTTTGTTACTGAAATTGTTTTTGACTTTCAAGTTGCGGAAATATTTGTGTTCAACCCGATGGAAGGAAGATATAATTTAAGGAACCATGAACAACAAAAATTCTTTTCCAACAAATGGCCCGATTTAAGAATGAATCATTCTGAAATGTCACTACTTAAAGATGATGTCCCGTTCCAAGTGATGGAGTCAATTGTTGATGCTTCATATCGAAAGGACTTACCAGGTAAGTATCCTACCTGTGCGAGTTTTAACGTATCTAATTCATCTCTTCCAGATATAGGCGACGATTTGAGCACAAATCGCCTTGAAGAGAGGGGAATGATACGAACCAGCCCAAGGACTCAATTGACTCCAATCGAGATGCCATCAAGTTCCCTCTTGGACCAATCACTCGAGCTCGAGCTAAACGATTTAAAGAATCAATATCAGGTTTAATGGATCGAGTTTGGGAGAAAGCTACAAAGGAGCTTGCCAATCAAGTGCTGGACGATTCCACAAGGAACATCTACAATTTATTTAAGGTTGAATTCAAATTAGCTAGCTAACTCAGCTAGCTAGACTTAGACATTTTTAATTATGTTAATTAAATTAATTTTTGTTTCGTTTCCTACAACCTCAAATACTTGTCTGATTGTTTTGTTTATTAACTTAGTCTTATATTGTATAACATTCATATTGTCCTAACAACTTTTATTAAGCATGTCCTAACTAGAACAACATAAATGCATGTTTAATTCAAACCTATTAAACATGTTCATTTTCGGACAGATTGACTACATGTTAGCAATTTAGATCTCTTAAATATGTCCTAGACTACTACATATTTATGTGCGTGTTTAATTTGTCTTGTTGATGTTTTAACCAAGTGTTTAATGTGTCTTAACAGGTTGCTGAAATAGGGAGCTAGACATTCATTTATGCGGCTGGACATACATTCATGTATCATGCTAATACATTGAAGCTAATTAATGTGGAGCATGCACCCGATTGTCCATGTACAGTGGGAGCTATTTGCAGCTGGACATTCATGTATTCTCCAGATTCAATGGAGTTAATTTAATGAAGAACATGCACCCGATTATGCATGTATTTTGAGAGCTGCTTGATGCATTCACTCAGCTGATTATTCATGCATCCATTGCCAATAGTTGTGAGCTGTTCAGCTAACACTTCAAGAGACCATTTGGTGCTAGATGTTCACACTTCAAGTCTCTTCATAACAGAGTGTTCACACCCAAAGGCTATCCGGCTGCCATCAAATACACTCACCAGCTGATTCCACATTCGTTGCACCTTTAAATATTAATTCCAGCCATAACTTCATCAACCGAACAAAGCTCATTTCAGCTCACTTGTTAAGGATATGAACCAAGGCTGTTCGTGCACACCAAAGAGCACATTTTCAATACTGTTTGGGCTTCTCAATGGTTAGCTGCTTATTGAAGCCATACAATGGATTTTTCAGCTGGAAATTAAGTTAATTTAGTTTCATGTATTTGCACTCAATTTGAGTCTATTCGGCTGGATATCTAGCAGCCTTTAAATAGCTCATTTGAACCTTTTGAAGGTTAACTTCTTGACTTTGATATTTTTATGAATTATAAACTTTGTGAGTTGTTCTCTCTCATTGTTCTTCGGGATTCAATTTGACTTATCTAGTTTAGCTAGTGGCGTCAAACTTGTTTCTTTCTTGAACTTATCACTCTCCGAGTGTGGTGTTCAACCTTATACCATTTGGTTCCTATCTTGCTAGATAGTGGGTCACGGTCCTATCCAGCTATCCATCATCCACCTTAAAACTTATAAGAATCGAATCTTTAATTGCTATTGCGTGTTCATTCTTGTTTTAAGTTCGTTTTAAACCATCCTTCCATTAATCTATCTTTTATCCACTATTTTTAATTATATTCTATCTTTAAAATTAGCCTACTTGTTAAACTAAAACGAGAATTACTTAATTTGATGATTGGACAATCAACGACTCAATTACACATCGTAAGCGAGTTCACATCATTATTTCCCATTAGAGTGTCCTTGAATGACAACTTAGGCTTATTCGTCATCTGTACTCTACTACTAATCCCGCCACCAGAGTGAAGAGAATGACTAGAATTTGCAATCAAAGAATAATACAATTCGTGTTTTGCCCAGGTACAATTAGTACTTTGCCCACAGAGATGATAAATTTATAATGATCCATTTTTACTATGATTTAAATTTTATTAAAGTAAATAATGTAATTAGTTTAAATTGAGTTGCTATATAAGCTAAAATCTTACGTAATGAAGTCACATTGTATAAAAAAAAAAGCACATTTGAATAAAAAATATGAAATTATCCATTCTTGGAAAAAAATAGGTGGACGGTTGTATTTATTCCAATATCCCAATTTGAGATTTTACTTTAATTGTGATTAGATGGTTATAGAATGGATGACGACATTCCCCTCAATTGGTGGAACTGACTTGATTTCTGAAACGAGTGTCTTGTACCATGATAGGTGATCTATCTTCAGCCGTTGATATGGGCTTTATCTTAATCAACTTAACGAGTACCAAAAACAAGAAAAGGGTTGACCGGGTAAACAAAAATTTAAAAAACAGCAAAAGGTAAGGGTAATTGTCTTTTTAACTTTACTATTAGAGAATGGCAGATTAGCTTACTACACATCTTACGTCACCCGGAACTTGGTTGCTGATGTCATGGCAAAGCTCAGTAGAACTATCTCAGGAAACTTAAGCATTTTGCCCGTGACAAGCAAATTGCAGGACTGTCTCCTATCTGTATGGATAATGCTACTGTTTAGGCTTCTTTAAGCCTCTTTTACTACCTCCCAAAAACAATATTAACTAAAAATAGGATGATTTCAGTTTGATTGGGTTGGATTTATCAGATATTTTAAATATTCTCTTGAATCATTTGTAATAATTTGGTTCTATTCTATTTTCAGTTTCTTATGGTAATTTTATGTTATGAGATTTTAGATTTATTTTAATGAAGTTTAGAGCTTATTTGATAAGAATTTCAAAGCTATTTCATTAATATTTATGAATCTTTTTTCAAGTAAATAATATTTTTATTATTTTAATAAAAATAAAATTAATTATAAATTAAGGATGTCTGATAAACTTAAAATTATAAATGCTAAATTTATATTAAAAACTTATTTGATAAATTAGTAAATATAAGTTATGAAATAAATAATAAAGCGAATAAAAATAAGATAATTAGAGAGCAAAGAGAAGCACATATATTATTAATGAATCGGATGTTTACGATGTTTCTCCAAAATTTATATTTATAAACATAAGAAAAATAAATGAAAAAAAACTCTACTTTTAAGGACTATTAGAGTCCTAAAGTACATCAATCTTATCTCGAGCTTGATGAATATCCATTAATGATAAGATATTCGTAACACTACTAAATATAATTACTGATAAAAGTAAATATTGATTTTTTTTAAAATATTTATTTTTAATTTTAATCTTATTAATATAACATTTTACATTATTTTTTTATAGTTTTGAATGAAAGATAAAGATGGAAATTTGAATATCTCTTTTTTTTAATGATAATTTATTTTAAAATTTTTAATAAAATAAAATCAACTTAATATTTTATATATCTAGACTACCTACCTGCTTATCTTATTTTGTTGAAAATTTTATATTAAGTAAAAAATTAAAATGATTATCTTTTTTTATGAATATCTTATTAAGTGGATGTCCATCAAGATTAAAATAAGTTTTGATATACTTTAAATTCTAATAGTAATTACAAGTAGACCTGTACTTCATTTATACTTCTTATGCCTATAAATAGAGACTTTGGAGAAACATTGTAAATATTTCGATTGATCAATAAAATACGCTCTCTCTTTACTCTCTCATTCTTTTTTTTCTTTATTTTCTATCTTTTATTTTATAATACTTTATCAGTACAATTCTCTTTTATTTTATAATTCAATCACTCCAAATCTATTGCTCAAGTTGTTGTCGATTGCTTTCCAGAGCTATTGCAATTTCAGTCTTCAATTGAGGCCTGCGCTATGGGTAATCATTAGAGTCTTTAACCACTCATCTTCCAGTATATTTTACTATGATTTATTTATTATATCATGTTTATTATAATTAGAGACTAATTATGACAACATGAATAGATAGATTTTGATTTAAAATCCCGCATGTTTGCGATAGTGGTCATGAAATAAAAAATCTAGTGGGACGATTATAAGTTCGTCCTAGTAAATCTGTTGCATTCCTCGAACTAAATGCAAGCATAAAAGAAAATAAAAACCAATATTATTCCAATATTTGGTAGTACAAAATTACTCGAAAGCTCCAGAAGAGCTAGTATATTAATATCTTGAGATGGTTAATCTATTGGTTTTAAAAGATATTCATAATGGATCTCATATTAAGATTGTGAACGAGGAAAATATTATATTTCATATGAATCAAAAGAAGATTGAATTATTGATTACTCTTGTTATTAAATTGAATTGATTGTAACTATTTTTGTGATCTTCTTTTGTCATTGTCCACATTAAGGGATTGAAAGCAAAATATTTAACTATGAAAGATCTATTTATGAGCAATAGAATATAATAATTATATCTAAAGCTCGTTATGGTTGGAAGCACCTGAAGTTGCAAGTCTTTTTTTAAACCGTGAGTATAACTCTATAGTATTCATAATAAGCTCTCAATTAAATTTATGTGGAAAAATATTACTGATGAGAACTTGCAAGAGAGAAAACTTATGTATGAAAAGTCATTGGTTATGTATATGTTGTACATCTAGAAAATAAGATCCACTTTCAAAGTTTACTATTAATATATTTTAATTGGATTCAAAGTCTACACTGGAGTTTAATTTGCTTACTTCTTGATAAAATCGTCAAGACTCTACACAGCAAAAAAAAATATTTTGGCATATTCTTTTAAATGAATATTGCATATAATTGTTTGGAATTTATATTTATTTTGTTGACTTAGTGACATAGACTTCACATTGATTTAGACATTTCCAGTAGTAAATGTCACAATAGTACTTATATGTGGATACAAAGTAAAATGAATGATAGTAAAATTATCAATTTGTCACAATTTATATTGACATTATTAGTACAATTGAAATGCATGTTAAAGTAAACTAGAAGTTTATTAATACAAATACATTTACTACTAAGGCGTGACCAGTTAGACCATCCTAGATCATATATGATGTAAAAATTAATTTAATATTCATATGGACATTCATTAAATAACCAGAAGATTCTTTAATTTAAAAAATTCTCATTTCTTGCATTTTTTAAATGAATGTGGGCTCATTCATTCACCATGTGAATAGTTTTGATATTATATGATTTTGGTAGATGCATCTACAAAATAATCACGTATGTGTTATCAACTTGCAACCTATCGTTTGCAAGATTGCTTGTTTAAATAATTAATTTCAGACCATGCAATTAAGACAGTTCATCTTGCTAATACTGATGAGTTTATATCTCAGTCTTTTATTGATTGAGTTTGAAAAACTTTTGTAAAAGTTTGTTATTTATGCCCATAATGGTTTAGAGAAATTATTGATTGAATGCATTTAATTAATATCTAAACCATTACTTATAAAAACTAAACTTCCTATTTCAACATGAGATTATGTTGATTTACGTGTTGTACGCATTAAGCCAATAAGTTATAAATACTCTCCATTACAATTGGTTTTTAGTCAAGAGCTAAATATTTTTTCTCTTTGAATTTTTGTATGTGCGTATATGTTCCAATTGTTCCACCACAATGCACAAAGATGAGTGAATCCTCAAAGAAAGTTGAGAATATATATTAATTACAAGTCTTTTTGTATTATTAGATGTTTTGAATGTATTGGAGATTCAATTATGACATGATTTGTGATTACTATTTTTATTTGATAGTTTTTCCGATATTAGGGGGAGAGAAATAATAGTTGAATGAAATCACTACTTGTAATGAGTTATCATTATCTGGATCTTTATAGAGAGTAATTTGAACTAAAAGTTTAAAAATGATAACTCACTTTATTTCAAGTTAACTGTTAGATGTATTCACAAACCTAATGAAAATAACCAAGTGTTATATACCATCTAATATTTAAATCAAAGTCCCAGTAGGACAATCAGTTAGAATAAATGATAGATTGATCAGTTCCAAAGATGAAAATTCTTCTAGATGGTTATATAGTGGAGGTAGGTACTCCAGAAGAGACCCAAGACATAACTAATAAGTAAAACTCTAGAAAAGATTCAGGTACCTAAATTTGATGATTAAAATAGTGAAAATAATATATCTCAATAAGTTATGTCAATTCAAGAAAATGTCGAACCGATAATAAAAGTGGTCGATAATGGTTTTGCATGCAATATTATTATTGAAATAATGAAATAAAAGGAGAATATTGAATAAATATATTGAGAAATATAGATATGAAATATATTGTTCAAAATAGAAAGACGCAACTCAAATACAATTAAATTTGTGGAGTTTTTATACCAATAATCCAAATACCTAAAGGTATAAAGTTAGTAAGGGTACAAATGAAGTAGTTTTGCAAAAGCGGAATTAAAAATATGATGTTTTTAGCTAAGCCCTGGAATTGATTATGAAAAGATATAATATTCTTTTGTGGTGGATGCAATAACCTTTAGATACATTATTAAACTAACAATTCATAAAAGATTTAATTTGGTTTAATGGTTGTTAGGGTGAGATAATGGGGTGAGCTTAACAAGCTCAGTGTGAGACTAAACGAGTATTAAGCATTCATACAGGCAATTTCATAGAGGTACCAATAGCACAATTAAACATTAACAATAATAATTTTGAAATGCACATGATCATGAAAAATGCACATGTGAGATCCTACTTATACCATCCGTTACACACCACGAGTTCCCTAGAACTCGTTTGCCAAAATCCAACGTATTTGAGCAATGCTCAATATGGTAAAACCACCAATAATCAATAATGCAGTGAAACTGCCAAATAAATAATGCGATATAATCGCCAATCCCCTCGATACTCCAAATGTGGTGCACTGACTAAAAATATCTACGGACTTACTATGCTACCGGTACTCCACAAAACTCTTCCATCAACCACAAAATAACATGCAATATGTCATACAAATTCATACACAATCACATTTCAATACTTTTCACATTTATTAAACATTCTCAACATGTTCTTAATAATCACATACTTTCAGAGAAAGGAAACAATGTACAAATTTTCATATTACTATTAAGATGGTATCTATCAATATCGTTAAATTCACATACTTTATGAATTTCATTATGCACAAATAGCAACCTTACATATATATCATAGTAAATATTTCATGCATTTAAATCATGCATAAAACTAATATCTCAACATTTCATACCATTCCATCAAACATTCTCATATCACATAATATAACTATGCATAACAATCTCAATTACACATTCAGACAGTCAAACTAGCAAATTTGCCAACACATCAATCTTTTAAGGTTCGAAACGTACTTGGTTCGGCCACTCACAAAATTAATATTTGGCTACTATTCCAAACCAATTAGCAAGCTAATTATCAAATATAACTTAACATAACATTTATCGTTATCAAACAAATTTTACAAATTTAGGACCCACACCTTATTTTTCGCTTTCTCGCAACACCCTAGTGAATCTTCTAATTTTCCTTAATAAACTATTATACGATCCTAAACCAAAATTTAGTATAAATTAAATCAATTTACCGCTTAACCAAATCCCAATTACCCACTTATGGGTTGAAATCAATTGTCGAATTAATAGCTATTTTACGAATTCAACTAGTTCGATTCTTTACCTTGTATCAATGCGAACCGTATATACGATAGTTCTTCGGCTTTACGGTTGATTCTAGGCGTTTGGACCAGCACCGAATTTCATAATATACTGGAAAATCAGTAGCTAATAATTGTTCAATTCTTTCATTTAATCAATCCATAACATTTACCCTACAATTATGTTCAAACAACAATTAATTTTACACTTAACCGCACTTACACTTCCTGATTTGTGAGTTTCGAATGCCCAAACGATCAAGAAAATTTTTCCCCTAATTGAAATGGGTTTAATAGATGATTAGGAGGGTTCAAGAACTCAAATTAAGGCTGGAATTAATTGGGAAAGATTCAAGAAACAAAACAGCCCCCTATTCTACACATAAGCGCACGCACCACCGCCCATGGTGGCCGAAATTGGGGCTGAATTTAAAAATGATTTGAAACCTCATTAAAATTTGGAAAAATAAATTTAAAAATATTTAAAATCCCCTAAATTCCATATTTGGAAATTAATATTTTTAATGGACAAGATTAATTAAGAAATTGAAGAAAGAAGAGACCTTACACAAGCTAATCGAGAGAAACGACAATGACACTTTCTAGGCGATGTTTGGGATCGATCTTGGAGGTCAAAATTTTAGATTTAGGGCTAATTTAATTGAGGGAAAATTCTAAAATATAAAAATGGAGATGATGCACAATCTTGATGCAAAAAGAAGAAGAAGAAGATGGTAAAAGTGAAGGTGTAGACAACGACAACAATGGAGGAAAAGGGAAAAGAAAAAAAATAGAGATGAAGAGAGGGAGAGGGGGTTAAGGATGGCTAAGGCAGAAGAAAATGGGTTAAAAGACTGATTATTTTGATAAAAAAATTGTATTTATACCTAGGTTTACTAAGCTTAGATGCCAACACATTAAAAAAAAACATGGGAATTTGTAAAAAAAAATTAATTTATTTTGTAAAAGTTAAGACTTGAACTTGGGGCCTCCAACTAACCTTCAAGATTTCACATTTAATGACTAATCATTGGGTCAAATCCCTATTTTTGATATATTTCTAAATTTTATGGAGCTAAATTTGGGATGTTACATATATAAATTGAAATAATTTGAACATATGTGGTAAATTTGACATAGTGAAAAGAAGTTGAAGGAGGATAATAAAATGATCCAAAATACTTATTTGTGTTTTTATAGAAGAATCATGATTAAAGTTTGCTATGATTATTGTTGAAACTCTTGAAGAGATAAAAATATATTTCCCCAAAATTTCCCTCACTCATGAAATTTGTAACACCCCAGACCCGGCCTATGCGTCTAAACAAAGTCCGGAAAGTTACATTAACTTTATTAAGGAAATCCACTTTTGTAAGTATAATTAAAATCGTTTAACAGATCATGGTAACCATTAAATCCAACAGATAGTTCGACAACCTTAGAAAAGTTGTAGTACTAAGAAACACTAGAACTACATGATAAATATATAAAGAATGATAAGCAGATTGACCGAGCTTCCCCTACGCCGACCCGATCAAGTCTGTGAGTTACCTGAAATTCAGTCAACAACACAGTAAGTAGAGAACTAAGTGTATAACCAATATAGACTCAACTAGAAGCACAATTTTAATAAGAAGTTCTCAAATCTCAAGTTCCTATCAGAATCAGAGAATATTCTGTACAGGTTTAACGTATCAGTTATATGGCAAAATAATACCAGTTCAGATACAGAATAGATCAGAAACATATGCAGTTATTTCTAACCACCATCCGCTACACACCATCTCAGACCATCCTAACACACCGTTAAGGGTATTTAATATCCATCTAGCCCTACACACCATATAGTGTTAGTTTGACACATTTACTAAGATGCAGACTAGCTGCCAATCGAATTGTGACAAAGTCCCAAATTCAAATATAAATCGTGGCTTAGCCACTAAATCAAAACAAATTACTTCCTCCTTTACATAATTCCCAACCAATGCAAATGCAAATTTCAGATGTCAATAATGTATGCATAGTCATTCAGATTCAATTCATAAGTAGGTCATACAGCTCAATATCATTGGCAGTCATCACAGTACGTATACATTTATATAATCAACACCTCAAACTTGGAGCATTAGATAACATTTAGATCATAAATACAATGTGGAAGGCTAATGTTTGTGTTAGACGACGCTTATGGCCTCAGAGACAAGTTCTAAATTTTATCCACATGCTACATGGCACGGCCTCGCACACGCCCATGTGTCCACCCATATGACTCACACGGCTTGACACACCCCCGTGTCATTTACCCGTATGGTCCTAAATCGTAAACAGTGAATCATACAGCCTGGGCACATGCACATGTCTCTGGTCCGTGTGGTATTTAAAAACGACAGAGAGTCACACGGCCTGGGCACACGCCTATGTCCCTAGCCCGTGTGCTTCTTATCTTGTACTCAGTGAGTTACATGGCCTAGACACCCCCCGTGTCTTTGGCCCATGTGAACTCTGCACTAACACGACCACACACGGTCTAGACACAAGGCAGTGTCCCGTGCCCATGTGGCTTGTATTTGGTGAACAGTGTATTACATGACCGTGTGGCTCCCACGGCCTACCATACGGCTGTGTGGCATCGATAGCCATGCTTTTCGGAGTCTAAAATTTTCAAAAATAGGGTTTTTAGTATGCACCTGAAGTGATTTCGAAGCAATAACAATGTAGAGTGCTTCCGAAGCCTAAAACGACCACCCAATAACTCAATCAACCCACTTTAACGACAATAATGCTCAATTATATGCATAATACCGATGTGAAAGCTTTGAAACGAAACCTTTAACGAAATCAACATTTATTGAAAGATCAACAAAGATTACTCGAATTGACATTTTGAGGTTCGCTACATCCAATATCCCTACCTAAGAGGGAAACCAAACAACTAATTATCAGAAAAATCATACAATAAACTCGAAAGGCCCAATTCATAACATGCCATGAAGAATAAGAAAAAAAAACCATGAATTCAAACGATTTAACAATGAAACTTACTTAATAACCTTTCGATCGACGCAACTAACAACATATAACTTAGATTAGTCTTGTATTTTCTTACGACAGTAACCTGAACTAAAAAGAATAAAAGAACCAGAAAAGAGAAAAAGAAAAAGAAAAGGGGAAGAACGATCAAAAGAAAAGAAAGAATCAAAATAGAGTATGACTAACGTTAGATCCTAATTTAACCACCAACCAATTTCTAGCATTTAGCAAAATGTTCCCTATCGCATTCTCCGGGACTTGAACAGAAGACCATTGATGCAGGCAGATGCTTAACCATTGAACTAGCAAGCTCATTCTTGACACAAGTTTACCTTGAATTAAACTTGATCAGGAAATTCAAAGATAGAGATTGTTTAGAATAAAATAGCAAAACTTCTAAAGATATGACTCGAACTCTCGACCTCAACCACATAAACAGAGTCGATAACCATAGATATAAAGACTCAATTACGATAGAATCCAACATTCTAACATTCAAATTTTTGGGGCATTACAACTCTATCCCCTAAAAAAAATTTTGGCCTCGAAATATACCTAACTCAAAAAGATATGGGTACTGCCGTCGAATCAAATTTTTGAGTTCCCAAGTAGTTTTCTTAGTGCCATGATTCCGCCATAAACCTTAACTAGATGGACAATTTTCTTCCTCAATAATTTAACATCACGATCAGAATCTGAATAGGTTCCTCCTCAAAAGTTAAGTCTGGTCGTACCTCAATTTCCTCAATCGGAGCAATGTACGACGGATCAGATCGATACCGTCTCAGCATCGAGATGTGAAACACATCATTAATTTTCTCTAACTCTGACGATAATTCTAATTGATAAGCAACAAGTCCAACACGTTTCAGAATATGGTAAGGTTTAATAAATCTCGAGCTCAACTTGCCCTTATAACCAAATAGTAGGACCTTTTGCCATAAACACACTTTTAGAAACACCTGATCGCCTATAGAGAATTCAATATCTTTTCTCTTTAAATCAACATAAGAAATCTATCGATCAAAAGTGACTTTAAGATGGTCTCAAATCAACTAACAGTATTCTCGGTTTCAAAAACTACCTCGGGCCCCAAAACTCAACGTTACAACCATACAGAGCATCGTAAGGTACCATCTGAATACTAGACTGGAAGTTGTTATTGTATGCAAACTCAGCCAACAGTAAGTAATCTTCCCAACTACCCCAGAAATCTATTACACAACCTCGAAGTATATCCTCTAGGATCTGAATAACTCTTTCAGATTATCCATCAGTCTGAGGGTGTTACGTAGTACTGAAATCAAGTCGGGTGCCTAAAGCCTTATAAAGTTTCTTCTAAAATCGAGACATAAAACGCAAATCTCTATCAGAGATAATCGAGATTGTAATCCCGTGCAGTCTCACGATTTCAACAATATACAACTTAACGAGCTTGAGTAATTTGTTCTTATAGGAATGAAATGAGTGAATTTGGTTAATCGATCAACAATGACCCAAACCAAATCTTTCTTAGTGGGGGTTAACATCAATCCACTAAAAAAATCCATCGTTACACGCTCTCATTTCCACAAAGGAATCTTAACCGGCTGAAGAAATCCTGAGGGCAACTGATGTTCGGCTTTAACTTTTTGGCACATCAGACAGAGGGATACAAAGGCAACCACTTCTCATTTCAAACTAGGCCACTAATAAAGTTCTCGGAGGTCTCGATACATTTTATTTCCACCAGGATGCATAGTGTAAGGGCTACTATGCGCCTCATGTAGAATCGATAGCCTCAGCTTCTTATCATTGGGCACACAAACCTGACCCCTGAAACACAAGACTTTGTCACTGTTCAAGCTAAAATTTAAAGTTTCACTCAAATCAATCTATTGCAGTCGCTAAACTAGAGACTCATCGCTTAATTATTTAACCTGAATCTATTCGACCCAAGTCGATTGAACCTGCAATTCAGCTAATAGTCCTTCATCTTCAACTAAACTTAGACGAGCTAACATCGCTCTCAGGTCAGTCATCGCTCTACGACTAAGAGCATCGACTACCATATTAGCTTTACCTAGATGATACTCTATCGTACATTTATAATCCTTAAGCAACTTAACCTACCTATGCTGTCTAAGATTTAACTTCTTTTGAGTTAACAGATACTTGCGGTTCTTGTACTAGTGAATGCCTCTAGATTTTTAGAGCAAACATGACTGTAGCTAGCTCAAGATTGTGCGTAGGATAGTTACCCTCGTGTGTCTTAAGTTGTCGGACGCGTAAGCTACCACTTTATCGTATTACATTAAAACATATCCTAGCCCGATGTGCGATGCATCACTAAAACCATAAACTCCGGACCTAATTAAGGTTAAACTAGAACAGGAGCTTGCTTCAGAACAGACTTGAGCTTTTCGAAGCTAGACTGTTGTTTCTCAAACTACAGAAACATAGCGTTCTTACACAGTAACCTCATCAAAGGCAATGCAATTAGGAAAAATCCCTTGACACACCTTCGGTAGTAACCTACTAAACCCAGGAAACTACGAAACTCAGGTACATTTCTTGGTTGTTTCCAGTCAATTATAACTTCTATTTTCTTGGGATCGACTCGAATCCCTTCACCAGTTACCACATATCCAAGAAAAGAAACCTCTTACAACCAGAACTGACACTTACTAAACTTATTATAGAACTGTTTTTCTCGGAATATCTAGAGCACAATACGGAGGTGGTTATCATGCTCATACTCAGTCTTTGAATAAATCAGTATGTCGTCAATAAAGACTACTACAAACTGATCAAAATATGGTTAGAACACCCAATTCATTAACTCCATGAATACTACCGGGGCATTTGTCAACCCAAAAGGTATCACTAGGAACTCGTACTGTCCATAACGAGTCTTGAAGGTAGTTTTGTACACATCAGTCTCTTTCACCTTGAGCTAATGGTAACCTCAACGGAGATCGATCTCAGAGAAAATAGATGCCCCACAAAATTGATCAAACAAGTCGTCAATCCTCGGTAGTAGATACTTATTCTTTACCGTCAATTTGTTCAGCTGTCGGTAATCTATTCACATTCTCATCAATTCGTCCTTCTTCTTAATAAACAGTACCGGTGCCCTCCATGGAGAAAAACTCGGTCAGATGAACCCTCTATCGAGAAATTTCTAGAGCTAAGCTTTTAGCTCTGCAAGCTCCTTCGGTGCCATGCGATAGGGTGCAATAAACATAGGGTCGGTACTTAGTAACAGATCAATACTGAACTCAACCTCTTTATTCAAAGGTATTTCAGACAATTCCTCGGGAAAGACATTAGGAAATTCCCTCACAGTGCGAATATCTCCTACAGAAAGCTTTGCAGGAGCAGAATCGGATACGAAGGCAAGGTATGCTTCGCACCCTTTTTGGACTAACTTGTCAACTATAATAGTGGAGATTACATTGGAAAGGTAATATCGATGCTTACCAACCATAATTGTAACAACCCGATTTTTGATGGTGTTAGAAATAGTGGTTCAAGGTCATTAAATCAGACGAGTAAGTTCGTAAATATTATTTATTTAATATTTACGAGTCAAATGTGATTTTTTTTAAAAATGCATTCCCGGGACTCCGTTCCGGTAAATCAAATTCATAAATAGTTTTAATAAATATTTATGAAGCTAGTTGTGTAATTAATTAGGTTTTGATTAGGTGAGTTTGACTTAATTTTAGGTGAGTTTGACTTAATTAAGGATAATTAGATAAAAGGACTAAATTAAATTGATTGTGAATGTTTAATTATGAAATAAAAAAATCAATGGACTAAATTAGTAAATAAACCAAAAATGTGACACTTGTGTGGTAATAATAAAATACATGTGTAATAAAATATATACATACATTTGTAATAATATGTATAATTTACTTATTATTTAAGTATAAGATATTTTAGATTAAAATATTATTATCTTATTATATGTATAAAACAAAAGAAAGAAAAGAAATAAGAAAGAAACATAAAGCTTAAAACGAAACAGAGAAGGAAAAAAGGAAAGAAAGAAAAGGGAAAATTTGGGTTTTGAAGTTCCAAGCTCAATTGGTAAGTCATTTTAGTCCCTATTCTTGTAATTTTTGAGTTTTTGGAGTTCTAGAACAAAATATGTCATGATTTATGTTGAAGTTTTGAAAGATAGTAGATTTTTAGACATGAGTTATGTTGAATTAATTGATAAATTAGGGGTTAAATTGATTGAATTTCAAGTTAGGAGTTAGTAAAGGATTGATTTGTAAAATAAATCATAAGTTTTGAATAGTAGGGACTAAATTGAGAGAATTTTAAAATTAGGAATTTATGGTGAAATTAGAGAGTTAAATTAGTTTAAAGTGGGAATGGAATGAAAATATGAAATTAGTTTTGAGAATAAAAGTTAGTCTCGGTTTAAGGACTAAATTGGAGTTTAGGCAAATATTGAGTAAAAATTAAAATATTTAATGTGAGATTGAATTGTGTTGTATTGATGATTTTTAATTGTTTTAATTCCGTAGCTAGCGCTGTACCGAATCTAATTATTAATTGTTGTATTTTGATTAAATGTTATAGTAAGTGATTGAGGTGAGAATTATTTTGTTTTACAATTGAAATGGATTATCTTGATATGTGATGAAATTATATTGGTTGAATTGAATTGGAACATATATATTATGAATATATATGTGTAAATGTGAAATTGTGCAAATATGATAATTGGATTATTTTTTATATGTATAAAATTTAGTTTTAATGCCCAAGTAGACGGAATTTAAAACTACTGGGATATTAGTGCATGCCATTAAGGAACTTTAGCGCGCTCTCTAATTATTAGCACGTTAGTGCTCTCTGATTACTAGCACGTCAGTGCTCTCTGTTTAGCACATCTGTGCTTTCTGTATAGCACTTTAGTGCTCTCTGTTCATTAGTGCATAACAATGCAGCTCTGTATTTGTTCCGTATATTCGGTGTGTTCTATAAAATCTACTTTGGGCTAAGAATATGATATAGTAAACTGAAAATAGAATGTGAAATATGTTGTAAATACATGAAATACACGAGTTATATATTCATAAATTGATTGTGGAATGGATAGTGTCATTGTTTAAATGATACATGAATAAATTATGGAAAGGTATTATATATAGCAAGTGATGACAATTGAGTATTGTGTGATTTTAAATGTTCAATTGTGCTTAACATTTTATTATACATATTTTATTGTTTTATCTTTTTTAAATATTCGGATTATAGAAATACCACTGAGTTTTTACTCAGCGTACGGATTTGTTTTCCGTGCGCAGGTTAAGTACTTAAGTTTGATCGCTGATTTAGCATCCAACAATGATCCTGAACTCAAATATGGTGATGTTTATTTCTTTGTGTCGGCATGTACCTAGAGTGTCTAAATATTAGTTATTTTGTGGTTTGATTGTAAATGAAGTTATAAGGTCTATTTTGGAGAGCTTATAATTTGGATTAAAATAATGCTTTGATGACTTGTTTTGATGATATAAAATGTTTGAGATTTTTGTCTATTTGATCTGTAATCTCCGGTAATGCTCTGTAACCCGATTCCGGCGAGGGATACGGGTTGGGGGTGTTACAATAATAACCTCATTATTCTCATCCGTCCTTAGAGTAACTTTCTTAGATGCACAATCTAGACTGACTTGATACTCTACGAGCCAATCCATTCCCAGAATCAGATCAAATTCATCAAAAGACAACTCCATTAGGTTTGTCGAGAATACCATACCCTGAATCTCTAAGAGTACTCGTCTTTATACCCTATCAACATGAACCAACTGACTCAAAAGACTAATCACAGAAAACTCTCTAACAGTATTCTCAGCAGTTATACCCAGATTTGTAGAAACAATACTAGCTATATACGAGTGAGTAGACCCAATGTCAATGAGAGCAAAGTATGAAACATAATAAATAAAGAATGTACCTACTATGACATCAGCATCATCACTATCCTCTTAGCGTCTCGCCACATAAACCAATGCAGGCTTTCGTGCCTTAGTCTAACTCGTACCTCTACTCAGTGCCCTTTGACCCCTACAATAACCATTACTTCCTCTGCCATTACGACGACCTTTAGGTGGTTGCTGACCTACCCTCAGGAGTTGAACAGGACCCAGAATGGAATTTTGTGCCACAACTGACGCTTGATCTGGTCGACGGGAACAATCCCTAAATCGATGCTCCATCGACCCATAATGGAGGCATGCTCCTAACTTTCTCCAACACTCGCCCAGGTGGCACTTTCCACAATCACTACAAAGTTGAACCTCGGTCACTAGGGCTGGTGCCTCGAATCTCGGAGGCTTATCAAACCTTGCCCGTTTCTTAGGGCAATGTCCAGAACTAAAGGGGATCAAATCCCTTTTAATCTTACTCTGATCTCTCTCATGTTCATGCCTTTCGCGCTCACTACGCCTCACCACTTCCACTATCTTAGCCTTATTAACCAAGGCCACAAAAACCCGTTCTCTCTAAGTAGCTATAACAACCCCCAGATCGTATAGTAACCCTTCCTTAAATCTCACGTATTTATCATAACCGGATGCTACCAAAGCTCCCGTATACTTGCTCAGTTACAGAAACTTGACCTCATATTTAGCCACAGATCGATCACCCTAAATCAGGCTTATAAACTCGCGTCAGCGAGTCTCTACATAACTCACCCCCACATACTTGCTCTGGAAGGTATTCTTGAAATAGTCCCAATTAACCTGTTTGGGTTGAGCACCTTGCTCAACCGTCAGCCACCACTGATAGGCTTCATCTTAGAGTAGGGATACAACACCCCTCAATTACTGAATGGGAGTGCAGTCAATGTCGGTCATGATACGCTCAGTGGCCTCGAGCAAATACTCAGCAACATAGGGGCGACTCCAATAACGCCCCTGAACAACTCAACACCATTCGACCAGAGTCGTTTAGTAATTGACCCTCGACCTCCAGATCTAGAATGGGTCCTGGTGACCCTTTCCAGTGCCTGAATCGTGGCCTGAGACAGTGCGTCGTCCCTAGCCATCAGAGTCTAGGACCCCATCTCAGCAGTAAGAGTACCAACTGTCTAGTTGGGCTCTAAATTGGGCATACTGCCTATAGAGGATGACTCCGCTTGAACTCCTTCTCATCATTCACGACACCCATGAGTTCTACGTCCACAACTACCGCGCGAACTCATAATGTCAGTTTATCTACAATTTCAGAATGCATAGATCAGTTCAGGGCTTCCACATAGTGCCTCTACCAGTTCCTATCAAAGTATTTAACCCAATAACAGTTTAATCACTATAGTTTTACCACTATTCATGATAGCAAAACATAAATACATATATGTTCGGTGTTAGAGGCTCGGTCATTTATAAAAACCAACTTTCAAAATGATACAGATATCCTATTTTCATTTAGCTATCTTCTGACACACATTATGAGCCCAAAGTACAGTCCAAGTGTTGACTAATCTGGCTCTAGTACCACTAAATGTAACACCTTAGACCTAGCCTAGACGTCTAAACCAAGTCTAGAAAGTTACATTAACATTATTAAGGAAATCCACTTTTATAAGTATAGTTAAAACTATTTAACAGATCATGACAACCATTAAATCCAACAGATAGTTCGAAAACTTTAGAACAGTCGTAGTACTAAGAAACACTGGAACTACGTGATAAATATATAAAGGATGATAAGAAGATTGACCAAGCTTCCCCTACGCTGACCCGATCAAGCTTGTGAGTTACCTGAAATTCAATCAACAACACAGTGAGTAAAGAACTTAGTGTATAACCAATATAGACTCAACTAGAAGCATAATTTTAATAAGTTCTCAAATCTCAAGTTCCAATCAGAATCAGAGAATATTCTGTATAGGTTTAACGTATCAGTTATATGGCAGAAAAATTCCAGTTCAGATACAGAACAGATCAGAAACATATGCAGTTATTCCTAACCCCCATCTGCTACACCATCTCCTACCATCCCAACATACCGTTAAGGGCATTTAATACCCATCCAACCCTACACACCATATAGTGTCAGTTAAACACATTCACTGATATGCAGACTAGCTGTTAGATCAAATTGCGACAAAGCGCCAGATTCACATATAAATCGTAGCTTAGCCACTGAATTAGAACATATTACTTCCTCCTTTACATAATTCCCAACCAATGTAAATACAGATTATAGATGTCAACAATATATGCATAGTTATTCAGACTCAATTCATAAGTAGGTGATACAGCTCAATATCATCGGCAGTCATCATAATACGTATACATTTATGTAATCAATACCTCAGTCTCGGAGCATCAGATAGCACTCACACAATCTAATTTAGATTATATATACATTTTGGAAGGCCAATGTTCGTGTTAAATTATGCTTACGACCTCAGGGATAAGTTCCAGATTTTTCTGCACGCCACACAACCTAGCACGTTTGTGCGCCCACCGATGTGACTCACACGGCCTAACACACGCCTGTGTCGTCTGCCTATGTGGTGTAAATCATAAACAGTGAGTCACATGGCCCAAGCACACGTCCGTGTCTTTGGTCCATGTGGTATCTAAAAATAAAAGTAAGTCACACAGCCTGGGAACATGCCCGTGTACTCATTATTTTGTACTGAGTGAGTTACACAGACTAGACACACACCCGTGTCCTTGGCCCGTGTGAACTTTGCACTAACATGACCACACACGGCCTAGATACATGGTTGTGTCCCGTGCCCATGTGGCTTATATTTGGTGAACAGTGTGTTACACAGTTGTGTGGTTCCTACGACCTACCACACAGCCTGGCACACGGCCATATGACGTAGACAACCATGTTTTTCGGCGTCCAAAATTCGTAAAAATAGGGGTTTTCATTACGCACCTGAAGTGATTTCGAAGTAGTAACAACGTAGAGTGCTTTTAAAGCCTAAAACGACCACCCAATCAATCAACCTACTTTAACAACAATAATGCACAGTTATATAAGGAATAAGAATGTTGAAAGTTTCAACATGAAACCTTCAACGAAATCAAGACTCACTGAAAGATTAAAAACGATTACTCGAATTGACGTTTTGAGGTTCGTTACTTCCGATATCCTTGCCTAAGAGGGAAACCAAATGACTGATTATCAGAAAAATCATACAATAAACTCGAAACGCGCAATTCAGAATATGCCACAAGAACAAGAAAAAAACCATGCATTCAAATGAATTAAAAATGAAACTTATTTAATAACCTTTCGACCGACGCAACTAACAACATATAACTTCGATTAGTCTCGTATTTTCTTACGACAGTAACCTGAACGAAAAAGAATAAAAGAACCAAAAAAGAGAAAAAGAAAAAGAAAAGGGAAAGGGAAAGAACGATCAAAAGAAAAGAAAGAATCAAAATAGAGTATGACTAACGTTAGATCCTAATTTAGCCACCAATCAATTTCTAGCATTTAGCAAAATGTTCCCTATCGCATACTCCGGGACTCAAACACAAGACCATTGTCACAGACAGTTGCTTAACCATTGAATCAACAAGCTCATTCTTGACACCGGTTTACCCTGAATTAAACTTAATCAGGAAATTCAAATATAGAGGTTGTTTAGAATAAATTAGCAAAACTTCTAAAGATGTGACTCAAACTCCCAACCTCAACTACATAAACAGAGCACATAACCACAGATACAAAGACTTAATTACAACAGAATCCAATATTCTAACATTCAAATTTTTGGGGCGTTACAACTTTCAAAAGAATGGTGATATAAATGTTTATCAAATACATTCAAATAGTCATTTGAAAAACTAGTATTCAAGATTAAATGCGTAGGATATGAGAAAATATGTGATGTTTTAATAAGGGGGAGTAAATATGCATTGTACTCTTTTTCCCTTAACTGAGGTTTTGTCCTATTGGGTTTTCCTGGTAAGATTTTTAACAAGACAGCATATCATGCGTATTATAGATATGTGTACTATTTTTCCTTCACTAGGAATTCTTTTCCCCACAGGGTTTTTATCTTAGTAAGTTTTAACGAGACACATTATCTACTAATAGACATTCAATGGGGAGTGTTATGAATATCTTATTAAGTGGATGACCATCATGATCAAGATAAATTTTGATGTACTTTAAATTTTAATAGTGATTAGAAGTAGATCTCTACTTCATTTATACTTCTTATACCTATAAATAGAGACTTTGGAGAAACATTATAAATATTCCGATTGATCAATAAAATACGCTCTCTCTTTCCTCTCCCATTCTTTTTTGTTTTTTATGCTCTATCTCTTATTTTATAACATATCTAACATATTTAAAATATTAAATATTAAAATTTGTAATAATTTATCAAACATACTCTAAATAAAAATAAAATTGAATTAGATTGGATTTAGGTAACCATAATTTTTTTTACTTGTATATTTCAAAAACAGTTTATTCGGATATAGAATCTTTTTTCCAACCTCACCCGAAAACACTACAAGGACAACTGTTCTTTGGACTTTAATGGAATAATAAGACGGTGATGGTGTAGGTTAGAGGACTTACTATGTATAAAAAGTTTTGGATGGTCGACGATTTTCTTTAATGCTCACTTTCCATTTCTGGCCATGGCCATCAACATCACCTGAGCTCTCAGCTATTACATTTCGCACTACAAATTTCACCTTCTTTTTTTTATGGTAGAGAAAAATCAAGGCTTAAATATTAAAAAGAATACTAGTAAAATAATTAAAAACTTAATTTGGATCTTAATTAGAAGTTAATAATAAACTATAAAAAATATATTAAGTTTTTTATGCAATAATTAAATGAGTAATTTGTTCTATAAAAAATTCAAGTAAATGTAAGTAAAACATGTGTTGGGCTGATTTTTTTATTATTAAATTTAGTAATTTATTTTTATTTATAAAAAAGTCTATTTTTATTTTTAATAATTTTTAAAAAAATTGATATTCTCTTAGAAATTTTCATATTTTATAAATAAAAAAATCTTTTTCAGCTTGAATTTTTATAAATTTTTATATGTTTTTAACTTTTTGAGTCTTTCAAAAAAAATATTAAAATTTGTAGCACTCTTTTTAATTTTAAATAATTTTATCTAAATGCTAAAAAAAACTTTATAAGATAATTTAAAAAAAATTAAGTTCCTAATCGAAAATCGTTATCACGTAACGAATTGTGAAAGGCTTCGACGAAAAAATTGATTTGAATGACTTGATCAATCGCTAACTTATTATTAACACCCAGTTTTGGTTTTAATTGATTTTTAATTATGTTACGAGGGTTTTTAAGCATTTAAACCAAAAATCAAAATATGAATATTTAAAATAGTAGTATAACTAAGTTTATAGGTCTAAAAAGTTATTAATAAAAAATCAATTAATCCGCACTTAATTACGTTGTTGTTGTTAATCAAAAAAATTCAAAAAAATTATCACTAATTAAATCAATTGATAAATTACGATAAACATAACATTTATACGGAATTGATGCTAATGTGGCATATAACCACATTAGCAAATATTAAAAAAATAAAAAAAATTTAAAGATTATAAAAATATTTTCAAAAGTTGTAAAACATTTAAAAAAATTTATGAAAAATCCATGAAATACTTGCACAATAATAATAAGAAAGGCAGAAGAGTCCACACATCAATTTTGGAGAGAAAACATTGTATGGCAACTTATACATAACTCTGTACATTTATTTGCCTCAAATTTGACATCTTACCAAATGAATAAACAAAGCTTTTTCCTTTTCCTTTTTAGATTTTAAAAGAATGGTCTCATTCCAGTTCTAGTACTTACAATATGCTTAAATTTTAAATTTTATTTTTTTTATATAATTTGATATTTTAACTTTTACAATATCAAAGTTAATCTTCTTTTGAAATAAAAGGTTGGCAAGCAAATGTTCGTCAATTTTTATTTTGATTCTTATATTATGTTTAAATTTGAAATTTAATCTCTATAATTTAATTTTGACATAATTTAGTACCTCAACTTTTAGAATATTATTGTTTTGAAAATACTTCATTCATGTTTATGTAAATATGTCTAAATACATAGACTTTTACTCTCTTTTATGAGATTATGTAACAAAGATCAATTTTCAATTCTAGTCCTTCTACTATGCTCAACTTTGAAATTTAATCTCTATAATTTACCAATCAATCTTTGAAATGTTATTAGTTAGTCTAAATACCTTATTTTGATTAAAATATTGACGTAAATTTTAAGAATTTCTAATACTATTAAAATTCTCTATTAAATTTAAGTCTATTAGATTCTCATTTTTTTTATTATATGGATACCAAATGAGTTTTTTTTTTTAAATTTCAACATATCACTCCAACGAAATTAACAAAAGAATTTTAATAATATTAACAATCAGGCCTAAATTTTTAAATCTAAAAAATAAAAATTTAAATTCCTAAAAGATTATTGAGATTAAATTTAAAATGTACAAATAGAATAGAAGTTTAGAACATATTTTAATTTTCAAATTTTTACTCTATAATTTAATAAAAAATTAAATTAAATTAAAACATACTAGTTGCATAAGTATTTTAATGTTCCAAATGACGGTACGAATGTTGCTCAAACAGTAGTGACTCTTTTAATGCACTAATATAACTCAATTTGAATAACAACTTCAGCTATATATAATATGAAGATTGGTGTAAATGCCAACACTATTGTATTCCCAAATATTATATTAGGTGATTTCATAATATTGTATTTATAAAATTTGGTTGTACTCAGAGCACCTCGTATGATAAGTTTCAGCCACTTCAGTTTTGTTGTTTGAAATAAAATTTATCTCTTGACACATACTTCTCAAGTTGCAATTTCACAATCTTTAAATAACAACCATTTTCTTTTAGACAACTTGTAAATTATCCAATCATGAAATCTTTTTCTACTTTATTTCTTTTTTCAAATTTAGATAAATATCAGATATAATTTTCTTTCCGCAAGTCTAAAAAAGAATATTAAAGAGTTTGAAGAGTTCGTAAGTCCTTATAACTGTATGTAAACCATAAAACATATCCTCCATTGCATCTAAATAACCTCGAAATCATAAGTTACCATACCTTCATACCTTAAGACGAGTTCATGACATCTACATGTCAATTAGAAACATGGGATTAGTTCACACCTTAAGACCTTCCAATGCCTAACTCATTGCTCAGATCTTACAAGCTCTCTTCACCACCCATAGTTTCTCTCCTCCCTCGAAACTTTAGGTCAAAGTTTAAGTCCTTCATCCTCAAGGAGTCTAAGAAATACGCCCCACTCGTCTCTCTCACACTTTCAAAGTTTACCTCCCTCAAATACTACAAGAATTGATAAACCTCTCGCCAACGAATTTGGGAATTCAAAATCATAAAAAACAAAGCTTACTTTATAATAAATAAATTGAAAAACTAAAAACAAAAATTTAATATAAAAAATTAAGAATCAAATCGAATTATTATTAACTGTTAAAAAACCTAAAAAAAAAAACCAATCCAACCAAACCAAAATCACCCAAATTGCACCTCTTCTGAGAAAACAAGAACTTAAATTTTTTTCTTAAGCCGAAGAAACTTTGCAACTTAGCCATGTCAGTTGAATGATGTAAGTAGATATGGACCAAAATCCTTGCCAATTGTAAATGTGGGCTATGCACCAAAGTATTCTCTCAATGACCTCAAATCCCAAATCTCACTGGCTTCGAGTCAGTCTTTCAACTAAACTCTAAAAAATGTGTAAAAAGTATGATGGGAAGAACACACGCTTTTGAAAAGGTTAAAAATATGCCGTTAATCTTTGTCTTTTGGCAAAAATTAAGATTTAATCTTTCTATTTAAAAAGCTAAAAATTAATTTTTTTTATTTTGTTTATTTTAAAATTTTAGTTCAATTATTAACATTGTTATTATTTTTTATCAAAATTTGTTAATTTGACATATTAATTAGGCTGTTCTCATATAATTTGTCATATGACTACAAAAAACAAACATTAAGTTGACAAATTTTAACGAAAATTACCGATGAAGAATTAGACTAAAATTTTTTTAAATTGAAAATATAAGAAATTTGAATTTTTTTTAACTTTTAAAATATAACCTTTTAAAAACTTACATGTTTTTTATATTGTTACAAGAAAGTGCTGTATAAAAATTGAAATGTAAAAAAAGTCTTTAAAATAATTGTTTAGATAAGTAAGGAAATAAACATTTTTTCCTTTCAAAAGCCAATTTTGCCTTTAGGTAAATGTATGGTAGAGACCTATTTACTAAGAGTTAAATTGCATTTTGTCTTTTTAATAAAAATAAATAAATTAATCCTTGTACATTAGATCAAAGAGCAAATTGATCTTTTCTGTTAAAAATTTCATTCATTTGTACTGTTAAAAACTAGTGTGGTTGACAGAAGAACCAGACAGTGACATGTGGCGTACCACATATATCTCATGCTGACGTATAGGGGCCAATTTTTAACATTAGGAATGGATAACATTTTTAATAGAAGGACTAGTTTGCTCTTTGATCTAAAACGCAGGGATTAATTTGCCTACTAGAGGGGACAAAATGTAATCTGACTCTTAGTACAAGAGCCTCCATCATACTTATATCTCAAAAAATACAATTTTACTAAATTGTTGATTTGATTTCTCAAACCATAATTTTAATGGTAAAAGCAACAATATTTTACTTATACAACAATTCTATACTAAACCATACATAGTTTAGCATTACTTTTGAAATTTACTACAAAAATGTGTTTTTAAAATATTTCCATTTAATATTATTGACGTGAACCAATTGTAAACATGCAAGAAATAGAATATGAGCAGAAGTGGTAGTAGAAATGGGCACTTCTTCTATAATTGTGACAGGCACAATGAAAATAAAGACAACGTATTGTTTACGCAATTTGGTTTCTCTATATCTTTGAAGCCTAGCTAAGTGAATTGAATATACTATCTTCGTAACAAATACAACCAGTGATCCTAGTTCTAACACACCCCAGTAAAGAAACCGATCACTTTTGTATCTTAAAGACTAGACTTTTCACCATTAAATTCTTCTAAAAATTTAGCTTGTAAAACCAATGATAAACAAGTTTTATAATGAAAATGCACTCTCACAAATAACATTCCTTGTTGAACAGATAAGTAATCTAAAAATATGTCTTATGTTTGAATCTTAGTTACATCTACTATAAAAAAATATATTAAATTTTTATGCAATAATTAAATAAGTAATTTGTTGTATAAAAAATTCAAGTAAATGCAAGTAAAACATGTGTTTGGTTAATATATATCTGATTTTGTATGTGAGTATATGTCAAATCTATAACTGATAAAGTGTCTATTATTTATGTACATATGTTTGTGGGTCGGGCCACACATTGGGCTTCTAACTTACTTGTTTGTTTAATTCATTTCAGGGTTACTTCCGACTTAGGACTTGGAGGTGACTTCAGAGCTCGGTTCACACAATTTGGTATAAGTTGATTTGGATTTTTTTCAATTTCAGACTTTACGGTTTTTCAGATTTTAACTTTTTTTGGAACGTTAAATTCTTGGTTTTGGTATTTTTTTCATAGACATTTTATTTAAAACTCGTAAACACACCCAAGACGACATAACTAATGGATCTTATGATTTTAAAGGATAATAATTTTAAAAGTATTTTTTCGCTGTAAGGTTTTGAAATTAATTATGACTTTCTACAATTCAATTGTTTATTCATTCAAGAATTGTTTTTATAAAATTAATAAAACAAGATTACACACGTTCTTTGAAAAACTTATGTTTTCGATAAATTAAATAAATTTATTACTCTAGAATTAAAACTAAGTTTTTTTTTTGCGTAAGTTAATCAACAATGTTTTTTTTAGCACTGTAACCTCCATAATTCGACCTTAACATCTAGGTCAGGTTTAGCATGTTACATTATTTCATATCCTGGTGAGTAGTGGATGCTGCTGATTTCGTGTCAGATATTCAAATTTGGGATTTAGGTTGAGATAAGTGATCCTCAAGTGCGTCTCTACTCTGACTCTTAATTGTTAATAGATTACATAGGATAAATTTGAAATGTCCAGTAAATGAGTAAAACATAGGAGATATAATGCAAGAATAAAGAAAGCATATGCGAAAATTTTCATGATTTAGAAGTGGACTGATGAGTATGCAGGTGAAATCTATCTGTAGAAAAGTATGAACTTTCCAAGTGAATCCCTAAATTGATTCTTACATGCATTGCATGCCTTCTAGAAACTTCTATGCTAATTGGCCAAAGCATGAGACTGAAACTAGTAATGTATGATGTGACGAATCTGATAAGAAAAGTAAGACTCATGAATCTGAATGACTACGACATGTTTTTAATTGAAAATAAGAATGATTTTTATAAGAAGTGAATGTGTGTTTGGTAAGTGTAAGAATATTTGTCATGAGTTAGTCGATGCATAATGAGTCTATGTCTGTCTTCAGAGTCATCAAAGGGGTTCGTTGGGATTACAAACACGAATCTCTAAAAGGACAAGTCCATAGCCATGACACTAAAGAATACCATATCGTGTAAGATTGTAACTAATGGGTTATGACATCATATGAAAAGAAGATCATATTGTGTAAGACTATAATTGGTGGGTTATGACATCATATGGAAAAATTTAAGGAAAGTTATTACCTAATATGGTTTTTTGTGTGTTCGAGAATGATGTGGGGAAAGCCTCACTAAGTTTGAGTATAGGGAACTCCCTATAGCCTAAATCACCAGGAGAAGAACAACCTTTGGGACAAAACTCTAGAAAGGTAAGCCTTTTTGGTGAACCTATTAAAGGACAACCTTTGTGGCAAAACTATGGAAAGGTAAGCCTTCGTGGCAAACCTCTTAAAGAACGGACCTCTAAAGAACTCCTTTGTGGCAAATCTCTAAAAGGAAACGCCTTCGTGGTGACCTTTATCAAAGGAAAAGCTCTGTGGTAAACTCTAGACAGGAAAGCCTTCGTGGCAATCTCCGTAAAGGAAGCCTTCATGATTATATCTGAAAGGAAATGCCTTCGTGGCACAACCTGAGAACAAGATGCCTTTGTGACAGCTCTGTAAAGGAAAGCCCTTGTGGTGAATACAAAGGAAGCCTTTGTGGCTATTTAAATAAATGAATGCCTTCACAACAAATTTTGAATGAACAATGTGTAAGGAATTAGGAAAGAATGACATGAACAGTCCTTTAAAGGCAAAGTAAAGATGGAACTCTGATGATATGGTAAGTGTAAGAGAGAATGTATGGACAAGTAGAAGAAACTAAGTATCCAACAAACTTTGAAAGAAAGACACCGTATGTAAATAAAATGACGAACCTTGCATAATAACAAGAAAATAACAGTGAAGCTAGAGCGCTCCAGAATAGGTGGCGAATCTGGGATATGTGTTATAGACATGTATAGGTAGCAGCCTGAAGTAAGGAAGATCTGGGCGAATTCTATGCTAAGTAATGGGCGTAGTCCACCTTGCCCAAAGTTAGTGGTGAAATCAGTAAGTATGAAATAAGATTTTAAGTTTGCTAATAAGGAAAATGAAGTGGTTAAGGAATATGTTAAGATAAGATTTTTAAAAGGGACATAAAAAGTGATGAGATTGTAAGTATAGTACGCTCAAAGGAAAGAAATGGTCATTTAAGTTTGGACCTTGAAGTTGGAGCCTAGTAGAGTAAAGGCTCAATAAATATGAAAGGAAGATAAGTCCTTAAAGACACTGAAAGGAAGACAATGGTCTAAAATAGAAAAGAGTAATTACAGTCTGTTAAAGGAAATCTTAGTGAAGTAACCGTCAGAAGGAACATGGAAAAGTCAAAGGACACATGAAGGACATGCGAAGCATCTATGACACTTTGATATAATGAAAAAGATATTTAAGGATTATCTCACTAAGTTTTTATGAACTTAGTAAAGTTATTTCCTGTTTCAAGTTGTAAAGGAGTATGCATCGAGGGATGATGCCAAGGTTGTGCCAATGAGTGGCGGATCGAGGTATTATGTACACAGAGGAAGTTAAGTGGCATGCTTAAGTTTGAGCGTAAGTTTATTTAGGTAGCATTCTAAAATGTGTTCAGTATGTCGAGAGATAAAATAGTAATCGATGAAATTTTATTATCATGAATTGTATATGTAACCATACAATGTACACTCGTAGGAGACTCTAAAGGTGATATGACCCCTACTCGAACTCATATAATGTGGGGTGGAAAGATCATCCGAAGCTAAGTTATGAGTTAAATCCTCAGTTCAATCAACTATACCAACAAAGCCCGCCTCCGAATCAACAGTTACCACCCTCAAAGTCATCTTTGGAGGCCATAGTGGAAAGGCTAGCCAATAGTACTGAGAAGTTTCAGCAAAAAATTGAAATACATTTGTAGGAGTTAGATAAGCAAGTGGGCAAGCTTGCACTCATGGTTAGTATTTTGGAGTCCTAAGGTTTTAGAGCTCGTACCTAGCACAAGTCGTACCCACGACGCTGGTCGAGATAAGAAGAAACTTGACACAAAGGCTCCAGTGGAGTCAACATCACAAAAATCATTTGCAGTACTACATCCGTTTCCTGGAATAATAGTCCAATGCAAGAAGGAGTGAGAAGAGAATGAGATCCTCGACACCTTTCAAAAGGTAGAAATCAACATACCTCTTCTTGATGCGATTAAACAAATTCCACAGTATGTAAAATTCTTAAAAGAGTTATGAACAAGTAAGAGGAAGCTCTTAAGCAATGAAAAGGTGAGTGTCAGAGAAAATGTCTCTGCCGTTTTACAAAGGAAAATACCACCTAAATGTAAGGACCAAGGTATGTTTTCCATATCTTGAAAAATAGGTAGTGTCAGTATTAAAAAATACATGTGTGACTTAGGTGCATCAATTAATGTTATGCCTTTGTCAATTTATAAACTACTTAATGCGGGTCCTTTGAAGGAAACAGGTGTAATTATTCAGCTTGTAGATAGATCTCTAGTGTAATTGTTTCCTAATGCCGACAACATCGTTAGAAACACATGGGAAGTATTCTTAACCTTTCTCTTTGCTTGTTGTTTGAGTTACTGAACTTTATTGCATATACGCTTAAGGGTAAGCATAGATTAAGTAGGGGATGAAAATGGTAAGTATGCATGGATGATTGATTGATTTTTGCTTCATGTTTCTTTTTTTGCATATGTTCAATCTTATGCTAGATTTATTTGATAGTTTATTTGACATTGAGCATGTAATCTCATTACTTAGTCAATTTGGACAATTGGGTAATTTTTGAATTAAAATGTTC
The DNA here is from genome assembly GCF_007990345.1 of Gossypium hirsutum. NCBI lineage: Eukaryota > Viridiplantae > Streptophyta > Magnoliopsida > Malvales > Malvaceae > Gossypium > Gossypium hirsutum. The sequence goes on along the minus strand of NC_053444.1, from coordinate 50,372,033 downwards.
AAGTATCTAGATTAATCGACATGTGTGTTTTAAAGTTGATATATGTAACTTGATTTTTCGTATAAATTGATTGTTTGGAAAAAAAATATTTGCTTGTACATAAGTAAATAAATAAAATGAAAAATAAATAAATTAATAAAGGCTCAAGTTATGAGTGAAAGTTTCGAAAATGTGACCGGATTTAGTAACCGAGGTGAGGTGTTTGGGTTGTCATCTTAGCTCGCGTAAAAAGGTTCGAGTGACAAATCGAAAACTTACAAATATTCCGCTAACCGAGCTTCTAAAAAACTGTTTGAACTGAGTAATCGGGATACGGTACTTGGGTTGTCATCCTAGTTCGCGTAAAAAGGTTTGACCGTGTCTAAAATTTTTTATTAATGCATGATTAATTAATAATACCTTGCAAATTTTGGATTCAAACTCAATTTAGTGAAATGATTTAGTTCACATAGTTCAGTTTTATGACACTTGTTGATCAAACTATATATTCTGAGCATTTATTTATTTTTGCCTATGTTGTTTGCATTGATTATGGATGCAAAAAAGAGGCTCGATTTTTAATAAATTGTAGAATAATTTCTAATGTTTGAAAGTATAATCTGCTTGAGGACAAGCATGAGCTAAGTAAGGAGGATTTGATAACATGTTAATTTGCATGACTTTTTATGTTTAATTCAGTTAATTTTTGAATTGATCCTTACTGAATTAGTGCTTTTATGTTTTAATCTTGTCAAGGATGCAATTGGGATGCTATAAGTAAAAAGCGAGTAGAAAAGGACCAAATTGAAACACAATCAATGAAATGAGGCCGAATAAAAAATGTGGAGAAAGCCAATGACTCATCATTTTTTTTGACTTTGTAAAAGCCAAGAATAGAAAAAATCTTATTTTATTTTTTATTTAATTTTAATTATATGTTGAAGTGGTTAAAGCCAAAATTAGTAAATACCATGTGTATAAATAGGGCTTTCACAAGCCATCATTTAATATCATTAACCACAACGAACTTAGCACAACCTAAACAAGCCAAATCACTAAATAACCTTTTTAACCCTATTACATGTCATTTATAACCAATTGCAAAAATAACCAAATTTTACCAAAATGGATCGATAGATAGTGTGACTGTGCTCCGACACAATTCCAACCAACCGAGCTTTTCAATAACCTACAGAAACAGAGAGAACCAATTATGTAAGCAACTAATGCTTAGTAAGTTCGTATAAAGGAACTTAAACTTACCAAATGCACTAATTAAACGACCATGAATAATTTCTTTTTGTCTTAGGCCAAATTTCCTTTTTCCTAAACACAACCCCTCACAAGATTAGTAGGTGAAGTAATGCACATGAAAATTCAACTAAATAAGGCGTATGACATATCAAGCTATTCACATTCATTAATCATTTTCATCATATACTATGTACTTTCATTATTATCACCTTTCACATCTCAAAATTCATATATCATACATATTATAGCATAGTAAATCATAACATATACCTAATAAGCATTTAGGTTTTATATATATATATCCATTATACATTCTTCTCATTTGAGTCCAAATAGCCAATAGATAATAAGGAAACATAACATCTATGAAACATTACATATATTAAGAAATAAATTTCATGCATATTTCATCCATCACATGATAAATTCTCATCTTTTTCATTTCATATATGCATATCCATCTTTCCATTTCATATGAACATTAAGTTTTTATTCATGTCTTTCCATTAGCTTTTACTTACCCGTTGAACCATCTAGAATTTCATCAGATACTTGAGAATGCTCACACATAGTGTGCCTTTTCATGTAATCATAACCTATCATTTTCAATAATGCTCACACGAGTTGTGGGTTGGAATGTTAGCTACACGATGCTACTCACATGAGCTTTGGAGAATTCGCAACAAATGCAGGACCTCAGCCATCGGTAAGACTTTCAAGACCGACACCCGAAACCGTATAAATCCTAATGACATGTCATTTGTATCCTAAGAATTCACATAGCTCAAACAGAACCATTTTACATATCCAAGCCTTAATTGGAATTCAATATATCCTTTTCACATATACATTTACTTTATCATATTAACATTTGAGCACCTCACCCAAACCAAAACATTAAATCATTCAAATTAATTCACATCCCATTTTGTTCCATTTATCAAAATATTATACAACTACTAATATAATCTACTTATAATATAAATATTTATTAACATTACATTCAAAACATTACATGATAATTTAGTCCTTAAGCGAACTTACCTCAATTAGAACGGTTGCTAAAACAGAGTCAACAACTAATTCGGAACCTTAGCTTTTTCCTTGATTTAAATCCAATTGTAACGTTTTTTGATCTAAATAATATAAATTTATTTAACTAAATAATTCAAATAGCTTAAAATAATTTATTCAAGCCTATAACACATTTTAATGTGAATTTACAAAATTGCCCTAATATTTTTCCTTTTATTCAATTTAGTCCTTAGACCCATAACATGCAAATTTACCATTTGTAAAAGAGAATCAATGTTAGCCGATTTTCTTATGGGTCCAAAATAGCCCACATCTTTCACAAATTCACATTATTTCCCTTGAATTTTACTATTTAAACAATTTAATCCCTAAAAATGGTGTTTCGGCCATCCCCTTCTCCAAATGAAAAAGATGATACCTTTTTATTACTTAATTTTAAGTTAAATTAGCTAATTATCATTTTACACTTAAATATTAAACCAAATTTCACCAAATGCCAAGCCATGATCATCTACTAAACTTAAAATAGGTTGAATTACTACTTAAGGCCTTTATTTCATGCTTTTATCTCCATTTAATATAAATAAAGCTATAGTTATTAAGTTTCACATTTTTTTTTACAATTTAGTCTTTTTTTAATAAATTAACTATCTAAACATTAAAATTTCTTAACCAATTTTTAATGACCCTAATAACACTCCGTAAATATTTAATAAAATATTTACGGGCTCGGTTTATAGAAACGAGGTGTCGATACCTCATTTTTTAAAACCACTTAACTTTAAGGATTTACCACTTGAACCTAATTATTCGTTCAAATAACATAAATTATCAAATCAAAATTTATAATAATATTATATTTGACTCGTAAATATTAAATAATAATATTTACAGACCTACTCGTCAAATTTGTGGCCTTGAAACCACTTTTTTCACACCAATGAAAAACAGGTTGCTACAATGTAACTCACTGACTTGGTTCATACGGCCACGTCGCAGGCCATGTGCTAGCCCGTGTAACTCACTAACTTGAGACACACGACTATGTCTCAGCCCGTGTCTTAAACCGTGTGAAACCTCCACTAAAACTAACAGAGCATGCACGACCGTGTTGGGTGACTGTGTGTGGCACATGGCCGTGTGATAGCCCGTGTCCCAGGCCATGTGCTTCCAAATTAACCCCTTAAATAAGCTAAAATCAAGCCAAAACTTTCCCCAATAAGGTACACCTAAAACACAAACCATCCTATGACCAAAACAATCAAAACATACACTTAAAACATATCAAAATTAGTAACTTAAACTTCTAACCAATGTATCATTCATAGGTACTTCAATTATAACCAAACATTACACCAAAACTTTATCCATTAACACACCTCAATTCAACTTTCATAACCAACCACATTATTATCTTCTAAACATATTATTAAAATTTACTATTCAACAATACATAACACATTCACAAGTACTAAATAACTTTCCATATCTTCTAAAACTTCTAAACTTAACCTTCTTACAACAAAACCTATATACATGCCACAACCTAAAAAGAGATACAAAAGCTACCAAAAGTAAATGGATAATGTGAGCTTGATGTCTATCCTTCAAGCCGTCCGCAATCGTTAACTACAAAATGTCATGAGAAAAATCATTAAGCTTAACTGGCTTAGTAAGATCATAGTGTAAATTCTACTTGACTTTCTTTAAGTAAAGGAATCACTTAAAAATTATAACATGATAACTAAAAATTTTCACTTTCTTTGTATATAAGTTTTCAAGAATTCATCAAAACTAGAATATGTCAATTCCATGTAATTCTTCATATCATTTAATCAAGTTCATCATTACCTGGTTCACATACTCGAACCTCACTCATTTTCAGGGGGATCATAGATGCAAAACAAGGGCACCAAAGTGTAATCAGCAGCATGAGTGAGCAATCAGGGGCACTGGAGTGCATTCAAGGGCACGAATGTACTGTCAGGGGCACCGAAGTGCATTCAGGGGCACGAATGTGCAATCAGGGACACCAAAGTGTTTACAGGGGCACCAAGGTGCAATAAAGGCACTTCAACATTTTTGTATGCATATTAGAACTCATTATAGTCTCATACAATTCACTTTAAACCCAATAAACTCTACAAATAACCACTTCTCAATTTCATATATATATATATATGTGTGTGTGATACTTAAATTCCTAATGATTACATAATTAACTAAATTATATTCACATGTACATGCAAAGAGATCAAATAACAAGAAAATAACAATATAAATTATGATTGAAATACATTAAGTAGCAAATAACTATGAACTTACCTACTATTCACTTCAGGTTAAAACACAGGGACTACTCCGTAATTTTTCCTTTCCCACGGTTATTGTCTGTTTGATTAAAATATTAATCTAAATAGTAATTAAATATCATATATTAATTTCATATAAAATTCATACTCATTTTAATGCACATGACCCTTAATTTTTCATTAATTAAACAGTTTGCCTAAAATTTTTACATTTCTTACAATTTAGTCCCTAAATCCAAAATTCCAAAATTATCAAAATTTCCAAATACCCTAAGCTTGTTGAATTCATATCCATATTAGTACAATCCAAAACTATTCAAAATTCACAAGAATACCATGTCCACTTTTATATTTTATCAAATTACTCCTTAACACAAAAGCTAACAAAATTACTTAATCAACAAATTCATAGTTAATAAAAAATAACTCAAATCTATTATTTAACATTATGAACATTAAGAACTCATCAATGGTACATTTCAAAATCTGTAACAGTTTTAAAAACGAAGGTTCGGGATAACAGGATCTAGTTGCAATGATCTCAAAAACATAAAAGTTACAAGAAATAGGCTAAAAATTTATACCACGCATGTACCAAATTGTTTGGCTGAACCTCAAGCACCTAAAAATGGTGTTCTTCCCTACAATTTTTGACACTAAGCTCCTTGGAAGATGATGACATCTTTTTGTTTTATTTGATTATAGTTTTAATTTCTAAATTACAATTTTACCCTTAAATATATCATTCAATTAAGCCAAACTTAAACCTATTACCGTCCATCATGGATAGTGATAGTCTAATTACCATTTAAGGCCCTCAAATTAAATTTCTAAATCTATTAAACCCAATTTACTAATAGCAACTAACTTTGACAATGTCTACTAATTAGTCCTTTTTACATAATTAACTACCCAAACATTAAAATTTCTTAACCATATTTTAATACGACTTTAATATAGCTCTATAAACATTAATTAAACAATAAACATGACCTCTCAGATCGAAACTGTGGTCCCAAAACCACTATTTCTGACACCACTAAATAATAGGATATTAAAACTCTCCCCCTAAAGAAATTTTCGTCCTCAAAAATCTTACCAGGGAAAAGGTTTGGATATTGAAATTTCATGGTTTCTTCCGTCTCACACATTGCTTCTTTTATTCCATGTCGATGCCATAATACTTTAACTAACGACAGAGATTTTTTTCTCAACTCATTTATTTCCCGAGCTAAAATTTTCACGGGCTCCTTATTGTAAATCAAATTGGACTGCAACTCAATTTCGTTCATAGTTAAAACATGCAACGGATCAGAACAGTACCGTCGAAGCATCGAAACATAGAATACATTATGAATTTTATCAAGTTCTGGAGGCAACACTAAACGATACACTACAGGTCTGATTCTTTCTAGAACTTTGTACATCCTGATAAATCTAGGACTGAGCTTCCCTTTTCTACCAAATTGTAACACTCTCTTCCAAGGTGAGACTTTCAAAAATACTTTTTCACCAACAGAAAACTCGATATCTTTCCTTTTCATATCAGTAAAAGATTTCTGACGATCAGATGCAACTTTCAAGTTATCTCGAATAATCCTGACTTTTTCTTGAGCTTCTCGAACTAAATCAACCCCGATTAACTTCCTTTCTGTAACACCCCTAACCAGTCTCCATTGCCAAATTAGGTTTACAGAGCATTACCGTACAAAGCATAACATTCAACTTCAGTACAAAATAATAATTCAACTTACAAAGTAAATAACAATTACACAATTTAATCATGGCAATAATACTCATTTGGGACTTAAACCGAGCATTCGGGGCCCTAAAAATAAGTTGGAAGTAACAAAGGATCTATTTGAAGAAATCATAAAATTTTGAGAAAATATAAAAAATTATGAAAATAAGGGTCACACGACCATGTGGCCAGGTCGTGTGACATAGCCCAGACAGTATGGACAATCGAAGTAAGGTCACACGACCGTGTCCCAAACCGTGTGTTCGCTCGTATGTATATTCGAAATAAGGCCACACGGCCGTGTCGCAGGCCATGTGTTAGACCGTGTAACTCATTGAATTGGTACACATGATCGTGTCTCAAACCATGTGCTACACTGTGTGAAACCTGCACATAAATTGAAACGTGACACACGACCGTGTAGCCAGGCCGTGTATGTCACACAGGTGTGTGACAACCCATGTCCCAGACCGTGTGCTCCATAATTAGCCTTTAAAACAAGCCATTTTAAAATCAAACTTGCCCAACAAGCTAATTCATTTGTGCATATACTCAATGGACCTAAATACATTTCAAACACTCATAAACATACCAATTCAATCAACCTAATTTTATTTATACCAAAACAACATCAATCAAAACAAAGCTATAATGCCACATCTCAAACACAAAACATAATTAAAATAGCTACCTAATGACAACAATTGTCAATCCATTCACTATTCAAACATACCAAAATGACCATATTCATATGAATTTTAACATATACAATCCAATTGTGCCATATGTACATATAAAAATTTATAAAAGTAACAAAAACATGACAAAATTATAAATGTCAATAAACCCTATACATGCCATTTATAACCATAACCAAGATAACCACAAACTACTAAGTGATTGTTGAATAGTGTGATAGAACTCTGACAAGATTCCAACTGGTCAAGCTTCCGATGATCTACAAAATAGAGGAAAAATAATTACGTAAGCAACTAGTTCTTAGTAAGCTCGTATAATATAAGTTCAAACTTACCGAACCCCAAGCATTAATTCATTCAACCATGCTCAACAATTTATGTAAGTATCTTTCTTTCATATTCATAACAACTCACATAGTTAATAGATGACTTAAAATCATAACATGTATGAAACATGGTATATAGCATACAATGAATTACATTCATTACCTTTCTTTACATGTTTGATTAGTCCCCTTTTTCCATTCATTTGCACATATCACTTTCCATTTAATTTGGTCATTAACATCAATAATTCCATATACAAGCCTTTTCATTTTACTGTACTTACCCATTAAACCATCTATAATTTCATCGGATACTCGGGAATGCTCACATATAGTGTGCCGTTTCATGTAATCATAACCTTTCCTTTTTAATAATGCTCACACGAGCTATGAATTTGGGCCTGTTCACATGAGCTGTGAGTCTGAATGTTAGCTACTCGATGTTACTCACACGAGTTGTGGAGTATCTGTAACAAATACATGACATTAGTCATCGGTAGGACATTCAAGACCAGCACCTGAAAACATATAACCCTAATGACATGTCATTTGTATCCTAAGAATTCTTAAGGTTCAAACGGGATTAATTAACCATCAACATTTCGAAATATTACCATATTATCGAGTTAAACTAAATCTAATATATTACAATAAATAATCTCAATTCAAAAGATAAGATGGAATTTTTTAATCTTTATACGAACTTACCTCAATCACCATGGTTGTTACAGCTAAGTCGAAAGCTATTCCGAGACTTTCACCTTTCCCCAATTCGAGTCCAGTTGATTCTTTTCTAGATCTAAATAATAACTTAACTCAATTATTATAATTCCAGTATTCTAACAAGTAATTTTATGCAATTAAACCCTTTCATCATCAATTTACAATTTTACCCCTAATACTTTAACTTTCTTTCAATTTAGTCCCTAAACTCTTAACTTACAAAATTCACCATTTTTCTAATTAAACCATGCTAACTAGTTTTACTAGGGGTCTTAAATAGCCCATATTTACTAAAATTTCACATTAAACTCAAGAAATTTTATACTTTTAACAAATTAATCCTTAATCCTAAATTTATCAAAAATCACTTAACAAAACTTGTGTAACAACCAAGTTTAATAATCTATCAATTAACATGAAAACACATTCAAAATCAATAATGACAAGTCCCTCAACCTTTAAAAATTTTGCAAATTAACCCCTAGGCTAAGTAAATTAAGCTGAAATGAGTTCAAAAACATAAAAATCATTAAAAAATAACAAGGGTCAAAATCATACCATGCATCAAAGGAAGCTTGGCCGAATATTTCTTAGCTTTACAATGGAGGTTTCGAAAATAGCAAAGTGAAAATGAGAAAGATGATAGCTAATTCTTTCTTGTTTAAGCACTTATTTATTAATTTATCCTTATTATATAAACTTATAAAATAACTAAATCATGTCTATCATTGTCCACCATATTTATATATGGCATATTTACTAAATAATTCCATTAACTCACCTTGTTAAAGCTATTTAATCCACTTAACTAATAGAACTCAACTTTTGCACCTTTTTCAAGTTAGTGCTTTTTAACTAATTAATCGTTTAAACTAAAAAATTTCTTAACGAAAATTTAATACTACTTTAAATTTACCCTATAGACATTAAATAAACATTATAATATTTACTCATTAGTCAGATTCGTGGTCTCGAAACCAATGTTTCTGACACTACTAAAATCGGGTTGTTACACTTTCACTTAGCTCAGACCAAAATAGTGGACTTCAACTTTTACGCACATATAAAGCTTCGTGTGGGGTCATTTTTATGCTCATTTGATAACTACTATTATACGCAAATTCAGCTAATGGAAAATACTTTTCCTAGCTGCCCTCGAATTCAATAGTGCAACACTGCAACATATTTTCTAAAATCTGAATAATTCGCTCAGACTGACCATCCATTTACGAATGAAAAGCAGTACTAAAATTCAAATTTTTAGCCTAAAGCTTTGTGAAATTTACACCAAATTTGGAAGTAAATCTCCGATCACAATCTAGTATAATAGACAACGGCATACCATACAGTCTCACAATTTCAGAAATATATAACTCAACCAACTTCTCATGCAAGTAATCAGTTCTAATAGGAATAAAATGAGCCGATTTCGTCAATCTATCCACATTAACCCAAACATAATCTTTTCTTTTTGGAGTAAGAGGTAGCCCTAAAAAAATCGATAGTGACTTGTTCCCACTTTCATTCACGAATCATTATTGGTTTTAGCAAACCCGACGAAATTTGATGTTCAGCTTTTACCTACTGGCAAACTAAGCATCGGGACATGTATTCTGTTATTTCTTGCTTCATACCAAGCCACCAATAACGTTGTTTCAAGTCGTTATATATTTTCACACTCCCAAGGTGAATCGAGTAAGCACTATTGTAAGCTTTTATTCAACAGTTCTTGCTTTAACTTTGAATCATGTGGTACACACAGTCGATCTCGAAAATATAAACAATCATCATTCTTGATACAAAAATCATATTTTTGGTCACTTTTAACTAAGTTAAACTTGGACAACAACTCTAGATCCATTTTTTGTAATTCACGAATCTTCAATAAGAATATCGGCTTCACTATCAACTCATCCAAAATAGAACCATCATGTTCTCATGTCAAATTTGCATTCATATCCCCCGAAGCAAATAAGGACTTCTGATTCAAAGCACGGACAACAATATTAGCTTGATAGTCAATTACCAAATCATAATCCTTTAAAAATTCAAGCCATCTTCGCTAACACAAATTAAATTCTTTCTGAGACATTAGATATTTCAAACTTTTATGATCAATAAAGATATGACATTTTTCACTGTATAAATAGTGTTGCCAAATCTTCAAGGCAAAAACTACTGCAACCAGTTCCAAATCGTGTGTCGGATAGTTTCGCTCGTAAAGCTTCAACTATCCCAAGGCATAGGCAATTACTTTGTGATTTGCATCAAAACACAGCATAAACCACAAAGAGATTCATTTCTATACACTATAAATTCTTTCCCAGATTTAGGTTCAGTCAAAACTGGAGCTTCAGTAAACATACTCTTCAGCTGATCAAAACTTTTCTGACATTTATCGGTCCAGACAAAAGTAACATCTTTTTGCAATAATTTTGTCATCGGCAAGGCTATAATAGAAAATTGTTTAACGAAGCACCGATAATATCTTTGTAAACCTAGAAAGCTACGAACCTTAGAAACATTCTTTGGAATTTTTTAATAAAAAATTACATATATTTTATTCAGATCAACACGGATACCATCAACTGAAATAACATGACCTAGAAAACTGACTTCTCGCAACCAAAATTCACATTTGCTGAATTTTGCATAAAGTTGCTGGTCACGTAAATTTTGCAGCACAATTCTCAAATGCTCGACGTGGTCTGACGCATTCAACAAGTATATCAAGATATCATCAATGAATACCACAACAAATCGATCCAAATATGGTTGAAAGACCCTATTCATCAAATTCATAAATGTTGTAGGGGTATTGTCAAACCAAATGGCATTACCAGAAATTCATAATGACCATATCGGGTTTTGAAAGTAGTTTTTAGTACATCTAGCTTTTTAACTCGCAACTGGTAATATCTGAACCTCAAATCAATCTTTGAAAACACTATAGCTCCTTTTATATGATCAAACAAATCGTCAATACAAGGTAACGGGTATTTATTCTTAACGATGACTCAATTCAGTTGTCAATAATCTATACACAATCTTATTGGCCCATCTTTCTTCTTCACAAACAAAATTGGAGCACCCTAGTGTGACGCACTCGGTTGGATAAATTTGTGATCTAACAACTCTTACAACTGTACTTTAACTCTTTCAATTATTTAGGAGCCATCTTGTATGGTGCTATTGAAATTAGAGCTATTTTGAGCCCAAGTTCTGTAACAGCTCGTTTTCAATGAAATTAGAATAGTGGTTTCGAGACCACAAATCTGACAAGTAAATATTTATTTATTATTATTTTAATATATTTCAAATATTAGTAAATTTGTGTAAAGATTTTGTTAAGAAATTTTAACGTTTGCATGCTTAATTAAGTAAAAAAGGACTAAACCGTAAAATCTGCAAAAGTAGAGTTCTAGTAGTTAAAGGTATCAAATGGAAATGAAACTTTAATGTGAAAGGACTTAGATGGTAATTAGACCATTAATGAATTTAGTGGATGTATATGGCTTAGTATTAATGAAATTTTGATGTTAAATGAAGGTTAAGTTAGTAAATTAATAAATTAGTTAAAGTTAAAATAAAATAACCAAAAGCATCATCTTCCTAAGTGTTCATCCACTTAAATTTTGAAGGCAGAAAAGCCATAGCTAGCGTTTCATTGTTTGGTCACTTTGATAGCTTGCATGTAAGTGAAATTTGTCCCATTTTTTAAGATTTTTATGTTTTTGAAATCGTTGTAGCTTAATCTAGCTAACTCAGGGACTAATTTTCAAAACTGATGAAGGATTAGGGTTTTTCCATGAACATTTTTGCATGATTCTTGAAGTTTAATGAAAGATTATGAGTTTTTGTTGATAAATAAACAAGAAAGTGATTTTGATGAAAATGTCATTTAGGGATTTATTTGTAAAAGTAGTAAAATATCATGGTTAAATTGTGAAATGATGAATTGTATAAGCTGATGTGGGTTGATAATAAATTCAGCTAGCATGAGTTAGGGATGAAAATGCTTAGATTTCAATTTACGAGTTTAAGGACTAAATTGTAAAAAGGTTAAAATATTAGGGGTAAAATTGTAATTATGTATAAATATGGATTATGGATTGAATTGAATGTTTGTGATTGATTGAAACACTTAATTGAATATAATTATTTATTTAGATCAAGATAAATCTCAATCGGATCTAAACCGAGGAAAGGCGAAAATCACAGATTAGCTCGATTGTAGTTTTACACTCCAGTTGTCAAGGTAAGTTCATAGTATTTCTGTACATAATTGAATTTCTTGTTGTATTTTTATAATATAGTTATGTAATTAATTGCTTGTACTTAATTATTCTTTGAATTGCACATACGTGCCTCTGTTTGTACTTCGGTACCCCTTAATTGCACATATATGCCCCTATTTGTACTTCGACACCCCTGAATTGCACCTACGTGCCCCTGCCCCTATTTGTACTTCGATACCCCTGAATTGCACCTACGTGCCCCTGTTTACACGCTAGTAACTTTGAATCGAGTAAAATAAGGGTTTTATTTCAATTGTTGTTAAATTTAATGTTATGTTATGTTCTTACTAAGCTCTATAAGCTTATTCATTTTTTTGTGGATTGTTTTGTAGATCGTTGTTGTTGAATTTTGCACAGATCGAACCTTCGACTCACACTATCCATCGATATTGGTAGTTCTTATGTCCCTTAGGGTAGTGGCATGTATATGTGGCTATATGGGTTTTTTGGTACAATATGGAAATATACTAAACTAAGTTGTTAGGTACTTTATTAAGATTGTAAATAAGTATATTTTTGGTACAATTAGAATGGTATGAAATTGAACACTTGTGATTTGTTTTGGTTAGTGAATGAATTAAGTGCTATGTTAGAAATGGATCAATGTTTACATGTTTTAGTTGTTTATGTTGGATATAATTGTGATGTGTAGGGCACATTGGTTGGTTGTTTTTAGGACATTAAAATGGTATGTTATGTTGAGTTACTTGTGGTCTCAATTATGGTATGCTTTAATATGATATTGAATTATTTGTATATATTTTTAATATGGTAACGCATATGTTTAGATAAGTTTTTTTATTGTGATTGAGGTTCCTTATATGGCATATTGGTTGACTGGATTTGGTCATTTGAATTGGTCAATTTAAGTATGTTTTGGTATGTTTTTGATGCACTGGTAATGGGGGTAAATTGCTTGTAGGTACACATTTGGCTTGGTGATGGAAATGACTTGATTTTAGCCAATTCCATGTCCATACGGCCTAAGACACGGGCGTGTGTCTTAGCCATGTGTGACACACGACTATGCGACACGGTTGTGTATCTCTTATAGGTTTTAAAGGCCTGGCACACGGGTATGTGAGGCCATTTCGAAAGTTACAAGGCCTGGCGCACGAGCGTGTGGCTTGGTTGTGTGACCCAAGTCAGAGAGTTAGACGGGCATGGACACAGGTTGAGACACGACCATGTGTCCCTATTTCGATTGTCACACGGCCTAAGATACAGGCGTGTGAGTCACATGGCCTGGCAATACGGCCATGTGACCCCTGCAGTTCAAGTTTTCCAAGTTTTTTTTAAATGTTCCAAAAGTTTTTGATTTAGTCCCGAATTATTTCTAAAGTGTTTCTAGGGCCTTGGGGGCTCGATTAACGGAGTTTATGCATGTATATGTATGAATTATGCCATATTTATATAGACGTACTAAATGTGTGTTTTAAAGTTACGATTTCACAGTAATGCTCCATAACCCTATTCTAGCGATAGATACAAGTTAGGGGTTTTACATAGTTCAATCACAAATTCAACTTCCCAAGTCGGTGGCAACCCAGGTAGTTCTTCAGGAAAAAAATTAGCATATTCTTTGACTATCTATAACGCCCCAGGATTTGGGCCTAGATGTGTTGGGCCTTGAGCAAGAGAACGGTTAGGAAACTGTGCACAAAAGTATGCTTGTTCTAGTGGTTAAGGGTCTTGAGAGGAGTTGGAAAAGTCCTAGGTTCAAACTTGAGATTTAGTAAAAATTTTGGTTTTAAGTGGATAAAACCCTTGATGCTTGGATGTAAACCTTTTAAATTATTGTGTTAAAAAAATGTCATAAGGAAGCATGTGGTCTAGTGGTTAAGGCGTCATTAAGGTTACAAGGGAGCTTGCGTTCAAGTCTTGGCTCTTGCAATTTATTTTGGTTTTTCTTTTAAAAGAACCTAGACTTTGGCCTTTAGACCTTTTAATTAATTGAAGACAAAATGTGACACAAAAAGAGCTTGTGGCAAGGAGGCAAATGGCGTGAATTGGCTGATGAGAGAGTTTGGGTTCAAGTCCCATTACAAGCAATAAGGATATTTATTTTACGTTGTTATAGAGGATATCAAGGAGGGATAAGGGGAGAGATTTGAGGAGATTTTCAAGGGATTTGGAGGAGAGGAGTGTTGTAGCTGAATTGTGCACAACTTCTATGTGTAAATTCGGCTAGGGGAACTCATTTGGTGCATTTTGGCAATTGGTGAGTGTATAGGTGTCGAATTTCCTCTCTAACATTTGCGGTTTTGGACTTCCCTTTCTTTTTCTCTAGTGTCGAAACTAAAACTGACCATTCGTGCATCTTTTTGAAGGGTTTCCTCTATTTCTTTTTGTGCTACGAAACTAACCATTCGTGTTATTTCTTCACTGCGTCTTTTCTATGCTCTTTTTCTCTTCTTGGCTGAACCTAACATCTATTTTTTCTTACCTCTTTTCTTCTGCAATTGGATTCTTTCGTAGCCTAGTCGAACCTTCCTTTTCTCCTCTTTTAACTTATGTTCACCTTCTATTCTGAGCTGGCCGTATATCATTGTTGTTAATCCTTCTCCGTGTCGATCTACTGCTTTTCTTTCTCAAAACTGAATAACCTTAATGACTGATTTTTATTTCTTTTCTCACGTACTGCACTCATTACGATTTAAGAGGGTTCCTCGGGAGTGCTGAGGCATTCAAGATTCTTCTTTCGTTTTTCAATTGTATATTTGAAGGGGGTAAGTTGGCTTGTTCATCAATGGTGCTGCGTTTTAATATTGGGGCCTTAAGTCTTATTTTTTTGTAAACAACCCAGTCTTATAGGTTTCATTGCTCAAGAAAATAATCGGCGAGGTCGTGTGATCGATTCTTATTTGGCGATCCGAGGGCATTAAGCAATTCTCATTCGTTTAAGGTGAGTAGTGAGTGACGGTATACCTTGTATGAATGTAGGCCTTGACGGCGAACTGTTCACTAGATTTCGCAGTCAGGTGTGTATCTGTACACCGTAAATCATTACTGTCGTAAATTCGAAAGAGTGTGTGTAATCACACTGTCTCTTTTGAGAATCGGCAAAAGCTGAAAAGTCGGAAATACGACGATTGAGGCCACATGTGCGTGCGAACACTCATGTGGTGAATCGAGCCCACGAAACATGGTGTTAGACTGTAGAGGCCACCACGAACATTCTCGTGCTCTTGGGCCATTATGGGCCACGTTGGGCTGAAATGAGTCATGTGGGCCCAAAGGGCTCGTGGGCCCTACACAGATAAAATCCACCTTAAGTGAAAAATACTGGACTGGGTATGTAGTTCGCATAGTCATAATTGAATTTGGGCTAAATGGGCCACACGAGCGTGAGGGCAAACTTGGGTCGAATATGGGCCTTGGGCACATTTGCACCATTATGGCCATTTTGGTTATCTGTGTCGCTCGAGGCGACTGTAGGCCTTTGGAAAGGTTGTTAAATGACCGAAATACCCTCGAAGGGTAAAATTATCGAAATACCCTCGAAGGGTAAAATTATCGAAATACCCTCAAAGGGTAAAATTATTGAAATACCCCCGAAATGTAAAATTACCGAAATACCCTGAAGGGTAAAATTACGAAAATACCCTCAAAGGGTAAAATTACTAAAATATACCCGAAGGGTAAAATTACTGAAATAACCTCAAGGGGTAAAATTACAAAAATACCCTTAAATAGTAAAATTACCGAAATGCATCTGAAGGATAAAATTATCGAAATACCCTCAAAGGGTAAAATTACCAAAATACCCCCAAAGGGTAAAATTACTGAAATATCCCTGAAGGGAAAAATGATCGTTATACCCCTAGGAGATGAAATGACTGTTATGGCCTTATCCTATGTATGACCGTTTTGCTTTATGATATTTATATGACTGTTACTAAGTATGGCATATTACATACACGTATGATTTATATGACATGTCATCCTACATGGGGTTGGGTTAATATTGATGGAGGAAGTGTATGGCTTGTAGCCGTTCTTTTCAAGGCTTGGTGCCTTTCTACTTATGGCTTTTAGCCGTTCTGTCTACGGTGCCAAGCCGTTCTGTTGAGTTAGTGCCGCAACCAGTGCTAAGCTTGGTGTATTGGCTGGGTGGGTCAATTTTATCCCCACATGGTTTGTTGGTTGGTACGAGTGGTGTATTGGTTGGATTGGGCGGGATTTCTGTCTGCATATCTGCATCTGATACAGATTCTATAATGGGCTTAGGTCCACCTGGTTCTGTTAATGGGCTAAGGCTCACCTGATACTATGCCTGTGATGGGCTCAGGCCTAGTATGTCTCTACATACCGTATATCTGACAGTTCGTATTATAAGGGATTACACACTGAGTTTTCACAAACTCACCCTTCTGTCTAACTGTGCAGGTAATCCCTAGCCTTAGGCGAGTTGGAGCCGCAAGAGACTCGGAGGTGGCCACACGACCACTGACGCTCTACTGTAGACTTTTTATTTAAATTTTATATTTTGGGTTTTAATTTCGTTATAAGGCCTTTGAGGGATTAATTTGTTTTTAAAAAAGGGCTTTAGATTTCCTTATTTAAAACTGCTAAACACGAATTTTCAAACATAACAAATATTTTCCAAAAACACTTAAAAACAGACGTTTTTACATTTCAAACTTTAGTAGCTTCCGCGATTGGAATAAGCTAAAGTATCAATGTCAAAGATTAAGTAAACGTTTTTGACGAGATGATTTGCTAAACTCGAGCAAAAGGATCTAAACATAGAAATGAACCTTTAACGACAAACTCAGTTTTAGATCGATGCTTTGATGTGACACGTCAGAGTCAGCCATAACGTTTGGGCCGGGTTTGGGGTGTTACACTATCGATACTTGATCAATTTTTTATTCTGCCACTTTCAAATCACGAACGTAAGCTAAATAAGCTTCACATCCTTTTCTAATTAATTTATAAGCTAACAATACCGAAATCACATTTGTAGTACAACCGGTCTCATCTGCCTTAACCCAAATAAATTCACCATCCGGACGCTTCAAGCTAACTTGCTTCCTTTGCAACTCACTATTGCATCATGTTCAAACAACCAATCCATTCCCAAAATGATATCAAAATCATCAAAAGGTAACAATATCAAACTAGCAGGAAAGTTGTAAGCTCAGGCTTTCAATGGACATGATTTACAGATCTAGTTAACTAAAACACATTAACCCAGTGGATTCATTGCCTTAACAGTGTAATCGGTGGACACAACAAGCAAATTCTTTGTGTCTACTAATGCATTACTTATATAAGAGTGAGTTGATCCAAGATCAATCAATGCATATACATTAATATCAAAAAGAGAAAATATACCAACAATAACATTTGGGGCAGTAGCTTCCTCACGAGCTCTGATTGCATATGCTCTGGCTGGTGCTCTCGTTTCAAATCATTTGTTCGTACCACTAGTCTTTCCTCAACCAGAAGTAGTATTTCTACCATTTCCAGGTCATCTACCTCTCTGTTAAGTTGCTTCAGGTTTGCTTGTATGATTGCCCAAATTATTTTTCTATTTTGGACAGTCAAGAAGGAAATGATCAACAGATCCACAATGGAAAAAAGCTCCCAACTTTGACTGGCATTCCCCAAAATGTCTCTTGCCACAATCATCACAAACAGGGATAGTTCTCTCGACATTCCTCACACTTCCAACACTAGTCGCTGGAGAATTACCATACTTCAAATTGCTTTGCTTCAACTTTTCTCTACCAGTGAACTCTGAAAGGATAATTGATCGATTTGCATCACCTCTGAACTTCTTCGATGGAAACATTTGAGCTGACTTAAGTGACCCTCTTTTATTAAATTCTCGAGATCTCGCATCAAATTATCTTTTACTTTTGCAAATTTTTTCGATTTTCTGATCACGTTCCAAAAGTTTTACAAATTCATGTAACTTTAATGCTGCAATAGACATTCTTATGTCATCATTCAAGTCATCTTCAAATCTAATACACATTTCTTCTTCATTTGAAACTATATTACGAGCATACTTGCTTAACTACACAAATTCCTATTCATACTCTGCAACCGATCTATTTCTTTATTTTAGTTTAAGGAATTCTTTATTTTTATTATCAAGAAACAACTGACTAACATATTTTTTTTTCTAAATTCTACTTGAAAGAAATCCCAGCTGATAAGCTCACTAGATGTCATCGTGCTCAAATGTCCCAACACAAATATGCTTCATCTTTTAGTAACGAAACAACACATCTCAGGCAATCTTCAGGAGTGCACATCAATTTCGTAAAAACTCTCTTCGTATTCACTCACCAGTACTCAGCTTTTGCAGGATCATCAGAAACTTTGCCTCTATATTCTTCAACTCTACATTTACGAACTTTGTCCATAAACAATCGATTAACTGTCCGAAGGAGGCACAATATGTGGTAGAGGCTGCGGAGTTACAGGATTTGCTTGCTTAAGTCCATTAAACCACGGGTTCATCAAACCGAAAAGCACATTTCGCATCACACCAAAGGAATGTGGAACCCATGCACTATTACTTGCTTTAAGATTTGAAGCTTGGACGTTACTTTCAGCTTCATTAACTACGGCCCAATTAAACTCAGCCGACATCTTGAATCTAAAAGAAAATACAATATTAGAGTGGATCAAAAGCATGACACTATCATAGGGTATATGTGTCATGTATATACTAGAATCTATACACATTACGTTAGTCCTAAAATTGACTAAACCTGGCTCTGAAACCATTAAATGTAACACCCGTATCCCGTTCCCATTACTGGATTAAGAATCAGAGTGTTATAGAACCAACAGAACAATTTATCATAATTTAGAATAAATATTCAATTAATTTATAAACATACATCAAATTATAGAATAAATAATCACATGAGCTTTAATTCGAGTTTACGAGGCCCTAAAATTAGTTTGAAAGCAATCGGGGACCAAAATGAATCAAAATATAAATTTAGGAAAAACTTGCAAATTTGGAAAACAAGCCGTGTGACCAAGCCATGTGATAAAACTCAGATCATGTGAGCATTCGAAGTAAGGACACACGGTCTTGTTCCAGCCAGTGTCATAGACCGTGTAACTTACTGACTTGGCTTACACGGCCGTGTCGTAGGCCGTCTGCTAGCCCATGTAACTCATTGACTTGAGGCACACGGTCGTGTCTCAACCCGTGTCACAGACCGAGTGAAACCTACATTAAAACTAACAAAGCACGCATGGTTGTGTGATAGTCCGTGTCTCAGGCCATGTGCTTCCAAATTAACCCCTTAAATGAGCTAAAATCAACCCAAAACTTGTCCATTAAGGTACACCTAAAACACAAACAATCCCATTACCAAAACAATCAAAACATACACTTAAAACATATCAAAATGAGTAACTTAAACTTCTAACCAATGTACCATTCATGGGTACCTCAATTATAACCAAACATTACAACAAAACTGTATCCATTTACACACCTCAGTTCAACTTTCATAAACAACCACACAATTATCTTCTAAACATACTATTAAAATTTACCATTCAATAAATACATAACACATTCACAAGTACTAAATAAATTTTCATACCTTCCAAAACTTCTAATATTAACCTTCTTACAGCAAAACCTATATACATGCCACAACCCAAAAAGAGAAATAAAAGCTACCAAAAGTAAATGGATAGTTTGAGCTTTGATGTCGATCCTTCAACCCGTCCGTAATCGTTAACTACAAAATGACATGAGAAAAATTGTAGTACTCCGAAATTTACTACAATAAGAAAGTAAGATAATATTCCTGATATAGTAAAATAAGTAAATTATGACATATTAATTCAAGAAAGGATTAAATCGCAAAAGTGAGAAAAGTTTTGTTGCCAATGGTAAATACTCAAAATTTGAGGGGTTAAAGTGCAAATAAGAAAAAGTTGAAGGATCAATAGTACAAATATTTTAAGGTTGGAATAATCTACAAACTAAGGAAAATAGATAAATTAGGACCAATTTGAATAGGTGAAGAATTATGAGGAACTAAATTGTAATTTTACCAAATTAAGTAATGACTCAAGGATGGAATTTGAAAAGATCATGAAGGGCAAAATGGTCATTTAGAAGAGAGAGAAATCTAGAAGATAATGATGATGTTGGAGATATTTTAGATTAATTAAATAAATAAATATTAGTTTATTAATATTTTAATTTGATTTTCTAAATGATATTTTATTATTTTATTATTTAGTATATATAAGTGGAAAGAAAGATGAAAAGGAACCAACCCACCATCTTTTCCATGCAATTCACGTTAGAAGAGAAGAGAAGAAAGAAAGTTTTGCTTTCTTTACAATTTGGTTCTTCCACCAAAAAAATTCACCATTTTCACTTAGAAATCAAAGGAATTTCCATAGCCATCAAGAGAGAAAGATAACAAGGAGACTATGGGGAGCTAGAATATCAAGTTGGATTCAAGAAATTGAAGCTGGAGGAGAGAGAAAATCAAGTTAAAGGTTGAAATCAATAGGACAATGTAAGAACATTGAGATTTCAATATATTTTTAAGTTTGATATTATTGAAATAGCATGGAAAAGATGTTATAGTAGAGCTTTCTTATATAAATTCTTATGTTCTTGATATATTAGTGAAGAGAAATAAGTGAAAGTGATGGGAAATATTATAGACAAAGGGAATAAGGAAGTTATAAACTTAGTAATTAACATTTTGCACTAAAACAGTTTTGGACAATAGCAGTAGGTTAAATTTGAAAAATCACCATAAATTGTGGAAATGAAATTAAAGGATGAAAAAAATATGAAATTAAATCTTACTGAGTCTAATTTCTCATAGAAGAAACGGTGTAAGTAATATAATTGTAAATCATGAGATATACTAGATTTTGTGAGACAAGGTTAGAATGATTTCGGGTTCCCCTGTTCTGAATTTGGAAAATCATAAAAAATTGTAAAAAAATAATTATGGGTTATAATTTATATGTTGAAAATCCTTAAAGAGTCTATTTTCAATATAAACAAATGAGGATATCATCCGAATTCTGTACAAGGAGACAATTAAGTTTTAGTGAAGAAGGATCAGAACTGTCAGATAGTAGAATGGAGGTGAATTTAAAGAATAAACTGTACTTATTGGCTAAACCAAAAATTCTGAAAATTTTATGGTAAGAAGATATGTGAGTCTAGTTTCAGGTAAAATTAGCAGATCATAATTTTGATTTCTGTATCTCAAGATAAAAATAATTTAGTGGCTATGACTCAAATGGACAGTTTTGAATAAATTTACAAGTAAATAGTAAAATCATAGATAATGTTACTTATAAGCATATTATATAAATTAAGGATGTGGAATGGAGAGGAGGAGGAGGAAAATATATATATGAATATTCAGCTAGCATGGATAATTTTCACGTTTTAGGCTCAGGGACTAAATTGAATAAAAGTAAAACTTTAAGGGTAAATTTGTAAAAATGTCAAAAAGTGACCAAATTGCATGAAATGAATTGTTTTATTATTTAAATTTGTAAATTGAATGAAATATTAATTTAGATCAAGATTGGGTGGAAATTTGAGAAAAATAGAAAATTTCCAAAATGTCCCTGAATTTTAGTATTTCTCCAATTTAGCCCGGTAAGTTCGTATGAACTATATTCTGTATAATTTTAATTAAAGTGAATGCTATTTGGTAATGAATATTATATATATGTGTGTGTGTTTTATTATTGGAATTGAATTATTATTGGTAATATGTATAATTATTTGATGCATTGAAATGATTATCGGAAGCTCGATTGAGTTGGAAGCTTGTTGGAGATATATCACATTATCCATTCGTTCTATCGATAATTTTGGATGATTTGATTCTAGTTATAATGGCATGTACAAGTGAAATTGGTTAATGTTAGCTCATTAATGTTTTGATTTTGATTGGTTATAAATATGAATGCTTGATGAAAAGAAAAGACTAAAAATTAATTAGTAAACTCTGGTAATGCTCTATAACCCTATTCTGGCGATAGATACGAGTTAGGGGTGTTACAAAAATCATTAAGTTTCAATGGCTTAGTAAGATCATAGTGTAAATTCTACTTGACTTGTTTTAAGTAAAGGAACCACTTAAAATTTATAACATGAAAACTAAAAATTCCCAATTGTTTTGTCTATAAGTTTTCAAGAATTCATCATAACTAGAATATGTCAATTCCATGTAATTCTTCATATTGTTTAATCACGTTCATTATTACCCAGTTCACATACTTGAATGATATTCATTTTTAAGGGCATCATAAATGCAAAACATGGGCACCAAAGTGCAATCAGGAGCACAAGTGTGCAATCAAGGGCACCGGAGGGCACGAATGTGCAATTAGGGACACTGAAGTGTTTACAGGGGCACAGTTGTGCAAACAGGGACATCGAAGTGCAATGAACGCACTTCCACATTTCTGTTTACATATTAGAACACACTGCAATCTCATACAACTCATTATAAATCCAAGAAACACTACTAATAACCACTTCTTAATTTCATTTATATATGTGATACTTGCATTCCTAATG
This sequence comes from Gossypium hirsutum, assembly GCF_007990345.1. Classification (NCBI taxonomy): domain Eukaryota; kingdom Viridiplantae; phylum Streptophyta; class Magnoliopsida; order Malvales; family Malvaceae; genus Gossypium; species Gossypium hirsutum. Next base: position 50,349,103 of record NC_053444.1, on the reverse strand, counting down.
ATTACATAATTAACTAAGTTATATTCACATGTACATACAAAGAGATCAACTAACAATAAAATAACAATATAAATTATAAGTGAAACACGTTAAGTAGCAAATAACTATGAACTTACCTACTATTCACTTCCGGTTAAAATGCAGGGACTACTCCGTAATTTTCCATTCCCTCGATTATTGTCTTTTTGATTTCAATATTGATCTAAATAGTAATTAAATATCGTATATGAATTTCATATAAAATTCATACTTAATTTAATGTACATGACCCTTAACTTTCCATTAATTACACATTTTCCCTAAAATTTTACATTTCTCACAATTTAGTCCCTAAATCCAATATTCCAAAATTATCAAAATTTCCAAATACCCTAACCTGAATTCATATACGTATTAGTACAATCCAAAACTATTCAAAATTTTCAAGAATACCATGTCCATTTTAATATTTTATCAAATTACTCCTTAACACAAAAGCTAACAAAATTACTTAATCAACAAATTCATAATCAACAACCAATAACTCAAATCTATTATTTAGCATCATGAACATCAAGAACTCGTCAATGGTACATTTCAAAATCTATAATAGTTTTAAAAACGAAGGTTCGGATTAACAGGATCTAGTTGCAATAATCTCAAATACATAAAAATTACAAGAAATAGGCTAAAAATTCATACAATGCACACACCATATTGTTTGGCCAAACCATAAGCACCAAAAAATGGTGTTCTTCCCTAAAATTGTTGGCACTAAGCTCCTTGGAAGATGATGACATCTTTTTGTTTTATTTGATTATAGTTTTAATTTCTAAATTACAATTTTACCCTTAAATGTATCATTCAATTAAGCCAAACTTAAACCTATTACCGCCCATCATGGATAGTGGTGATATAATTACCATTTAAGGCCATCAAATTAAATTTCTACAGCTATTAAACCCAATTTACTAATAACAACTAACTTCCACAATGTTTAGTAATTAGTCCTTTTTACTTAATTAATTATCCAAACATTAAAATTTCTTAACCGTATTTTAATACGACCTTAATATAGCTCTATAAACATTAATTAAACAATAAACATGACCTCTCATATCGGTACTGTGGTCTCGAAACCACTGTTTCTAACACCACTAAAAAACGACATATTACATGTCATGTATATATGTGATTAATGAACTTACGATCGATATATTGAATTATCTTGTTAAATGGTTAAGTTACATCATTTTTGGTAAGTTAAAGTTTAAGATATATGAGCTTTCTTAGCACTATTTGCTTACGTAGTTGTTTTCTTCATCTTGTAGGTTATAAGAAAGCTCGATCTGTTGAAATCTAGTCAGAGTATATTCACATTATCCATTCTTCATCTTATATAGGATTTAGTTATTTTTTTGTCGAGTTATAAATGGCATGTACTAGGAGCCTTTAAGTTGATTTGTTTATGATGATGTTGTTTATAAGTTAGTTTGAGTAGGCTTTGTGGTTGTATATCTATGTTTGGTATCTTTGGGTTATGTTTGAGACGTGAAGTGTCTTTGGTCATTAGCTAAATGTATTTATGATTAGCTTGATATATGGTAAATAGATGTGTTGTAATGGAGATTTTAGTATGTCTTAAAGCTAATGTCATGTAAAATTTGAGTATGGGTTTGACTGGATGTTTAATTTGTGGTGTCAATAGGGGCACATTGGTTAGGCACTTAGGTTGGATTTTTGGTATATTATACGTTTTTTTGATTGAGGTTTGAAGGCATAAAAATGGTTATTTTTTGTTGTGTCATGACACCTATGAAATGACATTGTTTTGGGCTTGTTTTGGAAAGCATATTTGGTGCACAATGCTTGAGACACGAGCTGTCACACGGTCGTGTGCCATACACGACCTACTCACATGGCTATGTGTCTTATTGATTTTCAGGTGCAGGTTGGTCCACACAATCATAGAGAGTTGCACGACCTTGCAACACGGTCGTTTGACCCTTTTTCGAATACCCACATGGACTGGGACACGACCGTGTGTCCAGACTTTGAATGTTCATACGAACTGGGCAATGTCATACAGCCGTGTGACCCCCGTTTCAAAAATTTTCAGTTTTTTTAGAATTTTTTATTTGTTTCGATTTGATCCCAGATTGTTCCTAAACTATTTTCAGGGGCCCATAGACTCAATTTAAGGATCATAAGTGTATTTTTCATTATTAGATTCAATTATTATATGTTAGCATTTAATTTGTAATATTATTCTATGGTGAAGTTAAAAGTTCTATTTTGCTCGGTAATACTCTATAACTCTAATTTGGCAACGGAAACTAGTTAAGAGTGTTAAATTTAGTGGTATCAGAGCTACGGTTTAGTTGGTTCTCAGACTAAACGTAACATGTATAGAGTCTAGAAATACATGTCATTTTATAACCTATGATAGTGTGATGTCTTTTGACTCTTGTGGATTTTGTTTTTCAATTAGATAAAACATGTATTCTAACCAAGCTAATTCCGATGAGGTTAAGAGCAATGCTAAAGCCTTTGACCAAGGGCTGCTCATAATGTGCTGAAATTCAAGAGTCTAAAGAACAGGTTCGCAGTAATTTTCTTATTAATGAATTATATGTTTAATGCGAATTTGAAAGTTAATTATGTGGCTTAATGGTCTCTATCCCCTTGTCCTTAAAGATTTATATGACAGAATATTCACAGGTTTCTTACTGATAAAATTCGAAAATGCGAGGCTGAAGAGTTTAAAGGTAAAGTAGTTATGATTCAGTCGGAGCCGAATACTGGTTAGCAAACACAGAGAGTTTAAGATGAAATGTTATATTTTTCTGAAGATTTTTTAAGATATGTTATGTTTTTATTAAAGAGGAGATTATTCACTGGTAGTCAACTTTAACTACTATGGTGTCAAAAGAACAAATTAACTGGGATTTCTTCTGAATTTATTTCCAAAAGAGTTATGTCATCAAACAAAATATTGATAAGATGAAAAAAGAATTTCTCGAGTTGAAATAGGGAATTGAATCAGTTACGGAATACGAGTGAGAGTTTGATCAGCTTAGTAAATATTTTTATTAGATGAAGCCGATTGAAAATGGAAGAAATTTGTTATTATAAGAAACATAATGAGCGAAAAGTTTGAGACTTAAATAAACAAAATGTATCTAGAACATTTTCTACTTCCACGCCAAAGAAAATGAAAGAACCGAATAGTTATTTTTAGTGCCATCAGGGTTTTACATCAAAGATAGAATGAAACAGAGTAGTGTAAGGCCATCGACAATTTTAGCTGTCAATGTTCGGAATATGGTTATTGTGACCAAAATCATTTTGGAATATGTAGATTGAAAGACAAATCCTGATTTGTTTGTGGATTTCTCGATCATTTCAAGCAAGATCACCTGATTCGAGCTGAGTTGAACAAAGATCTGAATGTAAAACTTGTTATTACTTCTACGAGAGTTAGACGATCAGAAATTTGAGACACAACTAGAGTTAATAGAAGCGAAACAAAATACATAGCGGTTCGATTTGAAGCTTGAGTTCTCATTAGAATTTATATAATCCAAGCGTGCGTGAAAGCCTCAGTTCTTGATGTTATTGCTGATACCTTTCCTACCTTCAATATTACAGTATATGCATTAATTGACTTTGGGTTGAGACACTTTTATATATGCACTAAGTTAGTAACAAAAAAGATTTTACCAATTGTGTCACATCAGTATGTTATTAAAGTAATGAACCCTTTAGGCTAAAATATCATAGTTGAACTGGTCTGCAAAGAGTATTCATTAAGAATTCAGGGTTGCCACTTTTATGTTGATTTGATGTTATTGCCTTTTTAATAAATTTGACATTATTTTAGGAATGGATTAGCTTACTGCTTATGATGTTATAATGAATTGTCGATAGAAACGAATATATTTCAAATGTTAGAATGGTGAATTGATTTTTGTTGAATCTACTAAGTCTGATTGTGTTTCGAATATGATTTCAGTGATATTTGTATAGAATTTGATCTGAAAAGGTTGTGATGTATTTTTATGCGTATGTCCTGGATTCCAGAATAAAAGTTGATAAGTACAGACTGTTTTCAAGTTTACAGAGGTTAACTTATCAACTAACATTCAAACATAAGTCCACCTATACATGCCATTACAACCTTGGCCAAAACATCAAAAACTATCGATATAATCGTTGGATAGTGTGATAGATCTCTGACAAGCTTCTAAACCAATTGAGCTTCTGATTATCTATAAAATATAGGAAAGAAAACTACATAAGCATATAATGCTTAATAAGTTCGTAAAACATGAACATAACTTACCATTTCAAGCATAACATTAAAATTAAGCATGATTTAATCCAACCATAAGCTTGGCACAATCCTAAGCACCATCAACGACACATGTTACTGCATTAACACATAATTCACTTGAATTATCATAAGGTAAGCTAGGTGTACATGGACATACTACTTTTGAATTCATCCTTTTCATGACTATAGATATGCTTTCATTGTACATTTACTTTTCAAACATTTTCATAGATTCATAGCATAGTTCATTTGAACACTTACCGTTCCTTTTCTTTTCATGCCCGTTAAATCATTCAAAATAACATTGGATACGCGAGAAAGCTCACTCGAAGTGTGTTAAACATGTAACCTTTCCTTTTCCTTTACATCGTTGCTCACATGAGTTGTGAAATGGGCCTGCTCACACGAGCTGTGGGTCAGAATGTAAGCTACACGATGCTGCTCACACGAGCTGTGGAGTATCCGCAACAAATGTAGGACCTTAGCCATCGATGGGACATTCAAGACCAACATCCCAAACATGAAAACCCTAACGACATGTCATTTGCATCTTACAAATTCCTAAGGTTCAAATGGAGTTCAATAATCATTGTGACAATGTTGGACTAACAGCGTTTAGTTGCAGGGAAAATAACATATTAACATATAGATCAACATAACATTAAAATTTTATTTAATCATACAAACTTACCTCGATAAACAAAATGTAAAAACGTAGTCGACCAAGCTGAAGCTTTCGCTTTTCTACGATATAAATTCGTATAAGGTCTATCTTGATCTAGATAAACAAATTGATTCCATTTAATACTTCTATTATTTAATTCAGTCCATATTTTATATTTTTACAAAATTACTATTTTACCTTTAACATTTTAACCTTTTTATAATTTAGTCCTTAAGCTCGTAAATTCGAATCTAAGTGTTTTCATCCTCATTTCATGCTAGCTGAATTCACTAGGGACACCTACCAACATATAAAAATCACCATTTCATGAATTTAACTTAAACTTTTATCATTTTTACAAATAATTCCCAAAATGCAATTTTCATAAAAAAATCTCTTTACAAAACTTGTTTAATTAACAACAATGACTCATAATCTTCCATCAAACATCAAAAACCATATAAAAATATTCGTGGAAAAACCCTAAATCTTTAGTAATTTTGCAAATTAATCCTCATGCTAGCTAGATTAAGCTACAACAATCATGAAAATATACAACTCATTAAATACGGGACAAAATTGCATACCATGCAAGTGGGATTTAGTTTGGCTGAACCCTAGCATGCTCCCATGGTGAAAACCAGTTGAAGAAGATGATATGAAGATGATATCTCTTTTTCTTTCTTTTGTTTTTATGATTTATTTACTATTTTACCAATTTGCCCTTTAAAAACATTAATAATTTCAATCAAACCATGTCCATAAACATTCACTATCACTTTAATTGGTCTAATTCCCATCTAAGTCCTTTATTTTCACGTTTCATAGTTATTTGATACCTTTAACTAATAGAACTCTACTTTTGTACTTTTTACGATTTTGTCCTTTTTATTAAATTAAGCATGCAAACGTTAAAATTTCTTAACGAAATTTTTATATGACCTTTCTAATATTCCATAGACATTAAAATAATAATTTTCTCATCGAATTTGTGGTCTCAAAACTACTATTCTGATTTCACTAAAACGGGTTTTTAAACATTGTTTACCTTAACACTCCACTAAGATAACCTTGAATTATGATGGTTTGATTATTACAGATTCGAGGGTTAAATCGTATAGAATTTATGAGATGCAAAGAAAATATTCGAATATATGTATTGAATGAATCTGAGTTTATACGAGACACCTTACGAAAGGCTTATTGCAGTGTTTATTTGATTTTGTCAAGTGTGACAAACTATGAAATAACTTAAGACAAAGTTACTGGTAGCTGGGAATAAAATGTGAAATTTTAAAATTTGTAGTAAGATATCTAATATGTCAAAGTTGAATACCAAGTCTTGTCTGAATTGTTATAATGTAACACCCCAAACCCAGCCTGGACGTTATAGCCGAATCTGGCGATGTCACATGGAAGTGCGTTTGAAAACAGTATCATTTCTAAAACCGTTTTCTGTTTAGAACTTATCATTATCTTTCATTAATTCTCAAACCGTGATTTATTTTCAAAATGCTATACTTGCGGAAGCTTTTAAAATAGTTTTCATGTGCGTGGTATTTTGATAAAACATTCATCTCTTTTGAAAACCCGAGTTTTACCTACTTCTAGCAGATATAAACAGAAAACAGTAAAAAATCCAAATTTTAGGTAAAAGTCCATAGAGGCCATTATTACATAAAAATATCCCAAATTAAAACTAAAAATCGTAAGTAAGTATCAAATAGCAAAATAGAAAAAAAAGAGTTGTGTGGCCACCGCTGAGTCCTCTGCCGCACCGATCCGCCTATGCTTAGGGATTACCTATACAGATTAAACAGAAGGGGTGAGTTTACGTAAACTCAGTGTGTAATTCCCATGCAACAAACCAACAGTAACAGATAATCTCAGTTTGGGCCTAAGCCCATTTCAGTATCAGTAAGCATTAGGGCCTTAGCCCATCACAGTACAGTAACAGTGACAGTTATGCAGTTATAAAATCCTAACCAACCAGCCTCTAGACTCCATCTCCGTCCAACCCTACACTCCGTGTGGGGATATAATCAACCCACCCATCCTTACACCCCAAATAGTACCGAATGCGGCCCTAAACAGTTGTTGCAGCTGAGCTGCCAATAAGTTAGGCTTGAAGTCTTTCAGTACACTTCCTCCAATCAATATCAATCCCCAACCCAATGCAATGCATCATACAAACATGTTATGGTATCATGTATAATCAGTATAGTGTATATAGCATACTTAACATACAAACATACATATCTACCCCATAGAGGCAAATAACAGACTTTTAACCGTTTCAGTCAATTAGGGGTCTATGTATACTTATCGACCCTACAGTAGGTTCATAGTCGACTCGGGCGACCCGTGAAACTTTAACAGTCAAACAATGAGCATGGGCCCATAGGCCCATATTGCAAGCCCATGTAGGCCCACACGCTTGTGTGGCTCACATGCTCGTGTGGCCCACACGGCTCAAAATAGCCTTGGCTGGCCCAATATTCCCACACACTCGTGTGGTTTACCCGTGTAGGGCCCATGCGCCCGTGTGGCCCACATGGCCTAATTCGACCCGACCCATGAATCACACATGGCCAGCCTCAATGATCACACGCCCATGCTCGATCACTCGGCCGACCACACGAGCGGTCCTACGCTCAAGTGGTGTCGTAAATCCTATTTTTTAGCTTTTCGCCGAGTAGCGTTTTCAGTGATGTGATTACACACCTGACTTTGTTGGCAGTTAAGCCGTACTCCTGGTACACCAAAACCTAAATTCAACCAAAACGTCGTTCAACCAACTATATAATTCGTTAATCAAACAAAGCCAAACGACGTTAAGGAATGATCAGCAACCAAAACCCCTCACCAAAATTAACCAAAACAGCACCCTCAATTCCTTGATGATGCACCAACCAACCATTGATCTCCATCTAACACGAGAGCCACAACACTCTTTTGTTTCAACCTTTAATCGCATTTCACTTAACAAGTCAATTAAACCCAAGAATATACATACAACCTTTTATTTATCATCTTATACAACGGAACAACAAACACCTACTCACTTACCACCTTTTGACTGGGTAGAGTGCAAAACCGAAATAGACAAAGGGTAACGTAGAACTCACCTTTCAATATTCGGCCAAAGAGAGGAGCCAAAATTATGCACTCCCGGCTTGAAGGGAAGAGAAGCTAGTGTCAAAAATTGGGAATAGAAAGAGGGAACCGAATTTTGAACAACGGAAGCAAGTGGGGAAAAACAATTAAAACAAAACCAAAAAGGAGCAGAACAGATGGAGAGGAAGACTGTTACAACAAAAAGAAAATCGAATGACACAATTAGTTCCAAAGAACTTGGAGTAGATGAAAAAATCAAATGAGAGAAGAAAAAACCAAAGAGGAAATTCGGCAACAACATGGAGGTTTTAGGGGAAGCAAAAAACAGTAAAATTGAAAAAAAAAAGAAAGGAAAAAACCCTATCAGCCACCGAAATTTTAAAAAAGAGAGAGAGAGAGCCAAATTCTACATCCCCAAATCAAGATAACTTCCCACATCCCCTAATTTCTACTCAGACTTTTAATGAAACACAAACTCTCGCCGTCCATCCCTGCAAAAATTTAATCCCTTCGCTCATGCAAGGATTCGAACTTCAGACCTTAGGTAACAATAGCACGCCACTCATCCCCTAGACCAACAGGCCCATTCTGACATATTTCACCAACATTTATTTATAAGCCTACTGATTGGAGATAGGGATTTAATCATTTAAAGAAAAAATTTACCCACGCTAATGCTTGAACCCAAGACTTCACAGACACTTCCAGAACACATAACCACTAAAGCAGACATATATTTGTGTCACAAACATACAAAAATAAATATAAAAGATTTTAAGGTGTTACAAATCTACCCCCATTAAAAAAATTTCAGCCTCAAAATTTTGCCTGATTAGAACAGACGAGGATACTACTGTCGCATCACATCCTCAGGCTCCCATGTGGCTTTCTCAGAGCTATGATTAAGCCAAAGAACCTTAACCAACAGGATGGATTTTCTTCTTAGAACCTTTACATCTTGCTCCAAAATCTGAACTGGCTCATCCTCAAAGGTCAGATTTGGACTAACCTCAATCTCATCAACAGGAATAATATGCGTGGGATCAGAGCGATAGTGCCTCAACATAGAGACGTAGAACACGTCGTGAATTTGATCCAATTTCGGAGGTAACTCCAACTGGCAGGAAATCGGTCCCACACGTTTCAGTATGCGGTAAGGCCCAATAAACCTAGGGCTCAACTTACCCTTACGACAAAACCTTAATACCTTCTTTCATGGCGAGACCTTTAGAAAAACAAAGTCCCCCACAGAATACTCAACCTCTCGACATTTCAAATCGGCGTAGGACTTCTGCCTATCAAATGCCATTTTCAATCGATCCCGAATTAGTCTCACTTTATCCTCAGTATCATAAACTAGTTCACGGCCCAGAACATGCCGCTCGCCTAACTCAGTCCAACATGAAGGTGTGCGACACCTACGACCATATAAAGCCTCGTAAGGTGCCATCTGAATGCTAGACTGATAGTTGTTGTTATAAGCAAACTCTACTAGCGGCAAGTAATCCTCCCAACTGCCTCAGAAATCAATCACCCAACTCCTTAACATGTCCTCTAGTATCTGAATCACCCTTTCTGACTGACCGTCCGTCTGAGGATGGAACGCAGTACTGAAGTCCAATCTTGTACCCAGAACTTCATGCAGCTTCTTCTAGAATCAATACGTGAAGCAATGATCCCTATCAGATATTATTGTAATCGGTACCCCAAGTAGTCTCACCTTCTCAAACACATATAATTTAGCCAGCTTCTACAGAGAGTAGTTGGTACGAACCGGTATAAAGTGGGCGGACTTAGTCAATCGATCCACAATAACCCATATAGAATCCTTCTTGGTAGGTGTGAGGGGTAACCTACTAACGAAGTCCATGTCACTCTCTCCTACTTCCAAAGCAGGATCTTGACTGGCTGCAACAAACCCGAAGGTAACTGATGCTCAGCCTTAACATGCGGGCAAGTCAGACACTTAGCCACAAATTTGGTAACCTCTTGCTTAAGACCTGGCCAATAGTATAACTTATGAAGATCGCGATACATCTTATTCCCGTGAGGATGCATAGCATAAGGGCTACTATGCACCTATTGCAGTATAGGTTGCCTCAATTCAGTATATTTTGGCACACAGATTCTCCCACGGAAAGAGAGCACCCCTTTGCTATTCAGTCCAAAATCCTCAGTATTCTCACTCTCAACCTGTTGGAAACGAAGACCCAACGAATCATCCTCTATCTGTTTACCCTTAATCTACTCTATCAACTTCGGTTTAACTTAAAGTTTGGCTAACAGACTACCATCATCAAATAAACTGAGGCGAGCAAACATCGGCCTCAGGTCAGTCATAACTCTATGGCTCAGTACGTCGGTCACCACATTAGCCTTACCAGGGTGGTATTCAATAGTACAGTCGTAGTCTTTATGCAGCTCAATACGTCTACGCTGCCTAAGATTCAGCTCCCTCTAAGTGAGGAGGTACTGGAGGCTCTTGTGATCGGTGTAAATGATACATTTCTCACCATACAGATAATGCCTCTAGATTTTTAGCACGAACACCACTGCGGCCAACTCCAAGTCATGCCTTGGATTATTCACCTCATGAGTTTTAAGTTGACGAGACGCATATACTACCACTTTACCCTCTTGCATCAGCACACATCCTAAATTGACAAGTGACGCATCGCTGTACACAGTAAACTTCTTTTCGGACTCTAGTTGTATTAGAACAAGGGCCTCAATCAATACAGTCTTAAGCTTCTCAAAGCTCTCTTGCCGCGCGTCAGTCCAGTTAAACGGCACACCCTTACGTAGTAGTTTAATCAAGGGTGCGGCAATCAGAGAAAACCCCTCCACAAATTGTTGATAATACCCTACCAGACCTAGAAAACTACGGATCTCAGATATAGTCTTAGGCTGCTTCTAATCTAAGACAGCCTAAATCCTTCGAGGATCGACTCTAATCCCCTCAGCAGAAACCATATGTCCCAAAAATGTTACTTCACGTAACCAAACACACATTTACTAAACTTAGCGTACAATTGTTTCTTCCGTAGAATCTGTAGAACTACTCTGAGGTGTTCATCGTTCTCACCTTTAGTTTTCGAATACACTAGTATGTTTTCAATAAATACCACCACAAATCGATCCAGATAGGGCCAGAACACTGGGTTCATCAGATCTAAAAAAGCTGTTGGTGCATTCATCAGTCCAAATGGCATCACTAGAAACTCGTAATGACCATAGCGAGTCCTAAATGTCATCTTATACACGTCAGCCTCTTTAACTCTCAACTGGTGATACCCTAACCGTAAATTAATCTTAGAGAAAACTGAAACACCTCGAAACTAATCAAACAAGTCACCTATCCTCGGTAGAGGGTACTTATTCTTTATGGTCAACTTGTTCAGATACCGGTAATCAATACACATACGCATGGATTCATCCTTCTTTTTCACAGACAAAACCGGTGCTCCCCACGAAGATACACCAAGGTGGATGAACCCACAATCTAGTAGCCTCTTGAATCTAGGCCTTAAGCTCCTCAAGCTCTTCCGGTGTCATTCTATAAGGGGCGATGGACACTAGAGCTGTACCAGGAAGGAGCTCAATCCCAAACTCTACTTCATGATTCGGAGGTAACTCAGATACCTCTTTAGGAAAAATATTTGAAAAATCTTTAATCGTCCTGATATCCTTAACCGAAGAATCCCTAGAATCTGAAACACTGATGTAAGCCAGGTACACCTCACATCCTTTACGAACTAACTTTTTGGCCCTCAATGCAAAAAATCACATTCGATAAGTAGTTCTGATGTTCCCCAATTACAACTACCTCGCTGTCCTCCTAAGTTCTCAATACAACCCGTTTAGTGGCATAATCCAAGCTCACTCAGTGTTTAACTAGCCAGTCCATGCCCAGTATCAGATTAAATTCTCCAAACGGAAGTTCCATAAGATCAGCTAGAAAGATAACCCTTTGTACCTCTAAAGGGACATCTCTAAATAACTTATTAACCCAGATGAATTGCCCTAATAGACTCACATACAGTAATTTCACTCGAAGTACTCTCAACCAAAATCCCTAAGTTTTCAGTAACAGAACAGGCAACATATGAAGGAGTAGATCCTATATCTATCAATGTAGTATAAGGCACATTATGGATAAAGAATGTACTTGTGATGATGTTCGGAGCATCCTCATCCTTTCGACTACGTGCAGCATAAACTAAAGTCAGCTGCCTCACCTCAGTCTTATTAGCACCTTTGCCTGGTGCTCTCTAACCACGGCCCAAACCATTACCACCTCTGACCTGACCCTGACCTCTCGGTGGCTGATGAACTACCCTTGACGACTGCACAATATTACTACCCAGAGCTTGTATCTGATCAGACCTCTGTGGGCACACTCTAATACGGTGCTCTAGAGAACCACACCTTAAACATGCCCCAGTTCTTCTCCAACACTCGCCCTGATGGCACCTACCATAGTTTGTACACAACGGCTGTCCAGTAGCAGCAATAGGGCCCCAATTCTAATCGGCCCATCAACTCTGACCTTTTTCTTAGGCCTATGAATGGAACTCGAGGGCTCCAAATCCCTCTTATTCCTACCTCTTTCTCGGTTCTGGCACTCAGCGCGCTTTACTTCCTCGATGATCTTCACCTTATCAACCAATGCAACAAAGTCTCGTACCCTCTCTGGAGCTATCAATACCCTTAGATTATCCTTGAGGTCATATTTGAATCGAACGCATCTCTCATACTCAGTTGCCACCATACCACGTGTATAGCGACTAAATCGCAGAAATTTTACCTCATACTCAGCCATTGACCTATCACCCTAGGTCAAATTTAAAAACTCTCTTACAGGCGTCCACGTAACTAGCCCCCACATATTTCCCCTGGAATGCGATCTTAAAAAAATCTCAGTTCAGTCGGTCGGGGTGAGTGCCCTCTATCACAGTGAGCCACCACTAATATGCCTCATCACGTAGCAACGATACAGCACCCTTTAATTTTTGCTCGGGGGTTTAGTCCAGGTCATCCATAACTCTCTCTTTGTGGCCTCTATCCAATACTTAGCCACATTAGGGGCAACTCAAGTAATACCTTTAAAAATCTTAGCTTCATTGGCTCGGAGTCATTCTGTAACCGACCCTCGGCCTCTAGCTCTAGTACTGGCCCCAGCGACCATCTCCAGAATTCTTAACATGGCTTGAGACAGTGCATCGTCCCCAGCCGCTCGATCATGAGGGCCAGTCTTATTCACAGGTGAAGTCGGTGTCTCACTAGTTTCTAAATTGGGCAGATTGCCAAATGACGAAAACTCAGTACGAACAGCTCCACAGCCTCCTGTACCCCATCCGCGAGTACCTCTTGTGCTCATTGCCAATTCGCATTAATCTGTATTAACAGCTTTATGTATCAGTTTACAATTTTAGTATTTATTGGAAGATCCTTATGATAGGCAGTATCAGAAGTGTAAAGTTTTTTTTGCACAACACAATGTTTAACAGTGTCTATCAGTTTTACTATAGTATCAGTGTACACTATCCTGAGTGTTTCCAGTGCAGTCTATCTATAATAATCTCTATATTAGTTTTAGTATCAAGTCAATTTTAGTTTAAAACACATGAAGGCTTCAGAGAACTTAAAATATTGGCGCCGGAGACTCGGTGCACCACACATTCAGTAGAAATGTTTCAAATCCTTCAAAAATCGGTGCTTTTTAAACCAAGTTTTAAAACCTAAATCCACAGCCGAATTTTGCAACCTGGCTCTAATACCACTAAATGTAACACCCCAAACCCGGCCTGGACATTATGGTCGAATCTGGCGATGTCACATGGAAGTGCATTTGAAAACTGTATCATTGCTAAAACCATTTTCTGTTTAAAACTTATCATTATCTTTGATTAATTCTCAAGCCGTGATTCATTTTTAAAATGCTATACTTTGTGGAAGCTTTTAAAATAGTTTACGTGTGCGTGGTATTTTGATAAAACATTCATTTCTTTTGAAAACCCGAGTTTTACCTACATCTAGCAGATATACACAGAAAACAGTATAAAATCCAAATTTTAGGTAAAAGTCCATAGAGGCCATTATTACATAAAAATAACCCAAATTAAAACTTAAAATTGTAAATACGTATCAAATAGCAAAAGAGAAAAAAAAAGTTGTGTGGCCACCACTGAGTCTTCCGCCGCACCGATCCGCCTATGTCTAGGGATTACCTGTACAGATTAAACAGAATGGGTGAGTTTACGTAAACTCAATGTGTAATCCTCATGCAACAAACAAACAATAACAGATAATCTCAGTTTGGTCCTAAGCCCATTTCAGTATCAGTAAGTATTAGGGCCTTAGCCCATCACAGTACAGTAACAGTGACAGTTATGCAGTTATAAAATCCTACCCAACCAGCCTCTAGATTCCATCTCCGTCCAATCCTACCCTCCATGTGGGGATATAATCAACCCACCCATCCCTACACTCCAAATAGTACCGAATGCGGCACTAAATAGTTGTTGCAGCTGAGTTGCCAGTAAGTTAGGCTTGAAGCCTTTCAGACACTTCCTCCAATCAATATCAATCCCCAACCCAATGCAATGCATCATACAAACATGTTAAGGTATCATGTATAATCAGTATAGTGTATATAGCATGCTTAACATACAGACATACATATCTATCTCATATAGGCATATAACAGTCTTTTAACCATTGTAGTCAATTAGGGGTCTAGGTATACTTACCGACCCTACAGTAGGTTTACAGTCGACTTGGGCGACTCGTGCAACCTTAACAGTCAAACAGTGAAGATGGGCCCACAGGCTCATGTTGCAAGCCTATATAGGCCCAAACGCTTGTGTGGCCCATACGGTGTAAAATGGCCTTGGCCATGTGGATCACACGACCCGGCCCAATATTCCTACACACTCGTGTGGTTGATGATGCACCAACCAACCCTTGATCTCCACCTAGCACGAGAGCCACAAAACTCTTTTGTTTCAACTGTTAATCCCATTTCACTTAACAAGCCAATTAAACCCAAGAATATACATACAACCTTTCATTCAGCATCTTATACAATGAAACAACAAACACCTACTCACTTACCAACTATCGACAGGGTAGAGTGCAAATTCGAAATAGACAAAGGGTAACGTAGAACTCACCTTTCAATATTCAGCCAAGGAAAGGAGCCAAAATTATGCACGGCCGGCTTGAGGGGAAGAGAAGCTAGTATCAACAATTGGGAATAGAAAGAGGGAACCGAATTTTGAACAACGGCAACAAATGGGGGGAAAACAATTAAAACAAAACCAAAAAGGAATAGAACAGATGGAGAGGAAGACAGTCACAGCAAAAGAGAATCGAATGACAGAACCAGCACCAAAGAACTTGGAAAAGACGATAAAAATCAAATGAGAGAAGAAAAAATTGAGGAAATTTGGCAGCAACAGAGAGATTTTAGGGGAAGCAAACGACAGCAAAATTGAAAAATAAGAGAGAAAGGAAAAAACCCTATTAGCCATCGAAATTTTGAAATAGAGAGAGAGAGAGAGCCGAATTCTACATCCTTCAAATCAAGATAACTTCCCACATCCCATAATTTCCTTCTAAAATCACTCCAGCCTTCCCACTACTCAGACTTTTAATGAAATACAAACTCTCGTCATCCATCCCTATAAAAATTTAATCCCTGTGCGCATGCAAGGATTCGAACTTCAAACCTCAGGTAATAATAGCACGCCACTCATCCCCTAGACCAGCAGACCCATTCTGACATATTTCACCAATATTTATTTATAAGCCTACTGATTGGAGATAAGGATTTAATCATTTAAAACAAAAATTTACCCAAGCTAAGGCTTAAACCCAAGACTTCTCAAACACTCCTAGAACACATATCCACTGAAGCAGACATATATTTGTGTCACAAACATACAAAAATAAATATAAAGGATTTTAGGGTGTTACATATAATTTGTTATAGTTTTGATAGGATATAAAGGCGAGTCGATGGATTCTATATCTAGACTATCGTTGTCATTGAGAAAGAGAGAATCGGTCAGGAATATTATTGTCAGACTAATGAAAATGACTCATTTTTATTTCGGCCAAAACAAATTATTCGTTTGAAAGCTAATCGAGTTGTATGTATCTAAAATTCACGAAGCTATGGCACAAGCAGACGGACAGTCGAAACGAGAAATTCAAATTCTGGAAGACATAATACAATTATATATCATCAAGATCAATGGCAATTTTGAAAATGTTTACCATTGGTTGAATTCGTTGATGATAACAGCTATCAGTCTTATATTAAAATGATATCGTTTGAAGCTTTTCAAAGACAGCAATGTAAAACCCCGTTATACTGGTCAAAATGGAGTGAGAACAGGTTAGTGGAGGCAGATTTGATTTGGAAAATAGAAGAGTCTTTCAGAAATTAGTAACCAAACTCATTTCAGCTAAGAAATTTTGAGAACGAATTTTTCTAAAAGGAGAGAGTTGTAACAGCATATTTTTTAGTGGTGTCGGTAACAATGGTTTCGAGGCCACAAATATGATGAGTGATTTCGTAAATATTTTTATTTAATACTTACGAGTCAAATAAAAAATTACATTGAAATTTGATTTAATAATTTTTGTTAATTGAAATAATAATTATGTTCAAGTGGTATGTCCCTAAAGTCGAGTGGTTTTAGAAAATAAGGTATCGAGACCTCATTTCTATAAACTGATCCTATAAATAATTTATTAAATATTTACGAAATATTATTAAGGTCATATTCAAATTTAAGAAATTTTAAAGTTTAATCAGTTAATTAATTAAGAAGGACTAAATCATAAAAATTATAAAAGTTAATTTCTTTTAGTTAATTGATCAATTTAAGATAGGTACAGGGGTTTATATGGTAAATATGCCATATTACAAAGGTAGGTACGGTTGATATTGTTTTATTATGTTAAAATATATGTTTTATTAGTTAAAAAAATTAAATTAAGTTATAATAAAAACAAAAGTAAAACAGGTTATATTTTTATGTTCTTCTTCCTCTAGCCGAAAGACACCACCGTTGAGTCAAGAAGATTCAACCAAACTTCTCCCTTTGCATGCTTGTGTTTTTGAGGTCCATTTTAATGATTTTTATGTTTTTGTTATCGTATTAGCTTAATCTAGTTAGTCCGGGGATCAATTCGTAAATTGTTAAAATTTTAGGGACTTATCATGAACTAATTGAAAGTGTTTGTGAATTTAATTGATAGATTATTAGGATTGGTAGTTAAATATAGGAATTTTGTTAACTGATTTTTGATGATTTTAATGTTTAAGGATTTATTTGTGAAAATGGTAAAAGTTAAGGTAAATATTATGAAATGATGGGAAATATAGGTTGCTATTATCTCTATAAAATTCGGCTAACATGAATTTTTGTTAATTGTGGTTAATTTGTAAATTTCGGGATTGAGGACTAAAATGCATAAATGTTAAAACATAAGGAGTAATTTTGTAAATTCACAATTGATGTGGTTATAGACTTGAATTAATTATGTAAGCTATTTTACTTATTTAATTGAATGAAAATTATTATCTATATCAAGAAACGAATCAACCGGATTTTAATCGAGGAAAAGCTAAGGTTTTGGATTAATCATCGACTTTACTTTTACAACCGTTGTAGTCGAGGTAAGTTCATACTACTATTCCTATATATATAATGATTTTTACTTATTACATGCTTTATTATAATTATATTTAATGTTGTTATTTATCTAGTGAATGATTAGAAAATAAATAATAAATGAATATAGCGAGTGCTTGATGTACCTGAATAGCAGGCTTTGAGCCGATGAGTATTTAGCTAGCCTTAAGACAATGATTACTTAGCAGTCTATGAGCCGGTGATTATTTAGCAGGCCTTGCGCCAGTGATTACTTAGCAGGCTATGAGTCGGTGTTTAATTAGCAGGCTTTGAACCGGTGTTTATGTAGCAGGCTTTGAGCCGGTGAATATTTAACAGGTATTATGTACCGGTGATACAGGCCATAATGATGGCTTGAGATCCTGCATGTGTTGCGCATATTCTGAAGCTTGTAAGAGCAGCATCGTGAGTTGGTTAAAATTTTAAAGTTAACTCGAATGAGTGTTATCCTTTAGATTATCTAAAATGAGATGTTATTATAACGATGACTTGGTTTATGATCATTTATCATGTGGAATTTTAATGATATGAATTATCTAGGTCTAAATGTTTTGAAAAGTTGAAACAATGTATATTGGCAACAATTGTTAGTTTCATGTTTTGTATGTTTTATAATTAAGTATAAATGTTATATGATTTATATATATGAGTTTGAATATGATGGTATGAACACTTTAAATGGAAAAGTGATGCTTATTTGCTACGTAATAAATGAAATGTGGACATGGCATATTTATTATTACAAGATCTATTATATGTTGGAAATTGTATATTTCATTGTTACATTTACTAACCTTATGAGGTTTGTGTTCTATAGAATAGTAATATATATTAATGAATTAATTTATAAATAATGATTATGTGATAAATGGTTTTATGAAACAACTATATGAAATGTTTATATAGAAATAGATAAATGAACGGTTATATGAAGAGTTTATACGAAGTATTTATTGGAATATAAATATGTGAAAATGGATAATTGAAATGAATACCTAAAATAAAGATATTAAATGTTAAGTGAATATGTGAGGGATGAGTTATGTACCAAACGTGTTTTGGGGTATATATGTCACAACAGAATCAAGTTACATTTATTATATATGAACTCACTAACCGTGTGAGATTTGTGATGTGTATAGGTGATTAATGAACATACGATCGAGATATTGAATTATCTTATTAAATGGTTATGTTACATCCTTTTTGGTAAGTTAAAGTTTAAGATTATCCGAGCTTACTAAGCACTATTTGCTTATGTAGTTGTTTTCTTCATCTTGTAGGTCATTGGAAAGTTCAATCGGTTGGAATCTAGTTCGAGTATATTCACACTATCCATTCTTTATCTCGGAAGAAGATTTAGTTATTTTGTTGTCAGGTTATAAATGGCATGTACTAAGAGCCTTTAAGTTGATTCATTTATGATGATATTGTTTATAATTTAGTTTGATTAAGCTTTGTGGTTGTATTTTTATGTTTGGTATCTTTGGGTTATGTTTGAGACTTGAATTGGTTTTTTTCATTAGCTAAATGTCTTTTGTGATTAGCTTGATATGTGGTAAATGGATGTGTTGAAATGGAGAATTTAGTATGTCTCAAAGCTAATGTCATGTAAACTTTGAGTATGGGTTTGACTGGATGCTTAATTTGTGGTGTCAATGGGGGCACATTGTTTAGGCACCTAGGTTGGATTTTTGGTATGTTATATGTTTGTTTGATTGAGGTTTGAAGGCATAAAAATGGTTGTTTTTTGTTGTGTCATGACACCTATAAAATGACATTGTTTTGGGCTTGTTTTGGAAAGCATATTTGGTGCACAGTGCCTGAGACATGAGCTGTCACACGATCGTGTATGGTCACATGGCTATGTGTCTTATTGATTTTTAGGTACAGGTTGGTCCACATAATCATAGAGAGTTAGACGACCTTGCAACACGGCCGTGTGACCCTTTTTCGAATACCTACATGGGCTGGGACACGACCGTGTGTCCAGGCTTCGAATTTTTAAATGGACTGGGCTATGTCACACGGCCATGGGACCCCTATTTCAAAAATTTTCAATTTTTTCCAGAATTTTCTGATTTGTTTCGATTTGATCCCAGATTGTTCCCAAAATGTTTTTAAAGCCCTGTAAACTCGATTTAAAGACCATAAGTGTATTTCTTTCATGATTAGATTCAATTATTATATGTTAGCATTTAATCTGCATAATTGTTCTATGGTGAAGTTAAATGTTCTGTTTTGCTCGGTAGTACTCCATAACCCTAATCTAGCAACAGGTATGGTTTAGAGGTGTTACATACATGGCCTAGTGTCACGGGGCTAGACCTTTCATCTCGCAAACCGTGCGGCCTTAGGTGATCCTTTTGCTCCAAACTTGCCTAAGTCAGCCTTTACGCCCAAAAGTGAGGATTCCTTAGAATTCCTCCAAGGCACCAATTTGTATAGCAGAAGCGATTGTGCCAAAAGAAGCTACAAAAGAATAACAGAAAACCAAAGAAAGAATGCACACAAAGTGTTTGAGTAAATGCTCAAGGAATTCTATTACTCTTAAGAATTCACCTTACAATGGATGAGTACAAATGAGAGGGAGGCTCTCTATTTATAGTTGAGCTCCCCCAAAACCGACTGTCAAGATACATTTACATCGACGGACGAGATTCACTATATCTCTTGATTTTAGGGATTTACAAGATTTTTCTTATCAAATCTAATATAATTTTTACAAGAAACGATTCTCTTCTATCTTCTAAGATTAGTTACCAAAATTAGCCTAAGTTGCCATGTCTTCATCATCGGGCCAACCAGGCTTCAATCTGATAGGCTTCTTTAATAGCTCTCTGAATCGGGCCAGTTTTCGTGGGCTAAATGTTCCCCATCTAATCGATAGACCTCCATGGGGCGCTTCATGTGGCATGGTCACAAGCTTTGTACTTTGGCCCGTGACATTCTCCCCTACCCAATCACGCCACGCCCTCGTTACGATTTCTGGATGACACTGACTTGATTTATCTTGAAACTTCCTCGTTGCCTCGACTTCTTCCCGACTTGTCTTCCAATCGGGTTGTCCCTTCTATCGGAACCTATGCCTTGGCTTCCATCGCCTCTTATCTTGAACCGTTGCACTTGTTGGTACATTCTGTTGGCAAGAAGTCTCTGTTTTAACTTGCCCCAATTTTGACTTGTTTCCACTGGAATCCCCTGGATTCTCACATCTCGGCTTCGTCCCGCCCACAGTTCCTTGGCCTCCTTGCTTATGAACTTTGAAAAGGCCCCTACGACTTTGCCAAGCCAACAAGTCAGAATTCAAAACACTATCAGAGTGTTTGCAATGTACCTTACTCGTAGCATTTACTCGTCTCGACTGTTTTTGCATCACTCCTTTCCCCTCGAAGCTCGATGCACAACCCATCTTTCCCAAAGGTGTCGGATCCACAGTCGGTCCCGCAGGCTTCATATCGGTCCATTGCGCTACTAACACTTCCGAAGGGGCTTTCGTAGCATTCCGTTTTGACGATTTAATGTTTCTCCCATACGAAACATCTTCGACTAGTTAGATTGACGATAACACCTTAGTCCCAACTTTCACATCCCGATGCACCGGCACAATACTCTTTGTTGATGGACCGGTGGCAATATGGATTTGATCGGCCCATGGTTGCAGAGTTGCTTGAATCCTGACAAGGAAGTTTAAGCCAAGCACAAAATCATAATCATCTAATCGGATTACCTCGAATTCTTCCTTGCTCTTCCATTCACCGATTTGTAGCTCCACATCACGAACTACTCCCACAGTTGGGGCTTTCTCGGAAGTTGCTACCTTGATCTTCTTATTTGATTTCCTAATTGACATACCAAGCTTCTTCGCAGCCTTTTCCGACATGAACAAGTCCGATGCTCCCGTATCAATAAAAGCACTCCGCTTCTGACCCGCAATGTTGATGTCTACAAACATCAACCCTTTGCCTCCATTCTTCTTCCTAGGAATGAGCACCATCGAATTGACTCTCGATGTCTTTCCCTCGGTAGGCTTCGCCTCATCTTTCTTTTTAATTACCGAAACCATCACTTTATTCGGACATTTTCGCGCCATGTGTGGTCCTTGACAAAGGAAGCATTTTATCTTCTTCCTCTTGTCGCTTGGGTTATCGAATCCCCGATTCGCATTTCATGGTTTCCCATCGCCACTTGTGCTATCGGTACTATTGTCATTATCACTATGTCCCTCCTCATCTTCTTCATGGTTTCTCTCACCATTGCCCTTTCCATTGGGCTTAGATGCCTCAAGCTCGTCTCTCGTCGGACCAAGCTCAATAAAGGACTCTGCTTCTGCCATGGCTACAGTAAGTTCAGTGATTCCTTGCGTTCGCAACTCATGCTTTGCCCACGGCTTTAACCCATCCTCAAACCAATAGAACACTTATTTCTCGCTCAAGTCAGATATTTGAAGCATCAACTCGCTAAATGCCCGAACATACTCCCGAACAGTGCCTTGTTGCGTGAGACGACGCAACTTAGCCCGAGCCTCCTTCTCGGCATACTGTGGGTAAAACTGCTTCTTCAACTCTCTTTGGAACACCTCCCAAGTCCCAATTGCATTCCCACCACGTTTCTCATCCGTCGACCTACGACGCCACCACAAGAGAGCTACATCAGTAAAATAGATTGAAGCAGTGTTTACCTTAATGGCATCATCCTCGATGCCCATCGCTCGGAAGTATTGCTCCATTTCCCACAAGAAGTTGTCCACATCCCTTGCTGATCGTGCACCCTTAAACTTCTCCGGTTTGGGAACATCCATTGCTTGTTGCTTCGGCTTTGAAGACAACATCCCATTACTCAAAGCGGCTTTGTAGATCGCGAGCTCCCCTTTAAGCTCCTCTATTTCTTTCTTCATGGCTAATGTCATATCCTCGAGATACTCATCCCTTTCTGCCAGCTTTCCCGCAGTAGACTCGAGTAATTCATTCATCTTTTCCCTATTGGCATCGAAAGAATCCAACACAGAATTTCTGAGTTGCTCCTCCACTGAGTCAAACCCATCCGTGCGTCCCTCGACCAATTCAAGGGTCTCTTTAACGTTTCCTACGGATTCCTCAAGATTGACCACTCGGTTCTCCAAAGCTGTCAGCATTCCCCTCGAGCAACTGGCTTTTCTAGCCCTCCCACGGGTCTCCATTGGCTCACTCTGACCAACGACTTCTTTTGACATCCCAACGGTGCCTTCGAACCAACTCGAATATCACTTGGTTCAAAACCTGGTCGGATACCACTTGTCACGGGGCTAGACCTTTCGTCTCGCAAATCGTGCGGCCTTAGGCGATCCGTTTGCTCTAAACTCGCCTAAGTCAGCCTTTACACCCAAAAGTGAGGATTCCTTAGAATTCCTCCAAGGCACCAATTTGTATAGCGGAAGCAATTGTGTCAAAAGAAGCTACAAAAGAACAACAGAAAACCAAAGAAAGAATACACACAAAGTGTTTGAGTAAATGCTCAAGGAATTCTATTACTCTTAAGAATTCACCTTACAATGGATGAGTACAAATGAGAGGGAGGCTCTCTATTTATAGTTGAGCTCCCCCAAAACCGACGGTTAAGATACATTTACATCGACGGATGAGATTCACTATATCCCTTGATTTTAGGGATTTACAAGATTTGCCTTATCAAATCTAATCTAATCTTTACAAGATACGATTCTCTTCTATCTTCTAAGATTAGTTACCAAAATTAGCCTAAGTTGCCATGTCTTCATCATCGGGCCAACCAGGCTTCAATCTGATAGGCTTCTTTAATAGCTCTCTGAATCGGGCCAATTCTCGTGGGCTAAATGTTCCCCATCTAATCGATAGACCTCCATGGGGTGCTTCTTGTGGCATGGTCACAGGCTTTGTACTTTGGCCTGTGACACTAGCACATGGTCTTGTACCCTCTTTTAAAGCTAGGGTTTTAAAAAAACTTCTTGTGTTTCTTCATACCCCGTGTGACCCAGCCTTTACCCTCCTAACCACCGTCAAACACCCCCACCACCGATTCATCTTTCTGTCGACCGTTGTTTCCCCTGAAGATGCCTTTTACCACCTCGTTAATACCTCTCGCCGCCAAATCCCACCCTATTTTTTATTCTTGTTCCACCTCCGTCCCTCGTCGCACCAGCCAAAAGATCACTGTCCCCTAAGCCACGATCGTCCCATGCCCCTAAATCCACCATCTTATCCCATAGCCAACCAACTCTCAACCTCCTTCAACAGCATCTACGCCCTCACCGTCATTCATCTAGTATTCCTCTTCTTTTCACTTTTTACCATCTCAAACTCACGATTGCTTTAACCCCCATAACCGTCCCCTCCTTTCCCCACTCAACCTCCATAATCGTTTACTCTCTACTTATCGTCTTCCCTTTTGCCACTCAACCCACGCCATCGTCAGCCTTTTTGCCGTCCTCTTCGCTGTCAGTTACCCCTCTAGTTACCTTACTTGTCGTTGACTGCTTTTCTACCGCCATCATTCACCACCATATTTTTAGTATTTTTCTTAAATTCTTATTATTAGATATTTTTATTTATTTACTTTATTTCATTTCATTTCCTATATAAGTTATTTGGTTACTGCATTCGAATATGTAATTTGTTTTGTTTAATGTGTTTGTTGTGATTCGTTCATGTGTGGTTTTATGTTCTTATTAGTATGGGTGTTTTATTGTTGCTGGTAGTTGTGCTTTAATTTATTGTCAATGTTGAATCAATTCCTTTTAGGACATGTTGTAATATGATTATTCACTTGTTTCTACCAGAATTTTCTACATAACTGTTGGTTATATGCATTTTTATTTTGTAGACAGTTTTATGCTCTATTGGCATTTGGCCACCACTGGATTCGCTTATTCTCTCAAGTCTTGTTTCGATTGACCTTCTATTGTATTAATTTTCATATTGACTGATTGGTAAGTACCAGAAACTGATACATTTTATTACCACTCTTATTTTAGGAACACAATGACTAATACTAGAGGAAAAACCAAGGCTATAACAGTCCAATTTTCAGTGGTGTCGGAAATAGTGGTTCGAGACCATTAATCCGATGAGTGAGTTCAAAAATTTTATTATTTATTTACGAGTCAAGTGTGATTTTAGAAAGATCTTTGAATTGATTATGTGTGTTTTAGAAGGATTTATTAAGTTAAGTGGTTTCGAAATTGAGTTATCGAGACCTCGATTTCATAAACCAAATCGTAAATATTTTTAAAAATATTTACAATGTGTCATTAAGTTAGTATTAAAGTTTCATTAGAAAATTTTAATGTTTTGATCGTTAATAAATTAAAAAGGATTAAATTGAAAAAGGTGCAAAACTTGCTAAAAGTGATAAAATAGCCTAAATGTTAAATGAGGAAGGACTTGAAGGGTGAATAAGCCTAAAATAAGAGGCTGGACGGCATGAGTGTAGAAAAATCATGAAATTAATGTGAACAAAGGGTAAGATTGAAAATGAAATAAAATTTAATAATTAAAAAAATAGGATTTAATTGAATATCTAGACATTTCTTCATAATTCTTAGCCAAAAACACAATTGAAGAACCCTTAAGAAGCTGGTTTTTCATATTTTGCTACGAGTTCAATTCCTGCTCTTTTCTTGAAATTTTTGTATTTTTAAGACTTTTACAATTAGGTCCAACTATTTATTTCATTAGTTTTTAATTCTATGGGTAATTTTGAAAGTTACCATTGATGAGTGCTGGATGTTTATGATGAACTAACATATATTTGAAGCTTTAATTTTGTTATATGATGATTTTATCAAGTGATTTCAAGGGAAATTTATTTTAGGACCAAATTATGAAAAAGATTACATATTAGGGTTTGGTATTAAATCCTGTTTATGAAAGGCTGTGTGATAGCTTACAATATCTAGAAAAAATTTTAATTAAGAAAAAAAAATTAGCTTATTTGATAGGCTAATTGGTGATGGACTAAATTGCAAAAATTGTAAAAGTTAGGGTAATTGTGTAATTTTAAAAATTGAATGGTGTAAAATTGTGAAGTGAATTAGAATTGAATAAGATGCTAAAGAATGAATAATTTTATATTTTAGATCAAGAGCCCGTAGATAATCGTGAAAAAGGAAAATTAGTAGAATAGTCCCTAAACTACTACAAATTCTACAAATCTACGGATGAATGGTTAAATTTCAAATGTTATATGTTAAATTGATGAATGGTATTATAAATTTATTCATATCATTTGTGAAAATAAAATTAATGTTAAAGTTATGAAAATTGAAGTGAATATTTGAAGTGAACGGAACGCGGAATTGAGTACAATCGTTCAGTGCAAAAGAGGAATTGGCGGAAAATTACCCAAGTAACCCGAGGTTCAGCATTGCGAACTTTAGTGTTTACTTTCTGTTTAGCTCTCATGAGCTTCAGTTAACTCATATGAGTTTCAATTTAACCTTAATAAGTTTCAGTTCAACTCTTTCGAGCTTCAGTTTAACACTTCTGGGTTTCCGTTCAGCTCTTATGAGCTTCCGTTCAACCCTTATAGGTTTCAGTTTAGCACTTGTGTGCTTCTGTGCAGCCTTCGAGCTTCCGTATACGATGTACTCATATTTATAAGATGTTCACTGATTTGAAAAAGGTTGGTAATTCGGTAAGTGATATATGGAATTAATGTTCGTAGACTCAATGATGTCCTTGATTTTGAGATGAAATAAGTGAATTCATCAATTAAAGTTGTGGTTGACAGGAAATGTGTAATGAATGATTTACTTAAATGAATTGTTATAATATGTTCAGTAAGATTTATGTTTAAAGCCAACGAACTTACTAAGCTTCATTAAGCTTACTTGTATTGTTTAATGTTCTTTGTAGATTTACGAGAAGTCAGGAGGTCAGATCAACACATCGAATCACACTATCCAACTTGCCGGTAGATTTTGCTAAACATATTATGTTTTATATGGCATGTATAGGGATTGAAATGGTTGTGTAAATATTAAGAATTTCATTTTGGTTATGTTTCAAGTTAATTTATATTTGACTGGTTTTTATCATGTTTGGAATAGCATTAGTGTAGCTAGTGGATGATGGTAAAACATGTTAATAAAAATAGTTGCATGTGGGATTTGTTTATGTTCTAGTTTAGATTGTTAGAATACATGTGATAATGTGACTATAATAAAGATAGGAATTGGTTGTTTTGAAGATCTTGTTATGGCCTATTTGTATGAAATTTGAGATATGTAGGTTGAAGTCAAGAATGGGTGAGAAAAGAGGCCATAAAATGGTCTATTTTCGTCCACACAGGTAGAGACACGGGCGTATATCTTAGCCGTGTGTGACATACGGCCTAGCACATGGGCATGTGGTCTGGCTGTGTGTCCCCTGCACCTTAAAATTTCGAAAAATAATACTCAGGTTTTAGCACATGGCCTAGCACACGGGCGTGTGGCTTGACCCGTGTAACCCATGTATCTTGCACACGGCCTATCATACAGGCGTATGGTTGGTTGTGTGATCCAAGACAAAGAATTACACGGGTAAAGACACGGGCATGTCTCTTAGCTGTGTGAGCCACACGGGCGTATGTCTCCTGCTCCTAAGAAAATTTTTAAGATTTTGAGAAAAATTCCCTAAGTATTCGGTTTAGTCCCGATTCACTTCTAAGGTTTATATTAGGCCTCAAGAGCCTATATAAGGGACAATATGAGTGTTTCATGATTGGTTCTTGATGTGTATATTAAATATTGTGAAACATTAGTATTTAATCCGTAAAGTTCAATAATACATTGTAACCCTGTTTCGACGACGGATAAGGGTTAGAGGTGTTACAAAGGTCATTGTCCCTGCCTCTAAAAAGTGGAAGACACCTAGTGCATCTTCGTCTTTAGCCCCGACCACGATCACCAGACACCCGTGTCTCCAATTTGGTATGGGTTCACATAAGGACCAGTATCAGCAACTGAATGACTGACCCTTAAGAGTAGGTCGATACATTGATTGGGAGGCTCTACAAGTGGTCCGTTTAGCTGCCAGGGTTTAGGTATTGATTGACACGGCACTGTGGGACCAGTTCTTTACCATCGTAGAGCACACATATGACATATTCACACTAGAGTTCTACTCTACCTTTTTCTCACAACCAGCGATTTCACGGTGGGATGAGCCATGCACTATATCTTTTCGCCTTAGGGTATGACGCATTACTTGAGTATCTCAGGCTTCAGAGCTTCCCTAAGATTATATTCTATGGATTTTATAAGTACCCCCTGAGTTTTCGGCACTTTCTAGGCACATCAATCGACCGGCCCCACTCTGCTGGTCTGGTATTACAGAAACTAAGTCACAGTATAACCCAAGTCAATCAAAGGTAACATACTTACCTCCAACTTCGTGCTATATTCATGCCATTTTAGCCTACACATTGACTAGTCAAAAGGAGAGTACGGAGGTTTGTAGTACTTCAGACGCCTATTTTTCATGGAGTATGGAGACACGCCATTTGATCGATGTCGCTTACTTCGTGGCTTATTGTTGTTGCCACTAGTTCGCTCGTCACAAGAAGTGTAACAGCCCTCCTTGTGAAGTCTCTGTCTTTGGTTACTGTTTGGCTTATAGTTGGTAAAATAATGATAGATATGAGTAAGTAAAGTGTTGTCTTGGCTCAGTGTGGAATTTTGTGTATTGCACCATTTGGTGAAATCCTTATTTGGTGAGCTCTAAGGTTTGGCGAACTCTTCTGTTAAGTATCCGTCCAACCTAGAGGCTTTAGGTGAACTCATTAAGTTAGCAGTTATTTAGATTTGTTTATTATTTTAATATGGTAATTCGGTCAGTTAAGTTGAGATTTAGTTAGAACGGAACTAGACTACTGTAGATGATAAGACTTAAATTATGTTAAGTACACTTAATCACGAGAATCAAGAGTGTTAGTAAAATTATCTGATTTTTCCACTAATCTTCGTCTTTTTGCTTAAGTATATATGGATAGCGATGATCTTTCTAAAAACCTTTACGTTTTCTTTTTCTTTCTTGATTTCTTCTAAAATTTTCTAAAAACTTAAGTTTAGAAAACTTCTTTAAAGTGAAGGTTCGCAGTATTCAACTAACTTATATGTTAGTACCAGTTCATTGGTAATTACTAATGAACCCTAAGTTATCCTCAAAGTCATTTACATGTTTTTCGTTCTGCATACATAGATGTTAAAATGGTGGGTGAGGAAGGAAACTTCCTGCTTCTAGATTAAGTGTTATTGATTCTTTCATGCATGGTCAGATTTGATAAATTGATGATCTGATATATATATAATTATCTTTTTTTTAGCTCAAGAAGATAACGAAGGTCCAAGTGATAAAGGCAAATGATCTACTTTGTAGATTTTGCTAGAGTTTCTGGTGAGTTCGTTCTTACTTCCATGTGTTGTAGTTTTATTATTTATAATTCGTGTAAGGTAAGTATTCTTCCTCTGTAATGGATGAAAAGAGTATGTGTTAATAATGGTTATCCAAAGTCATCAGTCTAAGTTTTGTCTATGATATGAAGTAAGTGTCATCATTCATGTTTAAGCCACTACCACATGTTTCTGATATGATCAGATATGTGGTGATGAAGATGATGAGATATGTGTGTGTAGTCTCTGATAGGGTAGCTATATTGCAAACAAAACTGGCAAATCACGATAAAACATGTTATTCTGAATGAAAATGATATGAGGAGATAAGGGGGAGAATGTATGTGAATGAAATTGAATGATATGCTTCTGATTTGGAAGTATGGGTGCGTGGTTGGCATGAAGATGGGTTGTCTGCGTTATTTTAAGTTGGCATACATTATACGCCCAAGTGATAAGTTAGTGTATTGAGTTTGTTTGTATTCTGTATGCGCCACTGGGCGTACTATCTTTAATGTGTGTAAGTCCCTCAGAAAGGTTCAGTTGTACTATTAGTAATATTTTGTATGATATTCTTTTAAGTCCCTCAGAAAGGTTCAGTTGTACTATCAGTAATATTATGTATGGTATTCTTTTAGGAACTCACTAAGTTTGTATGAACTTACTATGTTACCTTTTCCTTCTCATGTTTGCTAACTGAAAGATGGTTTTATTTGAAGGACTAGAGTGCTACTTCTTGTAAGCTAAATGTTTTATTTCCTATATTGCATGACTCATGGGGGTGGCATATAAATGTATTTTGGAAATGATTTGTATAAAGAAATTTTGTTTTGTTAAGACTCTGTTTTTATGAGATCTTTATTAAATACCAAAGTTTAGACTTAAAGTTTTACCTTTTTTAAGTGAAATTGTTCTATCCGAACTTATACGCCATATGGGTTGAACGTTATTATATATTGTTAATGATTTCATTTAAACTTTAGTAAAGCAATAGTTATAATATGTTTTATATCTATAACTTTGTAAGAATTATATAAAGCTTCCGCCAAAAATTTTTGAAGTTAGTTTGATTTGAAGTAGTGACACATCATACTTGGATCCAAATATTGGGTCGGGTTTGGCGTGTTACAAGAAGGGTCTTATTTGTATGGGCCCCTACGTGACTCATCCAGCAAAACACTTCGGGCGTCTCGACACTTCGGAGCAAACAACACCTTTCACTCTGGCTGGACAGATGGCCCCCAAGGGTTGTCTATCATGACCCACATGCGAATGATTCGGCTTCAGCACAGAGCGAGTCCAAACCGGTATACATTGCTTCATCTGGATCCTTAGGATAAGCATGAGGAGCTCCTAGACGATGACCCACCTCAACATGGGGACCCAGCTTGATCCACTCCTCCTGCTAGTCACTCCATTATTTCATATACGGTTACACTTGAGGACATCTATCGCACACAGTAGTAGCAGTCCAAGCAGATTGACCTCCTTGAGCAGCGGCAGTTAGAGCAGATCGACCGCCTTGAGCAGCGGTAGTTAGATCGGCTCAATCACCTTGAGCAATGACATTCAGAGCACTTTGGCCAGCTTCAGTGCCAACAAGATCGCATTAAGGCCTATCTACAATAGATGTGCCAACATTTTCATATTTCTTCACCCGAGCCCCTTAGTGTACCTACGTATCTCGATCCTAACATCCCACACAATGTCGATCAATGACTTTATTTAGTTTTATGTTTTATTCATTTTTCTCTTTATTTTTATTTGTACTTTTATTTTTTTTATTTTCCGGAGTTATATGTTTTATTTTATCAAAAACTTTACTGTTATTACGTTTTCGACTATTTTTCTATTTTTTTGTCACTTCTTTATCTTATTTTATTTTTGTTTTATTTTCTTATTAGTGTGTTCGGAACCATGTACTTAATTTAGGAAATCCTACGTTTCTGAATTTCTCTATTCCGGCACAATCATCCAAATTCAGGGCAGTTTCAGTTCTCTCCCTCCCTTTCTTATGATACTTTGCTTACTATGATTATATTTTTTTGTACATTGAGGGAAATGTACATCTTAAGTGTGGGGATAATTTTATATGTTTATGCAATAGAGTCTCTGAATTGTTGTTTGTGTTTAATTACTTTTCTCAAACCTAACATTAAAGTTATTTTTTTTCAATTAGGAGTTTTTTTTATTCTATTTGGGATTAATTTATGGATTTTTGTGCATTATTTGATTTATACTTTAAGACACAAGCGAGTTAACCATGATAAGCCATATTTCAAAAATTATTATTTTAGGTTGTCTCTTTGAACTGAATCATTATTTTGAAATTTTAAATTTACAAGTTTAACATCAAAACCATAATTTTTTGTGAGCTTTTTAGCCTATAGAGCATCTATTATTTCGTGCTCATTTTATTTTTGGTTGTGAGTATGTCAACTTGATTTGTTATTCTAAAACTTGCTTCAGTTATACATGTTGAGACCTCATTATTAAATTGATATGCTAAGATGATAGAGGCACTTAGGATTTAACCTACTTAACCTTTAACACAACTTAGCCACTTAGGATTTAACCTACTTAACCTTTAACATAACTTACCTATTGAATTAACCCCTAGTAAACCCCGTTGATCCTAACACTTTTTTTTCATATCACCCATTCATGTTAACTTGTAAACCACATTAATTTTGTAAATCAAACTTTTTATTGACTCCCTTTTTGTTGAGATTCGATTTGGTTAGTTGTCTGACTATATTTTATCATTTGCATTGCTGAATTTTACTTTGTTCTTAAAAAACACAATGAAAAAAAATTAAAAAAGATTGATTGAGCTTGAATTGTTAGTCTCATATTTTGTATACAAGCTCATATCCACTGTTTATTTCTTGTTAATGTAAATTCTTTTAATCCAGCAACTTATTTTTTAGTTTTATAACTTATCAACTCAATTTTCGATTGTAACCAACTTTTAGGACATTTTTCGTACCGTTAACCTAAGCCCCGTTACAACCTCGTAAAGGCCTCTTGATTGGTGTGTCATCTCGTTATATAGTGGTGAACATTTGCTTTTCAAGCAAGCCTATTTCTTATTAGACTATTGAGTGCACATTACTTGAACCTTAAACACCTTGAGTGCTGGAGTGAACCTTAGTGAGGGTGTTAATTCTTGTTAAATGTAAATTTTAGGTAACTATTGAGATAGGGGAGATGCCTAATGTTTTTAAGCCTTAAAAATTTTTGCTTGGATTGCTTGTGTTCTTTAGTGTCGTTTTAGTTTAAATTTCCAATGCATGATTATCTGTAAATTATCCTAAGACATTATCAGTAAAAACAATGAACTGAGGGATGTTTTTATTTTCAAGCAGGAACTAATTTTCTAAATACCTAGGGGAGATGAACCATATGATGGATTCGGTCGTTTGATTTTTACCTTACACAATAAATACTTAGTTTCTTGTTCTCAATTATGTATACTTAATTCTTGATTTAATATTTCTAGATTATTGATCCATGTTTAATACGCTTAAATCGATTGTTGAATAGACCTTGTCTAAAGGTAGATATTGCTTAATTGAGTGGAGTTGCATGCAATCCCAAAAATAGGACAACATAAATCTACCGGATTAGAGTGAAATCAAATAGGGGAATCCATAACATGAGTTTATGTGATAATAAGGGTTTTAACTAGAAATAAATTTCAATTAATCAATCTAGGGTCAGTTGCTCTTATGGTCGAAAGAGATATTAGCATAATTTAGGGATTTCTATGGATCAAAGTGCTAAGTAAAGAAATTGTGTAATTTAGATTGATAGTGACAAATGA
Organism: Gossypium hirsutum; assembly: GCF_007990345.1. Taxonomy (NCBI): domain Eukaryota; kingdom Viridiplantae; phylum Streptophyta; class Magnoliopsida; order Malvales; family Malvaceae; genus Gossypium; species Gossypium hirsutum. The sequence goes on along the minus strand of NC_053444.1, from coordinate 50,316,082 downwards.
AATCTAGGCGGAGTCTTTCCTAGGTATTGTTTCGCTTCTTGATTGTTACTCGATTATTTTCGTGATTTGTTATTTGTCATGTTCGTTAGTTAATTAATTTAGTTAATTTTAGTTTTTAATCAATCATTCGAATTATTCAATTAAATAATAGAAAGACGGTAATTACTAGTATTTTTAGTATTCGTGGGAACGATATCTTTACTTACCGTGGCTATACTATAGATTGATAGATGCACTTGCCTTAGTCAAATTTTTAGTTAATTCGTGACACATCATATATATATTATAGATGTGTTTCTAAATAATTTAGGGTCTATTTGATTAATTATTGAAAATTTTCCATTAATTGAAAATAAATTTCCAATAATTTAAGTTTTTAAATGTGTTTGCTAATTACAGATAAAAATTATTTATTAGATTTTTTTAATAAAAAAGTGTTGAAAATAATAAGCAGATAAGAACTACTTATCACTAAATGAATAATAAGTTAAGTTGATTTATTTTATTTATTTATTTATTTTCAAGAATATATTATCCTTTAACAATTTTGAAGATTATCTTATCAATTTTATAAACATTTAAATTAATTAATTTGTTTAAGATATAAAGTTGGAAGGCTAAATATGTCATTATGCATTTAAAAAACAAACCAATTGAAAAATCGACTAGGGACCAAATCTTAATTTTATTCAAGTATAGGGACCTCATATCTAAACTTTAAAGATTAACATTATTATTAGTAGTATTACTTTAAGGGTGTAAAAAACTCTCAAACTTTTTCAAAAGAAACAATTAAGCTCTTGTTTTTTTTTTTTACACTCAATTGGGTAATTGAACTGTCAAAATGCATCAAAAATGCCCTTTGACCTTTAACTTTAACAGTTGACTGTTAAAGTTAACCGCCCTTAATTTTTTCAGTTAAAGCTACCATGTACCACAACCACAGCGTGACATGGGGCAATAAAAAGATAAAAATCAATAAAAGTTATAAATAATATTTAAATTTATTAAAAATTAGGAAAAAATATAAAAATAAAAAAAATAAATAACTGTAAAATTTTATAAAAATCATAAAAAATTATAAAATATATAGAAATATAGAAAAAAATTTCTAAAATTTTATAGTCATAAGAAAATTATAAAAAATGTAAAGAAATATAAAATTCGTAAAAAAATTATAAAAATTATCGTACCAATAGAAGCATTTTATATTTTTTTCTATAACTTTTATTGATTTTTATTTTTATCATTTTTCGCCAAATGGCATGCCGTGTTGCAACACGTGATATTTTACTATTTTTATAAAAAAATTCTAATTTTTTATATTTTTATTAAAATTTAATAATTTCTATAATTTTTATTGATTTTTCTTTTTTAAAAATTTTTGCCACATGTCACACTGTGATTGTGTCATGGGGTGGCTTTAATTGAAAAAAATTAGGGGCCGTTAACCTTACTAGTCAATGGGTCTTTTTGATGCATTTTGATAGTTCAACTATCCAATTGAGTATAGAAAAAAAAAGCAGGGGTTCAATTGCTTTTTTTGAAAAAAAATTAGGGCCTTTTTGAGGCATTTTGAAAGTTCAAGTGCCCAATTAGGTGCAAAAAGAAATACAGGGGCCTAATTCCTTTATTGGAAAAAGTTTGAGGGCTTTTTACACAATTAAACATTAATATTATTATTATTTGGATTGAAAGAGCCTGATATAAAATTAAACGAAGTCCTATAAATTTATTAGGCTTAAATGTGAAAAAAGTCCTCAAACTTAAAAAAAAAAAAAACAATTAAGCCCCTCCTTTTTTTGCACTCAATTGATCACTTGAACTTTTAAAATGTATCAAAAAAGCCCTCAAACTATTTCAAAAAAAGCAATTAAGCCCTTGCTCTTATTAGAAAATAGAAAAAATAATAAATAATAAATTTTAGAAAAATTATTAAATTTTAATAAAAATTTAAAATTTATTAAAAAATAGATTTTTTATAAAAATCGTAAAAAAATAAAAAAAAATATTGAATTTTATAAAAATCATAAAAAAAATTAACAACCCTAGGTTTTTTAAATTAAAATCATCACGTGCCGCAACACAGCATAACATGTGACGAGAAACGATAAAAAAATAAAAATAAATAAAATTTATAGAAAAATTATAAAATGCTTCTTTTGGTAAGATAATTTTTATAAATTTTTTACGAAATTTATATTTCTTTACATTTTGTATAATTTCCTTACGACTTTATAAAATTTTATAATTTTTTATGTTTTTTATAAAATTTTACAATTTTTTTATATTTTTTACGATTTTTATATTTTTTCTAATTTTTAATATTTTTTTAATATTTTAATTTTTTATTAAAAGTTAATAATATTTATAGCTTTTATTGATTTTAATTTTTTATATTTTTCTAATTTTTAATAAAAACATTGGCTTAATTACTTTTTTTTTAAAATTAAAATATTTTTTTTATGCAATTTAAAAGTTTAAGTACCGAGTAAAAAAAACTTAATTACTTTTCTTTAAAAAGATTTGAGAGTTTTTTTTGCATCCTTAAGCTAATTTATTAATAAAATCAGTTGGTCCCATGCTCCCGGCCAGACTGGCGATGGAAACGACATCTTCCATGTCGGCTGCTTGACGTTTTTTTCCCCTAAAAAAGAGTAATTATCTCCTCTCTCAAAGACGCGAGAGCGAAAAGGATAAAAAGAAAGAAATTACATTACAAACAGCAAAAAAAAAAAAACAAGAAAAGAAAAAGCCCAGTCCCCAGCCGAGATTGAAGTTCACCTCTTTTAACTTTAATCGCCATTATCACACACTCCCTCTTTCTTTGCTTAGGGCAAAATCCTAATTAACGCTTTCTTCATCTCACTGCATTTGCTTCTCTGCAAACGCTTAAAAAAAAGTCATCTGATTAACGCTTTATCTGATGATTGATTTGCTATGGATTTTCATTCCTGCTGCTAGCTTTGATACGGATCTGCTGTGCTCTCAGTTTCACGAGATCTCCTCACTGTTAAACTCGTAATTCTCTTCTTTTTTCCCTCCTTTTGATTCTTCGCTCTTTTTTTGTTTTTGTTTTTCGGGATGATTTTTTTTGTTGTTCTTAGGCTTTGATTGCCAATGGCGTTGAAGCGGGGGCTATCCAGTGTTGGCGTCCACAGGAACAGAAGTTCTGAATCTCGATTCCCTATCGTGATTCTCGTTCTCTTCTCAGTTCTCGCTCCGCTTGTTTTCTTTGTCGGTCGTGGACTGTATATATCTGGTTCGCTCTTTTTTTTTATCTCTCTCTCTCTCTTTATTTCCACCCGCATTTAATTAATTATTTTGCAGATCTCACTTTGCTATTTTGCTATTTGCATTTCAGAAAATTAGTTTCGAAATGATATCATTTAATTCGTTTGTTTAATTGATTGATAAATGTGTTATTTTGCTCTCATAAAAAATTAAAATGCCGTAACTTTTTAGTGATTGATTCTGTTATTTGGTTGGTTATTTCTTTCTTTAGTTTTTGACATGTGATTTGATTATAAAAGTTTAAGATCAAGTGGTCTACTTTAGTTACACAACATTTATCGCAAATTCTCGTTCCTAATAGGTTTCGATTTTAGCTGAAACTTGTTGCTGCACTTAATTTAAATTTAATATTCGCATTGATAGAACTTTTAACCTTTCCTCAAAAAAAAAAAAAAGAAACTTTTAACCTAGAAATTCAGCGGATTTTTAATTGAACCTTAGTCTTCATCTAATCAGCTCAGCTAATCTTTGCTGAATTTGTTTTGTTAATCTAAATTTGAGATGTGAATTCAATTGTGTTGTTATCCATGTCTGAGTATCTTGCCTTTTTAATAACTTTGGTGTTTTCCAATTGCTTGCATCTGATCTTTCCACCGATTATTGTTTCTTGTGCAGATCAAAATAATGTTCAAAGTGGTTATACCAAGCAGGTTTCATCTCAAGCTTTTCCATTTACATTGCTGATATAATGACCGACTCACGTGGCTTCTATATACTCGTTATATATGGTTTTAAAATGGTTGAATTTTGCAGAATGTTGATTGGAGGGAAAGGCTGGCATTGCAATCTATCAAAAACCTTTTCACTAAAGAGGTAAGTTCATGGCGGAGAATATTCCATCTGAATTAATTATATTTCTTGCTCTAACAAGGGATAGGTTCAAAATGTTGATTATTTTTTTGTCTGGTGATGCCTTACTTGGATTGATTCTAGGTTATTGATGTTGTAACTACAAGCACAGCTGATCTGGGGCCGCTAAGTCTAGATTCTTTCAGAAAAGGCAACTTGTCTGCATCATGGGAAGTTGTGGAGACATCAGTTGAAGATGATGCTACTTCTCAGGTTGGTTTCATATTAATGATGAACCTCATCGGTCTCATATTTTGAGCGCTTTTCTATATTTAACAGCCTTTACCTTCTTCTTTTTTCATTTTTAGTTTCTGATTTATTGATGTATATTGGATTCTCACATGTTCTTAGCCAAACCTAAAGGCTGCAGAATTGAAACAAGAAATGTCCAAAGATGGAAAGCTTCTAGACGGTAATCTCACCTGAAATATATGCATAATGCTCTAGACATAATTTTCTTTCATTCTGACATGCCTGTCTCATGCAGATGATCGTTCACCTGATGCACCTGCTAAAACACTTCGAAGGGTAATTAACATCTTTTGATGCACCATATGCTCTAGTGATATAAAAAAGTAAATTATAAATGCTACTTCCTTGCAGCAACTTAGAGATAATAGACGTGCAAAGCGGGCTGCTGAATTGGTGCACCAAGATGATGAAGCTACTTTGAAACTTGAAAATGCTGCCATTGAACGATCCAGAGCTGTGGACTCTGCTGTTCTGGGTAGATACAATATATGGAGGAGAGAAATTGAGAATGAGAACTCAGATTCCACAGTGCGCTTGATGAGGGATCAAATTATAATGGCACAGGTTTATATAGGCATAGCAAAAATGAAAAATAAGCTTGGTTTGCAACAAGAACTGAAGATCAGGGTCAAAGAGAGTCAGCGTGCTGTAGGCGAGTCAACAGTTGATGCTGATCTACCTCACAGGTAAAAGAATGGTATATCTGTAATCTCATTGACAATGTGCAGTCTATGTTTCCTTCTGTTTTCGCTCTTGGTGATTCTTGCAATTTCTTATTCTGTGTTCTCATTCAACTTTGTTTAGTGCACCTGAGAAAATTAAAGCAATGGGCAAGGTTCTATCAATAGCAAGAGAGCAATTGTATGATTGCAAGTTGGTTACTGGAAAGCTCAGAGCAATGCTTCAGATATCAGACGAACAAGTTAGGAGCTTGAAAAAACAGAGCACGTTCTTGAGTCAATTGGCTGCCAAAACAATTCCCAATGCGATCCATTGCTTGTCTATGCGTTTGACCATAGAATACTATCTCCTTCCCTTGGAGAAGAGAAAGTTCCCTAGAAGTGAGAACTTGGAAAATCCAAACCTCTACCATTATGCTCTCTTCTCTGATAATGTCTTGGCTGCATCAGTTGTTGTCAACTCAACTATCATGAATGCCAAGGTGATACAACCTGCCTTATCTTGCGTAACAGTCTTGATTGTTCTTACCTTTTGCACTTCTAGAACAGAACTGATTGTAAGATCTTTAAGAATTGAGGCTTGGCAGCAGTCTTGACTAAATCTTCCCTTCGTGGTCTTGCAGGATCCTTTAAAACATGTTTTCCATCTTGTTACTGATAAACTTAATTTTGGAGCAATGAACATGTGGTTTCTGTTAAATCCCCCTGGAAAGGCCACCATTAATGTTGAAAATGTTGATGAATTCAAGTGGCTTAATTCATCCTATTGCCCTGTTTTACGGCAGCTTGAGACTTCTGCAATGAAGGAGTATTACTTCAAGGCAGATAATCCAACCAAGTCTGCATCTTCAAACTTGAAGTATCGAAACCCAAAGTATCTATCAATGCTAAACCACTTGCGGTTCTATCTGCCACAAGTATACCCCAAGTTAGATAAGATCCTCTTTCTTGACGATGACATTGTTGTCCAGAATGACTTGACCGGATTATGGTCTGTGGATCTACATGGGAAGGTAAATGGTGCAGTAGAAACTTGTGGTGAAAGTTTTCACCGCTTTGATAAGTATCTAAACTTCTCAAATCCTCATATTTCACGAAACTTTGATCCTAATGCTTGCGGGTGGGCATATGGAATGAATATGTTTGATCTCAAGGAGTGGAAAAAGAGGGATATCACTGGCATATACCACAAGTGGCAAAATATGGTGAGTCGATGGAAAGACCATTTATCTGATTTCATTTTATTTATTTTCTCCTCCTTCATCCATGTATATAGATTAGTCATTTAGTTGTTTAGAGGTCGAATCAACGAGTTCTTGAATCATCTTGTATTATTCTAGCTGACATGTTGCTTAAGTTATTCATGTTATTAAATTGCAGGATAATTGTTGTCTGTTCTGATTTCTTTTCTTTTTTTTTTTTTTTGCCCTTTAAACTGTTGTATCAGAATGAAGATAGAGCATTGTGGAAGCTTGGGACACTCCCTCCTGGGTTGATTACATTTTACGGTCTCACACATCCGCTTGAGAAGTCATGGCATGTACTCGGTCTTGGCTACAATCCAAGCGTAGACAAAAAAGAAATTGAACATGCCGCAGTTATCCACTACAATGGCAACATGAAACCCTGGCTCGAGCTGGCAATGACCAAATATCGATCATACTGGACCAAATACATCAAGTATGATCATCCCTACCTTCGCAGCTGCAATCTTAGTGAGTAAACCTGATTAATTAAAGCATTTCATTTTTTTCCTTTTTGGCTTTACTCCCCCCCTCCCCCCACATTGATTATTCTTCTTTGTAATTCATTAAATTCATCCCCTTGAGGACTCGCCCATTGGAACGAGTTAACTGTGTACGAATGTTAACCTGTGAAAGACACACTATGATCCTTTTTTTCCCCTTTTTGGATGTAAGTTCAATTTTAGACAGAATATGGAAACCTTATATGGAAAGTAGTCCACTGTATTTTTTTTTCTTCAATAAGGGCTCGTTTTTGCAAGATTTAATATGTATGAGCATTTATGTTATGTGACTCTAATTTCTTTGATTTCTTTAAGCGGTTTTTTCATTTTATACTTATTACTGTCTACTATCATGCTGCGATACTATCATGCTGCGAAGTAAATCTGTATTGTTTCTTGTATAGAAGAGAAAAAATGCATTGTAGTTGATCTATTTTTCACGTAGTGAGTTTTTACTTGACACTGAAGTCGTGCCATAATCTCTCCGCTGTCCATTATCGTCAAAGAGTTTGAAAATATCTTTTGTTCAATGTTGTATTTGATAAAAATCATAATTTTGGTGTCTGAAGATGAAGGTGTTAGTTTTTTAGTGTTTAATTCAAGTTTTTAAAGTTAATTTGATGGAATGTTATAATTAATTAATAATATTGGTGATTAACTTTTTAGAACCTGAAAAAAAAATCTGAACAATTAGTTTGTTTTTGATAAATTAATTCGCAATTAACATTAAATTCATTCTATTAACAAATTAAATATACAACTTTTGTGTACTTGGTAATTTTGTTTGAATCGGATTGGACTAGCGGATTAGATTAGTTAGATCAAGAACCAACCAAGGTAGCGGTTTGAAGGACATTGAATTGGTCAAGAATCGGTACGGATTAATTGAAGGAATTGGTATGGACTAGTTAAATTGAATAAAAAGTTGGTTGAATCATATTTTTAATAAGTTTTATTTTTTTATGAATTTTTTAATGATTTATTTAATTAAACCGATTGAATTGACAAACTGATAGTTTAATCGGTTCGACCACCAATTAGATTTAAAAAGAAAAATTGGTACTAAAATGTATACACTAAAAAATATATATTTTTAAAAATAAAATGTCTGCAATTTTTTTCTATGTTATTTGAGTATTTCAAAAAGTAGTACTTATTTTTATAATAACAGTTAGTGTGTATCAAAAAATAGTTTGCTAAAAACTATAAATCATAAAATTAGGTAAAAGTATTATAAAGGCTCATGTACTAAGAGTTGGTTGTATTTTGTTCTCTTTATTTAAAAAATTGGCAAATTAGTCTTTATATGGTCGATCAAATAACAAATTGATCCTTCTGTTAAAAGTTTCATCCATTTTTGTTGTTAAAAACTAATCCATGCATGTCAGCATGAAGTACACTATTTGATTATTCTGTCAGCAACGCCAAATTTTAATAATATAAATTGATAGAATTTTTAACAAAAAGAACTAACTTACTTTTTGCTCTAATGTAAAAATACCAATATATCTATTTTTTCATAAAAGTGGACAAAATATAATATAGAGAACTTCATATTTTTTATCCCGTAAAATTACGACTTGCACGACAAATTTGGAAAATGCATGTGACTCGATTTTAAGAGTTTATAAAATATGGAGTCAATATCATACCATACATTGCCTTTCGTAGATATATATATGTTTGCACGTGAAACACTCAGTTGATTTCAATTCCAAGAAACCTTAAATTCAAATAAACTTAATTAAAATTAAAATTTTATCTAGAGTAAAATTCAAAATTTTTAAATAGATGACATAGATATCATTACATATAAATCGGTATAGGAATAAAGTAAGGATATAGATACTATATAATTTTAAAAAGGTGGTTGGAGATATCAATTAAGTTTAACCACCATTTGTTTTTGACGGGGCAACCATAAGGAGGTCCTAATTGCAAATTGCTAATTAGTAATTAGTGGCTAAATCCACCTTCTCTCCCGCGTCCATTTCGCCATCCTTTCTCTCTCTCTCGTCTTCTTCGTTTCTCTCTTTCTCATTTTCTGAAACTACATTTTCTTTTTCTTTTCTTTTTTCAATTTTCTTCAATTTCTCTATTTCTTTTATGTTTCTCATTTTAATGGATTAATCCAAAGGGAAACTTCAAATTTGAACCCGACCGATCCATTTTTCACACAGGTAAGTTCATAGTCTTTTTTACATTACACGATTACATTTTCATTGTCTTGAGAATTATTCATATGAATGACCGGTAAACTGTGATTAGGTTGGTTATTTGGATCGATATTCTCTTGTTTCCTTCTTTCATCAATATTAATTTTTGAACTTCTATGCAAGTCGATCGATTCGTCAATGTGAGAACGGATCATTGTTTATTTATTGTAATTCGGAGAGTTTATATCCATTATTGTATTTTCGAATGCATTATCGCTTCATGAGCTAGATCCCGGACTGCTTGTTATGTCCTACTATTTGATTCAAATTAGATTTTTTTTTTCGTCTGGACGGTTAGAGTTAGTTGGATTCTGCGGGGGAAAATGTAATGTGGCTTTCACTAATATGTAAAATTTTATATTCTGTATTTAATTTCGTAAGTATTAATGTTGAAAGTGAAACATAAGGTTATATTTGGCTTAGTTCATGAACGGTTTTATCATTAATTCATCAGTCTATGTTTTGTGCTAAAAGAGTAATTTCTCATGGTTTATGACTGTGCATCTTTAGTGCTAGATTTATAGTTTCAAGAATTGACTGGAGTGGCTGTTAGTTCTCATCTTTTTTATTTTTGTTTTTACAGGTGGATTTGGGTGTAAATAATTCAAATGGATATTTTCTAGGTGTTCGAAGTAATAATGCAATGAAAGAAGAAGAAGAAAAGAAGCTTGGTGAAACTTCAGTAAGGGGTTGCAGTACTCCTGAAGTAGCTTCTGTTGTGAAGGACACGATAGAAGCTGCTGTTTCTTTAGAAAATTGAGATAAAGGTGCTGCACAATCTCATGGTAATCAGGTGGGCTCAAATAGATCCTTAAATTCAGACAATGAGAAATACTCTTCTGGCGGGTTTGAGGAGTACTCTTAACATCTAGCAAGCACGTGGGGGATGGAGAATGATTATTCCTCAACTTCTGAACTGCGGCATGATTCTGGTTACTCTTCTCTGGGTTCACCTATAAAGCCTAAGCCAAAAGCTGATATGCCAACTGTATCTTCTGAATTATTACATTTAGTTGATTCTGCCATTATGGGGAGGCCTGAAAGCTTGGAGAAGCTGAAGAATATTGTAAGTGAGGCTGAGTCTTTTCGAAGTAGGGAAGATGTGGATTGCAGTCCGTTTTTGGTTGTCGATTCACTTATTGCCACAATGGGTGGAATTGAAAGTTTTGAAGAGGATGACGAAAACAGTCCTCCAAGTGTGATGCTAAACTCTAGGGCTGCAGTTGTGGCAGGTGAGCTAATTCCTTGGCTTCCATGGGAAGGAGATAGTGACATTGTCATGTCTGCCAGGACACGGATGGTTAGAGGCTTGCTGGTTATATTAAGGGCCTGTACGAGAAACAGGGCAATGTGCTCTATGGCTGGCTTATTAGGAGTTCTTTTGAGGTCAGCTGAGAATATTTTTACTCAGGATGTTGGCTCAATAAAGCAGATAAAATGGGACGGAACTCCCTTATGCTATTGCATCCAACATTTGGCGGGGCATTCGCTTAGTGTTATTGATTTGCACGGATGGTTTCAGGTCATGACAAGAACAATTACTACCATTTGGGCACCTCACTTAATGCTTGCACTAGAGAAGGCAGTTTGTGGGAAAGAGTCTAGGGGACCAGCATGTACTTTTGAATTTTTTGGTGAATGCTCTGGCTTACTAGCTTCTGGGGACAGCCGTTGGCCATTTACCAATGGATATGCCTTTTCAACATGGATCTATATTGAATCATTTGCAGATTCATTAAACACCGCTACTGCTGCAGCTGCCATTGCTGCTGCTGCAGCAGCCGAGTCAGGAAAGTCATCAGCAATGTCTGCTGCTGCTGCTGCAAGTGCGCTTGCTGGTGAAGGCACTGCACTTATGCCTCGTTTATTTAGTTTCCTATCAACTGATAATCAGGGAATAGAGGCATACTTTCATGCACAGTTTTTAGTGGTTGAAAGTGGGAATGGAAAAGGAAAAAAGGCTTCTGTACATTTTACTCATCCTTTCAAGCCACAGTGTTGGTATTTTATTGGATTGGAGCATGTATGCAGGCAGGGACTTATTGGTAAAGCAGAGAATGAATTGAGATTATATATTGATGGATCCTTGTATGAAAGTCGTCCTTTCGAGTTTCCTCGCATCTCTAAGCCACTTGCATTTTGTTGCATTGGAACAAGCCCCCCTCCTACAACGGCTAGCTTACAGAACAGTCAACCTCAATGCCCTTTATTTGCTGAAATGGGCCCAGTATACATCTTTAAGGAACCAATTGGGCCAGAAAGAATGGCACGTATGGCTTCTAGGGGAGGGGATATGCTACCTTCTTTTGGTAATGGTGCAGGGCTTCCTTGGCTAGCCACAAACGATCATGTGCAAAGAATGGCAGAGGAAAGTTCTCTATTAGATGCTGAGATTGGAAGTTGTCTATATGTACTCTACCATCCCTGTCTTCTTAGTGGGCGATTCTGCCCAGATGCTTCTCCTTCTGGTGCTGCAGGTGAGCGGATTCATCTATTTCTTTTCTTGTCTTTTCTTTTTTTGAAGGATGAATATGTTCACCTTTAATTCCAGTATTGACATGACCTTTTAGCATGTGACTTTTGGTTTATAGATTCCAATGAAGTGTCTGAGAATACTAAGATCTCCTTGTGTGGGTGTGCTTGGTTCTTATCCTATGCTCTGTTCTATTTATCCATGTTCCTGAATCAGAGTATGCTTTACAAGATCGAGTAGAGAAGGGAAAACATTTATCTTATTTTCTTTCTTCTCCCTAAGCCTGTGTGCTGTTTTAAAGTTGTATAAGCAAGCTAGATGCTTCTATTTCTAGGTATTGATATGATCCTGGTAGCGGATCAAAAGTTCAATACAACCGATGATTGGATCCTGCTAGTGGATCAGAAGTCCGATATAATCAAGTTTGAGGATATAGATAAGCAGATCAAAACTCACAGGTGCCAATGGGTTCAAGTACAAAAGCACAAGCTGGAAGATACAAAAAGTAATCTCTTGCTTAATTTTACCAACTCTTGGAGATGAAGTCACTTGGATGAATTGGATTATAGAACCAAGGTGGTTAACACGTCGCAAGTTGGAGGAGGAAGATTGTGACAAAAGTGATTTTTATTCACAAGAGATTAGTTGTATCATACTTGTTTGTTTTCCTGTAACTTTTCTCCCCTCTTTATCAGTGCATGCATGTATGGTGAAGGAATCGTCGATTGCTGGGTGGATGATATGTCAGTTTACTAGACTGTGCATGTAAATTCATCTACTGCTCATGCCCTATCTTTTTCATGTATTACATTGGTTTGCTTGACCTTTTTCCCTTTTTGAATAAATTTGGTTGTGGACCTTGCAATATATTTACCATATGTGTGGAGAAAGAATTATCTGTTTATATTAGTTTCTTCAATCATGTTTTTTACTATTTTTCCTTCCTATTTGTCTTCTGCATCATATTTATACTTGGAATTGGTTGCCTTCTTTTCATTCTTTTGCATTCAAGAATTGGTTTGTTCTCTCTAAATTACCTATTTTTGGTGATTCAGGTATAGCGCGCAGGCCTGCTGAGGTTATTGGACAAGTCCATATTGCAACGCGGATGAGAGCTGTGGAGGCTATCTGGGCATTAGCTTATGGAGGTCCCATGTCTTTACTTCCTCTGGCGATCAGCAATGTGCATCAAGATAGCTTGGAACCAGAAAAGGGTAGCCCTCCATTGTCTTTGGCTACAGCTTCCCTTGCAGCACCAATTTTCAGAATTATTTCAGTTGCCATTAATCACCCTGGAAACAATGAAGAGATATATCGTAGAAAGGGACCTGAGATTCTGTCTAGAATCTTAAACTATCTCTTACAAACTTTGTCTTCTCTTGGTGCTGGAAAGGATGATGGGGCGAGAGATGAGGAGCTTGTTGCTTCTGTTGTTTCCATTTGCCTATTTCAAAAGCATAATTACGCTCTTAAAGTGCAGCTCTTCAGTACACTGCTTTTGGATCTTAAAATTTGGCGTTTGTGTAGCTATGGCCTCCAAAAGAAACTCCTCTCATCACTTGCAGATATGGTCTTCACAGAGTCATCAGTCATGCGAGATGCCAATGCTAATGCTATGCAAATGCTTCTTGATGGATGCAGAAGGTGCTATTGGACAATCCGTGAAAAGGACTCCCTAGATTCTTTTTCCCTAAATGGTGATATGCGCCCAATGGGTGAAGTGAATGCTTTGGTTGATGAGCTCTTAGTTGTCATTGAACTTCTAATAGGAGCAGCACCACCTTCAATGGCCGCAGATGACGTCTGTTGTTTACTTGGATTCATGGTTGATTGCCCACAATCCAATCAGGTGAACTTATGTTTTCTAATTTCATTTAGTAGTGCCTTTGAAGATGCACAATTCACTTCTTTTTAATAATTTTTAGATAAAAGTTGAGAGCATGTTTGTTACAAATGTTTGATCATATTGAGGCATGTGTATCTTTGTGATGGCTGCCTATCTTTCTGATTTAATTAAGCTGTGAAAGCACTTAATTTTTAAAGATGTAAACATTCTGATGGGGATACTTAAAATTCTTTTATTCTCTGTCATGAATTTTGCTTTTGTAGTTTCCTTTGTTGGATCAGTATATGATGAAGAACAAGCTGCCGTTGTGGCTATGAGCATGGCTCATATTTCTGGCTGATATTGTGGGTTATCTTGTGTGTACTATTTTCTTATTGTTCTACTTGAAAAATGACTTGCTAGTATTTCTTTTAGGTTGCTAGGGTGCTACATTTGATCCACAGGCTAGTGGTACAACCAAATGCAACCAGAGCTCAAACATTTGCAGAGGCATTCATTGGTTCTGGTGGCATAGAAACACTCCTTGTCCTCCTGCAACGAGAAGCAAAAGTTGGTGATCACCACATTCCTGAAACTAACACTAAGGCTGATGAAAGTTCATCTGTTCAAAGATCTGAACCTGGAGATAGTGGTGGTGGGGTTCCAGGACAAAGTCAGAATGAAGGATCTCTGAAGGAGAGAGATCAAACTTCTGAAAAGAAAGATTTTGAATCTCAACCCCTTGGTTGTGGGGTCTTTTCTCCTAGTACGAAAGTGGAAAGGATTTCATCTGTTTCTGAAAATACTTTTATGAAGAATTTGGGTGGAATAAGTCTTTCAATTAGTGCTGATAGTGCAAGGAATAATGTTTACAATTTCGACAAAAATGATGGAATTGTTGTTGGGATCATTGGGCTGTTAGGTGCTTTAGTAGCACGTGGGCATCTGAAATTTGGTTCACCTGTGTCTTCAGAGATGACAAGCAGCCTTTTTGGTGCTGAATTAAATGATGCAGGTGGTGGTATGTTTGAAGATAAAGTTTCTCTTCTGCTTTTTGCTTTGCAGAAGGCTTTGCAGGCTGCTCCTAATAGGCTTATGACGACCAATGTGTACATGGCTTTATTGGGGGCTTCGGTATGATATATATATATATATTTGCTTTAGTAATATCTTGCCCTTTTTGCTCAATGATAATTTTTCTTATATTTTCTTACAGCTTTTGTTGGTTGAAAAACTTATTGGTCCATTGTATTGATTTTCTACTTTTCAGCTTGGATACACTGCCTGTGATATTTCAACTTGCTTAAGTAGAAAGATTATCTCCACTTCGGAGCTATGTTAGCTTCTTACAGTGCCTTGCACTTGCATGTAGCATTGAATTCTTATGTCCTATATGCTTCTTGTTTCTTTTAACTTCCACAGATCAATGCTTCTTCGACAGAGGATGGGTTGAACCTATATGATTCTAGTAATCATTTTGAACATTTGCAACTTTTGTTGGTTTTGTTGCGTGTGCTGCCACATGCACCTAGAGCTTTCCAAAGCCGCGCACTACAGGTATGCTTGTCTGAATTTCTTGGTTGTTTCTTTTGTTTTGTTGTTCTTGAATTAGTAGAAAATAAGCTTTAATTACATTTTTTTTTTCTTATGATAGCAAAACATAATTTTCAACCATTGTCAATTTCTCTGTGTATATAGCATTTCTCATCCTGAATTCAACTGCGTTCACATATTGGTCTGTTGCCTTTTGTTTTCACACTTTTAATTTTCCTTATTATGGATTTTCTGATTTTCCATTATAATTCCTGAGCAACTTCTTTTCTGTATGATTTCAGGATCTTCTGTTTTTGGCTTGCAGTCATCCAGAAAATAGAAGCAGGCTAACAAAAATGGAGGAATGGCCTGAGTGGATACTAGAGGTTCATATCTCTAACTATGAGGTAATTTTTTCCAACTTCAAAAGCTTTTATCTTTTCTCTATGCTCGTGTCCTTCCCCTTGTCATCTTTGATTGCATGTAAATCTAGCAGTTGGTGTGGGTTGGAATTAGAATTTTAGCATTTTCCAATTACCATTTGACCTTAGTAAATTTGAATTTAATTATACTCCTAGTGTTTCCAGATGGATGCAAGAAAACAGTCTTGTTCAGTAAACTTAGGAGACATAGAGGACCTCATACACAATTTCCTGATCATCATGTTGGAGCATTCAATGCGCCAAAAGGATGGATGGAAGGTTTGTCTTTATCCATCTTTTCCACAGTGTATCTTTAATTATTCATTTTACCCCTTAATCTTAAGCATTCCAATTCCATTTGAATTTTCCAGACATTGCTTCCATTTTACAGGATATTGAAGCTACGATTCATTGTGCAGAATGGCTCTCTATCGTGGGTGGATCTAGCACGAGGGATAAGAGAATTAGGTATCACTCACTAAATCCTGTTTCGTGGTTTTCATTTCTTTTGCTATTCATATGCAGTTGACCTTAGTTGCTTTCCCTGTACTGCCATGTAAAAAAGGCACATGTCTATGTGAGAACATCCTCAAGATGTTTGTGCAGGGGATAATCAAGTTAAAGGACAAATGTCAATTTTGTATTTACACAGATAAAGTAGTCATAATTTCAATCTTGTGGAATCACTGAGTCATTAAATTCTGTGATTTTGACTGCCTTAAGGGAACAAAAACATTGATGTTTTGACTTCAATATGAAGTGCCAAATGTGGAAACTTTATTTGTTTCTTTTCTATTCTCTAAAAATCATGCATCGAATAAAGAATTGAACATATTCCATATATTTGCATAGGATGCATAGATGGCTATAAAACTGCATTGATTAAGTTAATCTAAACTCACTGATTAGTTTACACGATATGCTCTTCATGGAGCCAATAAAAAGTGTTAGTTCTGTATAGTTCTTGAATAAGTCTGCTAAAACACTCTTAGGTACAGTGGTTGTTTATCCTTAAAGCTATCATTCATTTTTTTTCTTGATAAATAAGTATAGCCCTTAACATATTCTCATTTCCTATGTGGTTTTATTCTGAAGGCGTGAAGAATCTTTGCCAATATTCAAGAGAAGGCTATTGGGCGGCTTGATGGATTTTGCTACCAGAGAACTGCAGGCTCAGGTAACAATTAGTCATTACAAATTGCAGTTTGACACATAATTGATAGCTTTTATATATTTTTTCATTTTAAACTAGTGAAGTGGAATATCTATGTAAGTTGAGATAATCGTAAAGAAAGAAAATGAAAAATCAATCTTCTTTCAACTACCTTCTGCCATTTTAATGTTCTCATAACTGGTTGCTTTCACTGAAATTTTTGTTTGTTTTCATCATTGTTATGCTACAAAGTCTCTCATCACTAGATGTAAAAATTTGTGATAGTCCTTCATTGAGCTTTTCCTCTGTAGCAGACTCAACTTATTGCTGCTGCTTCTGCTGGGGTCGCAGCAGAAGGTTTGTCCGCAAAGGATGCTAAGTTGGAAGCACAGAATGCTGCTCAGCTTTCAGTGTTTTTGGTAGAGAACGCAATTGTAATTTTAATGCTTATTGAAGATCATTTTCGGTTACAAAGTAAAATTTCTAATGCCTCACGGAAAGTTGATGGTAATGCATCTCCAGTTCATATCGCGACTTCCTTTAATAACCACTCAAATTCAACAGTATCAATCAGTAGAGAATCATCTGAAGCTGAGGATGATGATATATCTGTAGATTCTGGCGGGCTCCCTTTTGATGTATGTATATTGTCTTCTCCACACCTGTATTGCATACCTGAAATTGTACATAATTTATTGATTTAGGTTTATATGTAGGTCTTATCTGTTAAACTTCACCATATTCTGTAGTTGCTTTATTTGATAGAATGTCTACCTCGGTTTCATAACTTTTGGCATTGGACATGTGGTAATTCTTAGGAATGATGTTTTTATTGTTCTTTTAGTGAAAGAAAATGTATATTTCTTGGAATGTCTAGTTGAACATTGCTTTGACTTCCTCTCCCCTATCCCTTGCTTTGATATGTGTTGTTTCTACCTTTCATGTTCAATTACTAAACAAGGTCCTTTCTTCAATTGCTGATGCCAATTGGCAGATTTCTGCAACAGCAATGGAATGGCTTACTGCAGCAGCTGCTGCTGAGCCTTATGACTCTGTGTCCGCTGCTTTTGTGTCATACGGTAGTTGTGCTACGGATATAGCGGAGGGTTGGAAATACAGGAGTCGTTTATGGTATGGTCTTGGCCTATCTGAAAAAGAAGTTGGCATTGGTGGTGGTGGCAGTGGCTGGGAGTTGTGGAATGCTGCTTTGAAAAAGGATGCCAACGGAAACTGGATTGAACTTCCCCTAGTGAAGAAGTCTGTAAACATGCTCCAAGCTTTATTGTTGGATGATTCTGGGCTTGGCGATTGTCTTGGTATGGGTGGTGGATCAGGTACTGGGATGGGAGGAATGGCAGCACTGTACCAGTTGCTGGACAGTGACCAACCATTTTTATGCATGCTTCGCATGGTACTTCTTTCAGTGAGGGAAGAAGATACTGGACAAGACAACATGCTCACAAGGAACGTAGGCATAGAAGATGGAATGTCGGAAGGAGTAAATCACCAAGGAGGTAACAACATGTCTTTAGATGACAGTGCTCAAATCGCTGTTGGAAAACCATGGTCCTCTTTAGTGTGGAGGTAAGTTAAATGGAGGAAATTGTAACCAATAACATGATCCATATACATTTCTCTGCACTTTGCTTTGTTGTTTATGTTAGTTAATCAGAGGAAACCTGAACCAATTGCCACATATGGGCCAAAACTATAAATTTCTGTGAGCTTTTGTTTGTTGTGTATTTAAGTTAATCAGAGGAATTGTAACCAATAACCACATATGAAACATTAATCTCTTTGCTTTTCCTATAATTTTCTCCTGCTTTTATTTTTCTTCTTCCAAATAGGCATGTACACATCCCACTAAATATATTTGTGCTATTCGACCATGTAGTCCAATGGTATTGTTTCCGCTTCACTTCCAAGATTCATACAGGAGTTTTTGAATTTAATCATTTTAATTTCATGCAGTGTGCTTTCCCCTATTTTGAACATGCCAATCTCCGACTCCAAAAGACAAAGAGTTTTGGTAGCATCCTCTGTTCTCTATTCTGAGGTTAGTTCTAACTGAATCAACTTAGTGGGAAACATGAGAAAACCTTTTAACCGTTTAGCTCCTCTTGTTTGCTTCTTTATCAACATTTTTTGTGGCATAGAAATATGTTTTCTTCTTCTTCGCTAAGTTCTCTTCTATTATCATAGTCATGCTATTATCATCATGTCATAAGCAAACTATCGGTTGTTGATCAGTATGTATGCTGCAGGTATGGCATGCTGTTGGGAGGGACAGAAAGCCACTTCGTAAACAGTATCTTGAGGCCATTGTACCACCTTTTGTTGCTGTTTTGAGGAGGTGGCGACCAGTTTTGGCAGGAATTCATGATCTTGCTACTCCTGATGGTTTGAATCCTCTTACTGTTGATAATCGCATATTGGCTGCTGATGCACCGCCATTAGAGGTTCTCATTATCATTCTTATCTCCTTTCTTTAAATAATCCCTTCTCGTAAGGTGTCAATTCTGTCTTTCCTACTGCCATTAGTGCTAATTTCCTATTCTCAATGTATTCACACATGCTTCTCGATTTTGCCTGAATCTCTTAAAGGAGTCTGCATTTATTCTCAACAAAGATTTTGTTATTGTCAACCTTATTCTACATTATTTGAGGTTCTCTAATTTTCTTTAATTTTTTCTTTTCAGGCAGCCCTTGCAATGGTCTCTCCAGCTTGGGCTGCTGCTTTTGCATCACCACCAGCTGCTATGGGATTGGCAATGATTGCTGCTGGTGCTAGTGGAGCAGAAACTCCTGCTCCTCCAACAACAGCACATCTTAAACGTGACTCCTCCATGCTTGAGCGCAAAACAGCTAAGCTGACCACTTTTTCTAGTTTTCAGAAACCTCTGGAGGTTCCTACCAAAACACCATCTCACCCAAAAGACAAGGCAGCAGCAAAGGCTGCTGCCTTGGCAGCTGCACGTGATCTTGAACGCAATGCAAAGATTGGTTCTGGAAGAGGTCTCAGTGCTGTTGCAATGGCTACTTCTGCACAGCGGAGGAATGCTAGTGATATGGAGCGGGTGAAAAGATGGAATGATTCTGAAGCCATGGGAGTTGCTTGGATGGAATGTCTGCAACCATTTGATACAAAATCAGTCTATGGGAAAGATTTTAATGCTTTATCCTATAAATTTATTGCAGTCCTTGTTGCAAGTTTTGCTTTAGCAAGAAACATTCATCGATCAGAGGTTTGGTTACTGCTGGTTGTCATTATTGTCAATAATTTCCTAAGGCAAAAAATAAGAATTGTTTAAATAGATTCATCTACTTTGCTTTTCCAGACTGATAGGCGTGGACAAGTTGATCTAGTTGCACAATATAGGTTATTCACTGGGATACGTGCTTGGCGCAAACTTATTCATTACTTGATAGAGATGAAGTGTCTCTTTGGGCCATTAGGGGACCAATTTTCAAGCCAGGCACATGTAAGTTTTGAGACTTACTTTCCTCCTGTAATGCCATAGTATATGTTGCTAGATAATGGATTTGATTTCTTCTCCCCTTGTCTAACATTTTTCTTTTCCATTTATGGTATGTGTAGATTTTCTGGAAGCTAGAGTTTACGGAAAGCTCTTCAAGAATGAGACCATGTTTGAGAAGGAATTACATAGGGACTGATCATATTGGTGCTACTTCTAGTTTTGAGGATCAAAATGATGTGAAAAAGAATCAAGAGAATGTCATAAGCTCATGTAATGCCGCTGTTATAGCAGCTGAAGCAATTTCAATGGAGTTAGTGAATGAAGATGAACAGCCAGAAATTGATAATTTAGTTAACGGAACCTATAAAAACGGCCAAAATGGGGAAGATCCACCAAGGCTGTCTAGAATAACTGAGCAACCCTTGCAGAAATCAATAGAATCTGCTTATACTAAACTTGCCAGTGTGCAAGACTTAGTCCAAAGTTCATCAGCAATAGCTCCTGGGTATGTTCCTAGTGAACATGATGATAGAATTGTGTTTGAACTTCCTTCTTCTATGGTTCGGCAACTGAAGGTTATGCGAGGAACCTTTCAAGTAAGTTTTTAAAATCGAATTAAAAATCCTTGCAGATTATATGCAGTGATCTTGTTGCTTGTTAATGCGATTCGTTCTTTGAAGGTGATGTTCTTAACTTTAGTGACTTCAAATTCTATAATCTAGATGATAAATTCTGATGCCCCAGATTCCAGAAAGTACCGATAAGATTTTCATTAATTAGGGTGACATGTTCTGGATTTAAGTCTTAAAAGGACTGGCTGATTACAAGAACTAAGCAACTTTTCTTGAATCCTCAGAGAAGAGTGACTTTTTTTTATTTAGCATGCTGCTGATTTTGGGAAAGAGTGTGAATTTAATGGTAATGTAATTGTTAAATGCCTTTAAACGAGAACTATGCTGCTAACTGTTATATCCAATGATAATTTGTATGAATACACTTGCGTGTGTCTATATTGGAGAGGGCTACAAGGACAGACAAACCCCAGGTTAGAATCTTTAGCTCAGAAACTTCCCCTGTAATGTTTTCTTCCAGTACCAGCTGGTTTGGCCACTGATTATGCTACTAAACATCTTTTATGATCCTGGCTTTCTGTACAAATTGTTAAATGTGAAAGCGGAAGTTTTTTCGTGATTAACATAGAATCCTGATTGGTGATGCTGTCCCCTTCTGCCCTATGATAATTGACTTTGGCTACTAGTTTTCTATGATTGATCAAAGAGAAATTATCTGCATTTTGTTTCCTAAAACATGATGGAGAGCACAATTGAAAATTTAATGCAAAATTGTCCTTACTCTTTCATATTTGTTAACTCATACAAGAAAAGAAGGGTTTTTTTATGAGCTATTCACCTTTTTTTCAGGTAACCACAACGAGAATAAATTTTATAGTTGATAACACTGAAAGCAGCATAGGGCCTGATGGTTCAGAAGGAAACTCTGAAGTAAGAAATAATAAAAAAGATCGTTGTTGGCTGATGACTTCTCTTCATCAAATATATAGCAGAAGGTGAAGTTATAGTGGTGATATTATGTTAGTTTTTATTCTCATTTTTGTTCATGCTGATTTAGAAAATTTAAGTATGGTTGTTACTTTGTGCTACAACTTTTTTGTTATTTGACATCCTAAGCAGTGTATTGATCATCATTGTCTCACAAAATAAGCCTAGATATTGCCAACAAACCTTGATTACATATGAGCATGCATGCATTCCTATATTTGTAAACAAGATGCATGCCTAGAACATGAGAAGAGAAAGAAAAGTCTTCTGGCATTTTTTGTGACACTGTCTTTGTTTCTCTCATTGTGCCTGTTAACAACCAGAAATCTTCTAGAAATTCCTCAATATTCTAAACATGTTGATGTGAATTTCTTCAGAGAGCACTGCAGTTGGATATAACCTGCATAACAGAAGTGTCTTTAGACTGTAAAATCCAGTAAAATAGAGTGAATTTTAAGTCTTCTCTCTGTGTGCTTATTGCTTATTAATATTAGCAGGAGTTTAGAGGTATACTTTATTTTAAAATTGGCATTGTAATCCATAGCAAAATATTTCTTGCTGCTGCAGTCAAAGATCTTTAGGCTTTAATCATCTAATGCTGCTTTTGCTTTAGCATCTGCTGTTGCACCTCATTTTGCTAGTTTATCTTTTCCATAGGTATCTCCTAAGAAGAAGTGCTCTGGAGCTGTTTCTGATTGACCGTTCTAATTTCTTCTTTGCTTTTGGGGTATGTTCCTATAGAAAAGATGTATGCTTTTTACGGTTGTTGATCTATTGTATGCACCTCTTTTTTGAATCCTTGGCTTTGTTATTCTTCTTCGTTCTTTTATTTAAAAGATAATACTTGATCCAGAGTTCTGAGGACCGAAGAAATGCCTACCGAGCTATTGTTCAAGCACGACCCCCTCATTTGAACAACATTTATCTTGCAACTCAGGTTTGCACTTTGCTTGGAGATTTTTTTATTTTGAGACCTAGAATGTGCTCATATATACATATGGAGAATATAACTTGTATTTAAAACAAAAAGAGTGGAAAATTTATGGATATCTCTCTTTTTTTGAGGGAATTTGAGGATATCTTATGTTTATAAAATTGGGTTCATTTGAAGGTATCTAACGGTGTAAATGTTAACTGCTTTTAACAAGGACTCATTTTTATTCCTATTCCTGAACTAATATATATATATATTTTTATGCTGTAGAGACCTGAACAACTCCTGAAAAAAACTCAGTTAATGGAGCGCTGGGCTAGGTGGGAGGTATGAATTACTGTGCACATATATAGCTCACATGTATTGAATAAGCAGCATAATTATTGTCTGAATTATACCTTCTGCAGATCAGCAATTTTGAATATTTAATGCGGCTAAATACACTGGCTGGGCGTACCTATAATGACATTACTCAGGTCAGTGTTTTCTAGAGTGCACTTTAATGGGTTAGTACTTACTTTTTGCGGGCAGTTTTGTATAATATCACTTAGCTACTTTTTCTGCCTCTCTCTCTTTCTTTCTTTTTTTTTTTTACTTACAGTATCCAGTATTCCCGTGGATTCTTTCTGACTACAATTCAAAGAGTTTGGATCTTGCTGATCCTTCAGCATTCCGTGATCTTTCAAAGGTGTTTTGACTTTAATTTTGCTGGCACTTTGTCTCTGCACTCTCCTTTTCTGCCATTATAACTTCATCTGTATTTGCAGCCTATTGGGGCACTAAATCCAGACAGGCTTAAGAAATTCCAAGAGAGATATGCCAGCTTCGATGATTCAGTCATCCCCAAGTTCCATTATAGCTCACATTATTCAAGTGCTGGAACAGTAGGTTTCCTCTTCTGCTTAAAATTTGTCGTCATACTGTTGTGGTGGTTATTTAAATTGCTTCAAATAGGAGCACTGTTGGACACTTGGATGTATGCCTGCAATTCACGAACAAATAGGGCCATTGTTGGACATTGTATGCAATGTCGTTTGTTGCTTGTTGAGTGTTTTTCTTAGGAAAATAACTTACATTCTGTACTATCTTCTGTTAGCCTTACAAAATATGTTTTGCAAGATTGACTAATTCCCTTTCTGGGGCCAACATGTTTCTTGCTGTACCGCTAAAAGCTGTAGTTTATCTCCTTTAGCATGTTGGTTTCGTTCAATGAAATTTTGCAGTTGCATTGCACATCTTCCATTTCACTAGGTAGTATGTTTCATTTTAAAGGTAATTCACTACTATTTACTTTGATTTCAGCATCATTTGCATTGTCCTCGGAATTATTTGCTAGGATTTATTTGAAACAAGTTGTAACAAAATGGATTTCTTTGCCTCTAATTCTTGTATTCTATTTTTTGACCGAATTATTCCATTAGTTTCTATCCAAATTTCTATATTTATGCAATTAGTCAATTAGGTGAATTTTGATATCGTATTATAATTTATTTTATTTGTATCCGGTCTTCTTGCAGGCGCTATATTACCTTGTTAGAGTTGAGCCATTTACATCTCTTTCAATTCAGATGCAAGGTAGAAATTTTGGTCAGGCAGACCGTGTGTTTTCAGATGTTGCTGCTACTTGGAAAGGAGTCCTTGAGGACATGAGTGACGTGAAGGAATTGGTATGTGTTTTTTATTTTATCTATGAGAAAATCAAACTTCTCTTGTGCAAAGAACGAATAAGATTTTATCTTGTACCTTGTAATTGTTGCATTTACATGCATTTGTACTTCAATAGATTATCAAAAAAAAATTTATTTGTTTTTATTTTATTCTATTTATATTAGGTTCCTGAGCTGTTTTACCTACCTGAGATGTTAACCAATGAAAAATCAATTGGCTTTGGAACAAAACAATCAGGAGGAAAGCTTGGTATGTACTACCCGAGTATCCTCTTTTCATTATCCGAAGAGAAATAAATGCCAGTTGTGCTAGTTCTGATTTTTATTTATTTATTTCCAATGTGCAGGTTCGGTCAAACTTCCACCTTGGGCTGAAAACCCTGTTGATTTCATTCGTAAACATCGAATGGCTCTTGAAAGTGAGCATGTGTCTGCACATTTGCATGAATGGGTTGACCTTATATTTGGGTCTGTTTTCTTTTGCTTTCTCCTCTTTCCTAAAGAAAGGCTATTGGATTTTTTTTAATAGTAATTGTTCATTGAGATTCTTGTTTCAGGCAATCTTGAATTTTTTAGTATTTACTCGAGTGAATTGGAATGTTCAGGTATAAGCAACGGGGTAAAGAAGCTATATCGGCAAATAACACATTCTCTTATATTACATATGAAGGGACAGTTAATATTGACAAGATCTCTGATCCAGTAAGTTGTTTTACTATTTTTTCCCCATTGTCTGCTCTATTTGGAAATTTCACATTGCCTTACACATTTATTATATAAATAACAGGTAAAACAGCATGCTATACAAGACCAGATAGCTTATTTTGGACAAACTCCATCCCAGCTTCTTACTGTTCCTCACATGAAGAAGATGCCACTTTCAAAGGCTCTCCATTTGCAGGTAGAAATTTCATTCTTGGTTCGCCCTTTCTAATTTTAGCTTTGATGCAGTGTTATATACAAATTTTATCTGCAATTACTTCCCTTGTGATCTGAATAACGTCCTTAAAATTGAATATGCTAAAACTGATTACAGTGAACATTTTAATGTCAGACAATCTTTCGAAACCCAAAAGAAGTCAAACCATATGCTGTCCTGGTCCCTGAACGGTGCAATTTGCCTGCAGCTGCTATTCATGCATCTGAAGATGCTGTCATAATAGTTGATAGAAATGTGCCAGCAGCTCGTATTGCACGACATAAGTGGCAACCAAACACTCCTGATGATCAGGGAAAACCATTTGTATTTCAGCATGGACAGGCAACGGCAAGCTCTGCTAGTGGAGCACTTACAAGAATGTTCAAAGCACAAGGAGGCTCAGGTTCTGATGAGTGTCAGTTTCCCCAGGCACTAGCATTTGCTTCATCTGGGATCAGAAGCTCGTCTATTGTTTCCATCACGTGTGATAAAGAAATTATCACAGGTAACCTATTTATTTACATTGTTTTGCCAACTTTTAGTTTCAGTTAAATTTAATGTCTGATAAACTTTCAACACTTCCTAGGCGGACATGCAGATAACAGTATCAAGATTTTGTCACCTGATGGAGCAAATACACTAGAAACGGCTTTTGGACACTGTGCTCCTGTCACTTGCCTTTCTCTATCGCCAGATAGCAACTATCTCGTGACAGGATCACGGGACTCTACCGTATTACTTTGGAGGATATATAGGGCAAGTACATCCGGCTCAAATAGCACACGTGAGCCACCTGCTTCCCCTCGCAGACCACCCTCACCTGCTAGAGCTAATTTAGCTAAAATCATAGCAGATAAAAGCAGGCAACATTGGATAGAAGGTCCCATACATGTCCTTCGAGGTCACCACAAGGAAATTCTTTGTTGCTGTGTCAGTACGGATCTAGGTTTGGTTGTTTCATGTGGCCTTTCATCAGATGTTCTTTTGCATTCTATAAGAAGGGGTCGCTTGATTAGACGACTTGCTGGTGTGGAAGCTGATGCTGTCTGCCTTTCATCCGAGGGAATCATTTTAACATGGAACCAATCAAAACGAACTCTCAGCACATTCACTCTCAATGGAGTTCTGGTTGCAAGAGCACAACTTCCTTCCTTGGGTGGTGTTGGCTGCATGGAAATTTCCATGGATGGTAAGAGTGCTTTAATTGGAATGAACTCAACTTTGCGCAATAACAGCCGGGACTCGAGTTTGAAGAAAGCCGTAGTTGATGATTCGGCTCTTGAGTCAGAAGAGAACAAAAGCAACAAATTGGATATACCGTCACCTTCCATTTGGTTTTTGGATCTGCATACTCTCAAAGTATACAAAAATGTTTAAGCAGATTCTATTATGCCTTAATCCCTATCTGCACCTCCTGTACATAAATCAATGCGGTATGTTTTTGGTTTTGGCTTACATTAATTTTCTTTTTATGTGCCAACTTCTCATTTGCAGGTGTTCCATGTCCTGAAACTTAAAGAAGGTCAGGATATTACAGCTCTTGCTTTGAACGAGGATAACACAAATCTTCTAGTGTCAACTGCAGATAAGCAGTTGATCGTTTTCACAGATCCGGCCGTAAGTTGAACTTTTTCCTTTTCTCCATTTCTTGGTTCTTCAGTCATTTAGCCTAAATATTAATTACTTTTTAAATGATCCTTGGAGATAATATTTCAAAAGAAAAAGGCAGAAGCAACATAGCTTTAAAACTACTAATCTTAAACCAAAACTGTTGAATTAAAAGTGTTTGAATTCGTATCGTTTCATCGGATGTAGTTGACCAAGAAAAGTGGTGGATCAGCTGCTTAAGCATAGTTTAGGAAGGTGAAGGGCTCAGCCCTGTTATAAATGTCGTGGTCTTCTATGCAGCCCTTGAGTTCTTTGATTGGCTAAAGAATGAGTATAGAAGATGCACTATTGATGCCACCAGGATCGATTGTGTAAAGAAGAAATCAAGCGAATAACAAACACGACTTAACCGCGCCAGCTGCTCTTCGTGTATATAAAATATAGTGAAACAACCCTAGAATGATATGATTAACAAACAACTGGGTTCTATGACTTGAACATGAGTATCAGATACGGGTAAGTTCAAAGAATTTCTTTAAATCCATAAACTACTCCGAGGCTTGTTGAGATCTTCAGCATTGTTTATTTGTTATATTAAACTATGAGAATGAGAAAACGAAAGCAGATCATCTTCTGTTGTATTCATTGTCCCTCACTTTTTGAAGCTTGTTTGGAATTGGTCTTTGTACGTCTAAAATGAGAAAAAAAAATCACTATAAGCTAGAGAAACAAGCAAAATGGACAATTTTTGTAGTAGTTAAAAAAGTTAAATTTAGGAGAATGATGTGGCATTATTTTTAAGTAATCTGGTAAATTCATTTAACCTGCATTTAAACTAACTTGATTATACTTTATTCACCGATTATCGTTTTAAAACATAAGGACTAGAATACACTTGGTCCTATTAGAATTCATTTACATAATAGTCCTAGGAACAGCGTAAAGATGAAGACCCTCCTTCATATGAAGCGTGAACATTGTCCTGTAATTCACTGCTTTCGCATCATCTACTAATTTTAATCGGAAATGTCGAAGGACCGCAATTGATACTATCTTCATCTGTCGATATGCAAAATCTTTGCCTAAGCAAATTCGAGGACCAGCCTGTCAAAACATTGAACCAATTTTACACAACGAACTAGAAAAGACAATAAAATCAACCAGCAACCAAATTAAATGTACTAACATGAAATGCTACGAATTTGAAAGGCGATTCAGGCCGGAAAACTCCATTGTGAAGCCATCTTTCGGGTCGAAAACAGTGAGCGTCTTCTCCCCAAAGCGTGGACATTCTTCCCATGGCGTAGGCCATGTAGTACACTCCATCACCTTTCCTGACTTTGTGGCCATCCGGTAGAATATCATCCTCCATTGCACACCTTCCATCCTTTGTTAACATCAAATTAATTTCGAATCGAATTTCAGATAAAAAGATGTCAAACTATTTCAACTCACTCAATCATGTTAGGGTTTTTCTTTTTTTTTTTAAAGTAAGTTCAAATTTACATTTTTTAATACTAGTTAAAAGTAAAAATATTTGATTAAATTTGTAAGCTATTCAAGTCAAGTTTAAAATACTCAAATTCACACACTTATAACCTAAACTCTGGTTATAATTGAATTAAATTCAAGATTTTCTCTTTAAATGAAACTTTAGTAGCTTAAAAATACAAATCTCTCTAAATTAAATTTAAAACTTTGAGAAAAGCCTAGCTATTTCCTACATAAATGCTAAGAAGAATGTTTGTAGAATATAGGTTAAATTCTGGCTTTTGTCCCTATACTATATTCAACTTTGGGATTTAGTCCCTCTATTTCAATTTGATGTTCTTATTACTAATATTATGCCTTACTCTCTAAATCACTGACACCATTTAAAAAATTCTATTGATCGGAGAATGTGAATTTTTTTAGATCATTTAAACGATAAAATTATGATTACCTATAAAAAGAAAAAAACCGATTAATGAAAATTTTATACGGTGCTACTAATTTAGATCAAAGCATAACATTAATATAGAAAATGGAAAATGGGATGGAAAATGTTTGTAGAATAAAAAGTTTTTGAGTGAACTTACAATTGGAACTGCAGGGTAAAGCCTTAAGGTCTCAGTTAATGCAGCATGAAGATAATGCATTTGGTCAAGGGTAGCCTCGGTTATGTTGGTCACGAAATCTTCGACATATTCATCTTCTACTTCACGACTGCTGATGTCCCTCACTTCTTCTGCAATTTTCTCTTGTATCAATGGGTTCTTACACAGCATATAGAAGAACCAGCTTAAAGTATTTGCAGATGTGTCTTTGCCTGCTATTATGAAGTTCAGTATTATATCCCTTAGGTATTTGTCATTCATCGTTTCTGGATCCTTCTCGCTTTCCACTAAAAATCTTGAAAGTATATCTTCTTTCACATTCTTCAAATAAATAAATACAAACTATTAAAAACCATATAATATAATCTAAGTTGATATCTCCTTAAATCATAAATAAATTTCAATCTTTATAAAAAAAATTGATTAAATTTTCAAAGTAAATACATATATATAGTATTACCATTTGTTTGAACTTTAAAAGTCAAGTCAAATCTAACTTTGAATTGCAAATAAATATATCTAACGTGTTAAAAAAGAAATCATCCCAAATTTCAATGACATATTAACATTGTCTTTTTTATTTTTTTAACACCTGAACTTCAAATTGTCAATACGGTAAATATACATCTATTCACAAATGACATGTAAAGCCTAAATTGATGGTTAAACTAATAGAATGACATTATTGATACAAGACAACTATTTCAAAAACTCAATTAAAATATTATAGAGTTTAAAATTTTGAATCATAATTTGAAGTCATTTAGTGCAATTAATTTTTTTTTTTAAAAACCAATAAGGTGATATAATAACAAAAAGGAAGTTGATATCCAAATTTATGGCTCACCAATTCTGGGTTCATGGGGAGTAGTTTCCTCTTGGTGCTAATAACATTGTGGACGAAATTGTGAATGATTTGGATATTGTTTTTGAGGGCAGCTTCGGAGCCAATGTTAAGAGACCTTTTAAGCTTCCAAAAAGGGTCAACGTAGCGCCAGTACACCATCTCATTGGCATCATCGAAAGCCTTCATAAAGGTGATCCCTTCTTTACTTGACCCATCCATGCATTTCAGATCAATCCCAAACCCAACTTTGAACATCGACTCGAGTGTGCTTTTCATTAACATCTTCTACACATCACCGTGCAAAAAGAATTAAATAAAGGTTATTATTTTATACACTCACCGTGTAAATTTTTAATTCTGTAAGTATGATGATATATATATATATATTGAATACCTACTCATGGAGATTACCAAATAATTGTGATAAAACTAAAATTGTTATGAAACTTTAGCATATATACAAAGCTACCATTTCTAAAGAAATAGTTTTCAAAATCAAAGGGCTTACTTGCATGTCAAAAGCTTGGCCCGACACAGCCAACTCGTAAATATTCCCAACAAGCTTAGCAGCATCTCCTCTGAAGACAGAGCAGCTAAAATCTCTAAGAATCCTAGTCGAGAACTCGAAACTGGCAAGCTTCCGCTGCTTCCGCCACTTAACTCCGTCCACCGCGAAGATCCCTTCTCCCAAAAAATCCAAAAATATCTCTTGATTCCGTTTACCTTTGCAGTATCTATCAAACCTAGTTTTCAATACATGCTCCACGTTTCGTGTATCGATGGTGTATATTTCACTCTGTTCTAAAGCCAGTAGCCTGTAAGTTGGCTGTTCTTTGGCTGCTTCCGCTTGATAGTCGTAGAGATAGTTTAGATATAAAAGCTGATTAAAAACGGAGCCCTTCACCGGCGGGTAATCGGGATCGTTGATCGATTTTCCGGCGACGGTTTTGATGGCGAGGAATAAGAAGATCAGCAAGAGAAATAATGGTGGCAATGATATGAGGAAGAAGATGATAGCGAGTATAATATCCATGTTTTTTTTCTTCTCTTTGTTTTAGTGAAATGCTTTGAAGTTGAAGGCAATAGATATATTGTTGAATTATGTTCCATTCTTCTCTATCTTTCCAAGAATCCAATCAGATTTTATCGTTTAGAATTTTGTCATTTTTATGGGAAACGCAAGTATGAATCACCCATGCGCATCTGATTGATTTTCCCTCCGCACACTTATTTTTCAAAGATAATCCAATTATTAATAAAATAATTTTGCCATTCAAACCATTTGATTTTATCTTTTCTAGTGGTAAGTTTAGATTTGCGGTGTTTTTACTTATCGTTAATGTAAAAATAACGGTAACGGTAAAATTAGATATTATAGCATGAGACAAAAAATAAACTAAACGCACCACACTGTACTCTACTACCCTTCCAGTTGTCACTTTTTAAATTTGTAAAAATAATTTTAACCCTCAACATTTATATATTATGTCAATTTAGTCTTGTTTCTAAAAAATCTAACCTCAACATTTACACATGATATAATTTGCTCTTTTTTGCAATCTGCTTTTTTTTTTGTGACCCTTTCACTTAAAAATATAAATAAATAAATTTATTAGCTAAGTTTGATTGAAACACCCAAAAATTGAAGTTAATAATTCTAATCTTTTCTAATTTTTTTAAAAATTAACTCTCAATATCACAAAAAAATACAAAAAAAGCTAAATTATAAAATATGTAAATGTTAAGGGTTAAATTTTTTTTAGAACAAAGACTAAATTGACATAATTTATAAATATTGAGTGTGTCAATTTTAAAAGCTGACATTGTTAGCCCGTTTGTGATAAAAAAAGGAAAAAAATGAATAATTGAGTGACCATTTTGTAACTTCTCATAATCAAGTAACTAAAAAAGAAATTTACTAGTAATTATGTGATAATTTTGTAATTTTTCATAATTAGGTGATAAAAAATTATTAATAGTAATAAATTTTTTGTGCATGCTATTTTTTTAAATCGGATTTCAAGATGAAACTATTTTTCATTGAAATTTTCGAAGCCAAAATGAGGTACAATTCGTCTGCCCAAAATATTTACTAAAATACCATTTTTAAAAATTTTATAACTACATTTTTATATTTTTAAATTATATTTTTTTGTAATTTTATAAGATTTTATAACATATTTAATTTTATAAATATTTTATTATAACATTTTATAATATATTTGATTTAATTTTATAAAAAATCAACATAATACAAAATATTTTGTAAAATTTTAAATCAAGTTAATGTGGGATTAAGAAAATCATTTCGAAATTGGGTGCAATGCTATTAAATAATTCAAGCATTTTATAAGTGAAAAGCGGATTAAGGTTGGGGCTTGCAAAAAAAACTATCATAAATCGTTGTATGACACGTCCCACTCATTATGAATCTTCTTCAATGCCTTTTGCTTTGCGATCCACACAATGCAGTACGATGACGTGCAATCGAACTGGCTACGGATATTTGCAATTAAAATCGGCACAACAACTTTGAGACTCGCTTTCACCATAGGTAGTATTATATCTGCTATCATCT
The DNA here is from genome assembly GCF_007990345.1 of Gossypium hirsutum. Taxonomy (NCBI): domain Eukaryota; kingdom Viridiplantae; phylum Streptophyta; class Magnoliopsida; order Malvales; family Malvaceae; genus Gossypium; species Gossypium hirsutum. The sequence goes on along the minus strand of NC_053444.1, from coordinate 50,283,951 downwards.
CTGAATCCAATTTCGAATGATCCAGTGAAATACCTACGACAAGACGAGTACGTTAAAATTAGCAATTCAACTCTCTAAATATAAAACAGTCTTGATGTAGTACCCGCGACAACATACGTATGTGGAGAAGTATATTTCTTTATGGTCCACAGCCTCGTCTTCTTCTTAACAAAAATCATGATTTTCCATACACATCTATTGCTTCGCATTGAGCAACTTGTCAGATCGGGATTTAACAATGTGGAAGTTTACCTTGTTCTTGATATTGTATCACTTCACTACAGCAACAAAACCATCTTTAGAGGAAAACTCCTTCCCCACTTCTAAATCACCCGAATCCAACGAAGAACTCGTATGGCCCAATCTTCTGTGTGGTAATTCTGTAAACTCCAGCCCATTTTCTACTGATAGGTTCACATTATGCATGTGGGTTAGAGGTGAGTACGCCCTAAATCATGGATCTTCTTTGGCATCTTTGCTCAGACCTTCACTGTATGAACCTCCATCTTCTGGTTCAGAAAATAATGCAATTTCTAAACCATCAATACCGGGATCTCGAATTGGATTGGCATTAGATTCAATGCCCTATTCATTCTCAACCCTACCAACATCTCCAGGGTTGGATGTCCACTAACCAATGGACGTCGTAGGGAGTACATCATCCCTTCTTGTATAATTGTTGAAATAACCAAAATCACTTGCTAATTACCAATCATTGGAACTTGATATCATTCCCCTGTAAGTGTTCTCAGCGTTGAACATCGACTGACCGAAGTTTAAATCAAAACCATTAATTGAGTGTCGTGCAGGGTCTAATATTCTGTGTTACCACCAAACCTCAATTGTTCGATGTTCTACCTGTCGCAGTTAAAATCTAGGACCGAAACAAATGAGTGTTTTCTCATTGAGGATTCTGGGATATCATAACGAGAACTTTCTAACAAAACGGTGAACCCACCACACAACTGTATCGTTGGACTCTCGGCTTGTTCTTCCATTTCGACCTCTTGAACTGGAACCTATGTTGACCTTCGAGGGCCTTCATTTTTCCTTGAAAACTCCGCATATAACTCGAGAAATGGTGATCCACTGTCAATATGCGTCTGCACTATCACCTCCAACCCCCTCACACCTCTAATATTGAAAACATTGACCGAAGTACAAAATCGATATTTAAGTGACGATGTTCTTATTTGGTTGGATCTGACGATTTTTTGCCTAATTCTTCCACGCAGCTCTAGCAATTGTATGTTTGGGTTAAAAGCCAACCATGTTGTGTTCTCTGAAAAAAACGATCTCATTATTAGTGTCACGCACTTCACGTCATAATAAACAATAACATTAATCTGTCCACTCATTTTCAATGAAATAACCTATTCCACATGTTCGAAACAAAAACATTATGCAAAAAAATAATGTTGTAATTAAATATGAACAACAAAAATCGATCATTACTTGATGCAAATTGCGTGGTAGCTCCAAATTATGCCTTATGTGCGAACTTCCTCTTCTTCTGATTCTTCTTACAATATTTTTTGCTCATGAATGCCTTATGTCACTCAATGCTGAAAGCCACCCTTTTATAGAGTCGGGGTGAGTGGCTATTGATTTAGAAAATTTTCTCAGGTGAGTGGGGAGTTGAAAGTGCTAGAGGGAAAACGCTACACGTAGAACGCGTTTTCAGTACATTGTCAGAAAAATGCACTGAAAGCCTGTCCAACAGGATACGTTTTCAGCTGACATGGCATGAAAATGCGTCCATTTGAATGCGCTTTCAGTGCTTTTTTTTTCTGACAGTGCACCACTGAAAATGTGTCTTACGTGAGCATTTTCCCTCTAGTACTTTGAACTCCCTACTTTCTCTCACTCACCAATCAGATATCTTAGGAATGCACTGAAAGTTCAAAAATAATGCACTGAAAAATTTAATCGACCTCAACCTCCGATAAAAAAACTAATCAAAACTCAGTTGCATTCAAAAAAATAAAAAAAAATTACAAACTAAGATTTAATCAAATCGGGTAGTTCGAGTTTTGATTATGAATTGAATTGAATTTTATAATTCAAATTATTCGAATATACAATTGGTGTAAATATGATGCTTGTAAATATCTAAATAATTATTAACTTTGCATCTCAAAAAATTATAAAAAAACTAAATAATATATAATTAACTTTAAAAATTATTAAAAAACTCAAAACCCTAAATCTTAAATACCGCAAAACCCTAACCTTAACCTTATTTAAAAAAAACTAACACTAAAAAATAGAACACAAGGAAAATCAGATGAAACATTTTCGTTCTTTCAGCCTAATCCCGTAATTTTTCAGAAAAGGGACCTAATCCGGTATTTTAAAAAAAACACAGGTGTTTTTAGAAATTCAGTCTTGTTAGTCTCTATACTTGAATGAAAATTGAGATTAGCCCTTATAAAACTACATTATCTTACTTTTTCAATTTAAAAATTTTAATCCAATCTTCCACGTTGTTAGTATTTTCCATCAAAATTTGTTATCAGTATATCTATGCAATCATACCAATCATAACCTCAATAAATTTTGATAGATGCAATCATACCAAATTATTATAAACACAATAAATTATTATATAAAATATTATCATTATTAACCAGTGAACTATAATTTTTTTAAAATAAAAAAAGATAATTTTAAGAATAAGAATAAAATCTCAAACATTACTTTATGATTAAAAATGGATGAGCATAACTTTGAAGATTAAAAGCTCAGCTTATAACCACGCAATTTCTGGTCCACGATGATGAATTTGGAAGTTAGGCGGAAGAAATTGATTGATTTGGTAAATATTATTATATGAAACAACCATTTAGGCCCAATAAAAGTTAAAGGCCCAAATAACATGCGCGGTTTCTAAATATTCAAATTTCATCATCTTCCCCAACCACTTACACTTGTGATTTTCTATCAACCATTCCTTCAATCAGGTGAAATATGATTTCTCGAAGCGAAGAAGGAGAAGGAAATTCAAAAAGAAAATGGTCCTTACAAGACTTCGAGATCGGTAAACCCCTCGGCAAGGGCAAATTCGGTAGGGTCTATCTGGCCAGAGAAGTCAAGGTATATTTATATTCCCTTTTTTTTTCCCATTCCATTCACTGTTTGTATAGTTTTATTTACGATTTCCAACCGAATCGAGATGCATATGAAAGGGTTTTTTTTGTGTGAGGGCAAATAATTCCTTAAACAAAGTGATTAATTGATTCGGTTGTGTATTTTTTTTTTGGTAGAGCAAATACATTGTGGCATTGAAAATCATATTCAAGGAACAATTAGAAAAATACAGGATCCACCATCAGTTGAGGAGAGAAATGGAAATTCAAACCAGTCTTCGCCACCCCAATATACTGCGGCTTTACGGATGGTTTCATGATAGTGAACGTATTTTCTTGATTCTTGAGTATGCTTATGGGGGTGAGCTTTATAACGAGCTTAGAAAACATGGTCATTTCAGTGAGGAACAAGCTGCTACAGTAATCGCCCAATCTCTTTTTTTTTTCCCTCTGTTTCAATCGCACTTTATTTTATACATTTTTTTCTTCTAATTATTAGAAATGCTCTGAAATCTTTTTCAGTACATTGCTAGTTTGACAACAGCGTTGGCATATTGTCATGAGAAACATGTAATTCATAGAGATATCAAACCAGAAAATTTGCTGCTTGATCATGAGGTAGGCCGATGCATTTCTTTCTTCCATTCTTGATTTGGCATCCACTTCTTTTGCCTAGCTGTGATCTACTGAGAAACCCATTTTAGAAGTATAAATTGTCTTCAACAAGAGAATTTTTGTATGAAATCATATGTTGGGTTTAATCATTAATGTTACCTTCTTGAATTGTGTTCGAGTTTGCAAGTAATTCCATTATGACTATATATATGTAGGGTCGGTTGAAGATTGCAGATTTTGGATGGTCGGTACAATCCAGAAGCAAGAGACACACAATGTGTGGAACTCTGGACTATTTGGCACCAGAAATGGTGGAAAATAAAGCTCATGATTATGCAGTGGATAACTGGACTTTGGGTATTCTTTGTTATGAATTCCTCTATGGTGCTCCCCCATTTGAGTCCGAGAGTCAAAGCGATACATTCAAAAGGTAACTAGGAATAGGGTGTTTTCTTATGATTTAATCTAATGTGGTATAATCATCAAGCTGTTGTATTACAGGATTATGAAGGTTGACCTCAGCTTCCCATCCACTCCTAATGTCTCAATGGAGGCTAGAAATCTCATCAGCCGGGTAACAATATGCATTGGTTATGAAAAATCATGGTCAAATTCTATAGAAGGTCTTGTATTATACATTTTGGAGGATTTAGCCCCCTTATTATATTTGATAACTTCTAGTCCTCTACATTTTAAATTGTGCATTTTCAGTCTTGAGATCAACTTTTTTCTGCTAATTCTGTTAAATAATTTAAAATTCCTTTTTAACATATGATGATGTGACATATACACGATAATTTTTTTTTTTACAATTAAACAAGTTTTTGCACATTTTCAAAAATGAAAAACAAAAGTATTGTATTTATCGAACTGTACCAGAAAAAAATACCAAAGGTATGTATTCCATATCACCATATGTTTTACAGCATTAGTCATGTTAAGTTATTTGATGAAATTAACATAAAAAAAGTTGATCTCAAAACTAAAAATACACGTTTTGCAAAGTAGAGACTAAAAATCACAAATTCTAGTAGAGTGACTAACTAAATCTGTCCAAATGCATAGTACAATGACCTTCTACAGAATTTGACCAAAAATTATTGTAGAAGTTGACATCTGAAGTTCTGAATAAAGTAATTGAATGTTATTTGTAGCTTCTTGTTAAGGACTCCTCAAAACGGCTCTCTCTTCAGAAGATCATGGAGCACCCTTGGATTATTAAGAATGCAAACCCTACGGGTACTTGCAAAAAATAGAACTTGTAGTAGTTTTAGATTCTATGTTGTAAAAGCTGTTAACAGATTGCAATTCAGCTGTGAATGTATTGTTCAAACTGGGATGATAATCATCACTTTATTCTCTTTTGTGATGAATTAAGCTCTACTTTTGTCCATATAGGCGTTCAACTATTAATCTGATTACATAGGATTATAGATGTATTTTCTCTTCTGGGTCAATTTCTGCATATCTTTAATACGTTTGAGATTTCGAGCAAGTGGCCTCTAGAAGGTGTCGATGGCAAACATACGACTGGGAAGGATTACAATTCCATAATTATACCTGTTAAATCATTTATTTGAATTATTTCGGATACAACTATTCAGAATTTAAATAATTTGGGTTTGGATTGGTTTTGATTATTTGTTCAAGTCAATTTTAGTTTGAATAATTTCAAGATCGAATCATTTTAGGTTTTAAATGATAAATCTTAAAATTATATATGAATATTGGTCTAATGTGTAATTTTATATATGAAAATTTGATTTTATCCAATTCTCATAAATTATTAACACAATAACATAATTTTATGTTTATATATTATATACACAAATAATTATATTTATCCAATTTAAAAATAATTTGATTATTTGTTTTTTTAAATGTTTATGATTAAATTGAAATGAAAGTTTTATGTACATATTTGAACTACAATCAAAATTTTATGTGTATAATTGCACCATATCAAAATTCAAATTAAATTAAAGTTTATATATAATTTTGTGATTCACCTCTAAATTTTAATTATTTTGAGTTTAAATCATTAAGTTAAGTAGATTTAAATTATTATTGTTATTATTTATGATTAAATTAAATTAAATTTAAATTAAATTAAATTAAACATTGAAGTTATGTAAAAATTATATTCCCGAAATTGTTGAACCCCCAACTCCCTCTGGTTATTAAACTAAAGTTGCGTACCATAGAACCAAATCTTATACATAACATGAATTTTATTATTAATATATATATGCATAGTATCAGAAAAGACCCATTTCCGAAATTATTTACTAAAATGGGTTGCTTCAAAAAATAATAACTGGAATGGACCGAAAACACTAAAACGCACTAACGTAGATGCATTTTCAGGGGAAAATGCAGAAAAGCGCACTGATGAGGACACATTTTTTCTTGTGTCAGGCAAAAGCGTGCTGACGTGGACGCACTTTAGTAAAAAGCGCTGAAGGGGATGCGCTTTTCCCCGTATTTCCCCCTAACGGTCATCCCCAACGGCAGTCTAAAAATTTGACCGTTGGGCCCAACGGTCAAGAAAAAAATATATAAACCCCACCCATTCTTTTCACACCAAATATCTCTCTAAATTTCTCAAAAAAGCTCTCAAAGCTCTCTAAATTTTTAATTTTTGTCTAAATTAGTATTATTTTTTTTATAATTTCTAAGAAATTTGATCGTGTTAGCAATGGCCCGGCAATTAATTCATCTCAATGATAAATATATCTTCGTCGACCAAATGAAAATGGTAAGGGAAATTTTTATTTTTTAATATTATTTATTTCATTTTTGCATTTTAATTAATATTTTTTATAATTTTTTATAATAGTCTGTAGATCGAGTGTTACAATGTTTTATTCGTAATATACCTGGTCCTCCATCATCGTTGATTAAAAATTACTTAAGGAAAGCAGGTTTTTGGCACGTGACCAATATAGGTCGGGGTGCAAGTTGGACCGAAACTTATCAGCGTATTTGTGGGGAGGTGGAGAATCGAGACGCACACAATTCATATTCCATGTAGGGAGTACCATCACTTTGGAGGACGTACAATTATAGTTGGGGTTATCGGTGGATGGGCCCGTACTCACCAGGTCCGCTCAATCTGCTGATTGAGGAGTCATATGTTACGATCTTTTGGGTGCGATTTCAGATATTATTTACAGAGGTCGGATCAATATGGGTTGGTTACGAGACATATTCCCAGTATCAGGGGATGATTCGATTGAAGTACAAATAGTACAATACGTTCGGACGTACATCCTTCAGATCCTCGAAGGTTATCTGATGTCGTACAAGTCACAGAACCTCGTACATCTAGGTGGCTACTGAAACTCATCAATTTTAGAGCAGCTGGCGAACTCAGTTGGGGGTTTGCCGTGTTGTTGACATTGTATCGAGAGATATGTCAGACGATGCAACCAAATAAAATCAAAATCGGAGGTTGCCTCTCGCTGCTACAATCATGGGTTCGATTTCACTTTCCATTTTTACGTCCTCGAGTGGACCATCCGTATGCATTCTCACTCTTTACAAGATAAAATTTATATTAGATTTTATAATTATTAAATAGATTTAAAATAAAATTTTATGCTAAAATTTTATTTAAATAGGTGGAACTATTTGCCGAGTTACGGGGGAATACCTACTGTTCTTGAAGATATAAGGCTTCTATTAGACCAACAGTTAGAAGCACATGTAAGTATTTATTTCATTTTGAACTATATATACATAACATAGTCGATTTCATATTTAGTATTTTGTATTATGTATATAACTAATATTTTTATCAAGCTTATATAGTTTTAATTGACACCATACGAGGATCCGATAATTCAGGCAGTAATTCCAGATAAATTCTTACAAAATCCAAACATTTGGCACGTTAAGGTCCCATTGGTCAACTACGCTACCGTCGAGATGCACCAGAAGAATAGAGTGTTGTGGCAATTCGAATTTCAACAACCGATTCTTGTGGCACCTGAGGTGCTCGATGATAAGCACAAAATTGACTTACGGCGACCAAATACGCATTAGCCAATCTTCCACTCAGAATATATCGAAATGTGGAAAAATCAGTAATATAATATACCTACTCGCGAGTCGATTATCGTTCCGGAGTTAGCGTACAATCCAGATTACATGTCATGGTTTAGTGTCCATGGCAAGCCATATTTGCTCTCGGAAGAGGAGAGGCATCAGTAAATCCGTGTCGAAAGGGAACGACAGGGCCCTTTAAATCTAAGGACAATGGATGGTGAGACAGGCCCATCAGCAATGTCCGCGCAATTACCGACCCTAACGGAGCAAGCGATAATGCCCACACCACAGCCCCTTCAGATTATGTCAGGTGCGTATCCTAACCCTTATATGTATCCTTTTTCCATTCCTATACAAGCTTGGAATGTATGGCTCGGTGCATCTCATTTCCTAATGACTCCGAGTCAACCGATAATATATAGGCCATCGTCGCAGGAGGGACCGCAAGAGGCATCGTCAGGGAGCTAAACTCATTTTCAATCCTCATCGCTTTATGGGATTCAAGTTAGTTACGCTCATTCACCGTAGGTGATGCAAACACCTCCGTAATCTTTGTTCTATCAAGGTGGGTCATCTTCCCAACACCCACAACCAGAAGCTGATCCCGAACAACCATAACCCCGGCCAAAAGCTGAACCAAAAAAGAATCTAGCATGTAACCATTAACCACTCCCATGTGGCATTGATTTCGACCGGTACATGCATTGATTTATTTTTGAATATTTTTGTACCAATTATTTTTATATTGTTTCAATTAATAAAATAGAAGTTCTTTTGAATATTTTTGTACAATTTATTTTTATATTGTTTCATTTAATAAATTGGAAGTTATTTCTATGTGGACATGTTGACATTGTATGACTCGGGTTCCTACACCATTCGCATAACTTCTATTGGTTCGTTCTTTCCCGGATATCCATATTATTACATATTCTAGTCGAGCACGATCAACCTTTTGGTTTGTAATGCAATTATCTATCCGATAACAACTTAAACGGAGCAAGCGATATAGACGGCCACTTATGTTCACCTAGGACTGTGGGAATATGTGTCTCCACACGTTGTATATGTATTCTAATTTGTACACTTCATCGACATAGATCATAGGATCCAAACGAAGATTCTGACAAGCTGCAATTACATAAGCGCATGGATAACGAAGTCCGTCAAACCTCCCACAATTGCAAGTTCTATTTCTGAGGTGTACATAATATTGTCTGCTGGAAATACCTTGGTTCGGTCTATCGAACTCCGTCACACGAAACCATAGGTTGTTGTAATCGTGATACACTGTGTACATAGAGTTGGCCCACGCATTGGCCTTATTAATTTCTTACACTACTTTTCGGCACCATACATGACCTCCTTGCATTTGGCTTTTATAACTCGCTACTCGCTTTGGAAATAGTGCTGCCAAACAAAAATATGTCTCCCGCACAACAGAGGTTATCGATAAATGACGCATTCCTTTTAAAACAAAATTGATGCATTCAGCCAGGTTTGAGGTCATCTGACCATATCGTACGCTGCCATCGTATGATTGTGTCCACTAGTCGAAAAGTATGTTACAAAGGTAGTTTGCACCTTGATCATTAATTGACTGCAAAATCGCCAACATCTCATAAAAATGATCTTTATTGATCTCATACCCTTTCAATATAAGTGAATAGGGATAATTACATACCACTCTTCCATTAAAAAAAAATTGAATAGTACAAACCAAATAATATTGGTGGCAATTAAATACCCATGTTGGTCACTTGTCGTCGTTCAGCGGTAGACCAATATTGCTCATAGTAGTTGGAAGCAACGTGCCTTAGATAATACGATGGTGTGTATAATCAGAGAGGCTTCCCTGTCGTTTAATTGCAGCTAGTATTTTAGTGCCCGATATAACGCAGATATTAGGTTGAAGGTAGACATGCCTCCTCAACCTAAAAAGAAAAAAATTCAGTCGTCACTTGACTCCCTCGGTGTTATTGCAAATGCAATTGGAAGGATCCTCCCATCACCATCTTGTGCTACAGTTAGCAATAGTGGATGGGTATATCTACCATTCATAAATGTGCTATCAATTTGTACCAAAGGCTTGCAGTACTAAAATTCATCCCGGTATTGCTTAAAGTTCCAAAATAGATGCTTAAACGCTTGACATCCATAGAGCAAGTGGTAGTTGTAGTATGCATGAACCGTTTCAATGTCTGTTATGCAACTTGGGACTTACCTTTCCAGTACCTAACACCACTGCCACACCTCATTGTATGAATTGTCCCACCCATTATGCATCTTCTCTAACATCTTCTGCTTAGCTATCTAAGCCTTGCGGTAAGAAGGCGTGTACTTGAATTGGCTATAAATATTGGCAATTAAGACCGACACAGCAATCTTAGGATTTGCTTTCACCATCGGTAGTATTAAGCTCGCTATCATCTCTGAATCCAGCTTGGGATGATCTTGTGAAACACCTGTCAACACATGAGTACGTTAAATAATGCAACATTAAATAATAACAGTAATATTCAAAAACCCTAAACACACAGTGATATTGTACCAGATGCAACACACGTATATGGATCGATAAACTTCTTTATCTTCCACAACCCTGTCCTCTTCTTGACCGAAGCCATGATTTTCCATGAACACCGTCTCGTACTACACACTTAGCCTCAAACTTCTTGAATTTGGATTTAACCACATGATAGTTAACCCCGTCCATGATGCTATATTGCTTCAATGCACCGAGAAAACCATCATTACTGGAAAACTCCTTACCAACTTCCAATTCACCCGAATCCAACGATAAACTTGTGTGGCCACGCCTCCTGTGTGGTAGATCTGGAAACTCCAATGCATCATCTGCTGATAGATCGACATTATGCATGTGGGCTGAAGGCGAGTATGCCGTGAATCGTGGATATTCTTTTCCTTCATTTAAAAATAATACCACTTTTGCACCATCGGCACTGAGCTTCCCTCGCCGGTGGACGTCGTAGAGAGTATATCATTCCTTATTGTGTACGTTTTAGAACGTCCCCAATCAGATGTGGATTGCAAACCACTAGAAGTTAATGTTATTCCCTATTAAGTATTTCCAGTAATGAACATCGACCCACCGAGGTGCATGTCCTATCCACTAACGGAGTGTCATGCAGGGGTCATGTATTCCTCTCGAACAGTGATAGATGTTGAAGTCACAAGTGCTTCATTTGGCGTTGAAAATTCCACATATAACTCAAGATAGGGTGATCCACTAGTGATGTGCGTCTGCCACGAGTACATTTGATATCAAATGAGTTATATGTCACGAGACCAGTCGAAGCACAAAATCGATACTTAATAGAAGAAACTCTCATTAGCGTCGTTCGGAAGATTTTAATGTCGTTCTCGGTGTCACGGGCCTCACCATCGTAGTAAATAACAATACTAATACGTTCACTCATTTTCAACCAAATTATCTGTCAAAAGAAATTCAAAACAAAAAACATAATGCAAAAATATAATGATTCGTATAAATATTAACACAATAAATCAACTTATACCTTCTCAACTTCTTCAATTTCTATTCTTCTGAAATTCTTCAATTTCTCTTGTTGTAACTTATGCAACAAGAGAATGAAATTTAGGTCATTTATAGCCTAAAGGATAGTGGGATGCACTGTCACCTACACTATTAAAAAGAACGTCTAGCCGAGAGCTTTTTCAGTACTTTTGCTGACAGTGCATCATACTTGAAGTGTTTTTCAGCCCCAACTATTTGGTTTCCCTAGAATCCCGGGATATTTTTTCAGAATCATCTTTTTAAAATTATTTTTTTAGAATCATTAGTAAAAAAAAAGTCCAGCTGGAAGCTTTTTCTGTACTATTACTGACTGTACAAAAAAGACAACAAATTCATCTCGTTAAAATAAATTTTTCAGAACACATCACGTCAAATTTATTTTTTCATATCCCATATTGTCAAATTTATTTCTTCCAGAACAATACATAGCAATTAAAAAAATAAATCATAAACCCTAATTTATTTTTTCTTAAACCTTAAACAAACACTAAACCCTAAATCTAAGCCTTAATTTGTAAATAACCCAAAAACCCTAATCAAACAGGGGGCAAAACGTGTCCCCGTCAGTGCTTTTTACTAAAGCGCATCCACGTCAACACGTTTTTTTGCGTTTTCCCTGAAAACGCGTCCACGTCAGCGCGTTTTAGTGTTTTCAGTCCATTCCACTTATTATTTTTTGGAGTGGCCCATTTCCGTAAATAATTTCAAAAATGGATCTTTTTTGGTACTATGCGCTAAATAATAAGATATTTATTAACTCCAACCATAACCTTTATATATTTTTAATTAAATTTATCCTTCAACATTAAATTTTTTTTATAGAGAGTTGAATTGTTGTTTTGTCTAAATTCTTTTGTGGATTTTTATAAACATTTTGTTAGGGATCGAACTGTGAGAAAATAAAAGTAAAAGTAGAGAAGATCAAACATATATATATTTACGTGGAAAAACTCTTTCGAAAAAGAAGAGAAATTCCTCCGAAGATTATTATTCTAGGTTACAATAGCCCCTTTTATAGGTTAAATTCGTAGATTAAATATGACTAAAATAACCTAGGTTAATCAAAGTTTGAATGAGAAACAGTAGCAGAGTTTAACTATGAGAAAAAAATCCAATTGAATTGGGGAACACGTCGTCACATCGCATGTTCCTCGTTGGGACACCGTTCTTCGTGTCATCAAGATGTGGCCAAACTTCTCATTGGGACGTCGTGGTCATTTCGTCACGACGTCGGCTCTTCCTTGTTGAGACGTCGGCTAGTAAATACAAGACACACTCCACAATTTTATATATTTTTTAACTTTGAATTTTTTGAAAGAAATTTATAATTTTTAAATTATTTATTAAGGTGACATATAAGACAAACAACATTGCGTTAGCTAGCATGAAGTACACATTAACATTGTTAATAAATTAATATTTTAGTCAACATTTTCATTAAAAAATGATTTAACTTTTTTTAAAAGATTAATTGTCAAGAATAAGTACCAAATTAATTGACAAATGTAAACATAATGATTAAATTTGTCATTACACCAAAAAATTAGCTTAAAAAAACCAATGTAAATAGAATAAAAATTATGGGAGAGTTATAAATAAATATCATTAATTTTATTTAAATATAATTAAATATTGATGAAAATTAATAATTTTTCTTCTATTTAAGGTTTAAATTTTATAATTTAAGAGTTTAAATTAGTTTCGTGATTTAAATTTAAGATTTAATGTTTACATTAAATTTTAATTTTCAAATTTATGTTTAAATAAAATTATTAATAATTATTTGTAAGCTTTTGGTAATTGAATTATGGAGTAACATTAACACTAATAATATGTCAACAAAATAAAATTATACAAAATTAAAAGAAGGAAATAAAACATAAAAGAAGTATAAGATAGAACAAAAATCATAATTTGATATGAATTGTTTATAAACAGTTTGAGAAGTGTGGAGATTTAAAAAGTCACAAAAGATTAGGAATAACTTCTAACTACTTATGAAAATTTGTTTACTAATCAATTATGAGGTATGATGCGGTGGTTATTTACTTTGTTATTTAATTATGTGGTTGAGAGTTTGATTCTTATTTAGGGTGGTGGAGTACATTTTATAACTAATTGTTCACTTTTTTGGAGAAGCAACATAATGGCTCTTAGAATTGTGATCGAGAAAGCATTAGATAGGAAGACCTAGATTTATCCAATGACATTGAACAAATACAGGACAGACAAAAAGAACTTCAAAATTGCTCGTTTATCCTGAAATTAACTGTACAACGAATCTCCTTTCAAAATTAAACATTATGGATGAATCGAGCTTCAAACAATTTAACGACTCTCTAATGCCTGTATGGGAACTAAGATTTGGGTTAAAAAAGAATTTAGATTTGGATTTGAAAATCCAAATATTTTTTATTTAGATATCCAATAAAAAATGTTTTGAATTTGATAACTTTGAGTCTAATTTCATAAAAATTAAAATTTGAATTTTAAAATCCACTTTAAAACATAGAATTTTCAAAATCCAAATAAGAAATTTATTGTTATAATTTTTAGTGGTTTAAGTTTAGATCTTAAATTAATAATTGTTTTTGGGCTTAAGATTAACTTGATGTATACATTACTGTTGTAATATTTTTCATTTATATATAAATATTTTTTTAAAGAATAAAATTTAAATCTAGTTAAAATTTAAATCTAAAATTGAATTATTTAAACAATTAATTTTATTTATTGAAAATATTGAATTTGAAATATTTTAATTTCCAAAAGAAAAAATAAAAAAATGAATTTGCATATTATAATCTAAATTCAAATTTCAATTAATTTCAGTTCCACGACATTACTCAAGGAACTCGAAAAACTCTACATTTGATGTTGAAAGAACGATTGTACATGTATCAATTACAAACTAGAACTTTGATTGTCTTTTCTTTAAAAAGAAATACACCACATGCCACTCTAAAATAGCATCGTTCCTATTTTGATTATTCTAAAACTATTTGAATTGGTCACTGCTGTTAAAAATTTCATTAATCCACTAACAGATTACTGATATGACATTTTTATTTTCTTTTAACTAAAACTAGAGACCTCTCTATAATTAATCCAAAATACTTTTTTTTAAGTTTATTTGCAACAGATTTGGGTTTCCTTTTTCTCATATATATATCAATCACAAAAAAAAATGAAATAGATTAAATGTAATATTATTTAGCAAAATAAGTAAAAGATTACTGGATGAGGGACGTTTTATGTAAAAGGCATTACAGAAGTGAGATTTTGGCATAAATTTGATTCATACGGTGTTTTTGGCACAATTTTGGTGCATTGAACTTTATCAAATTAAAAATGGGATAATACGATAATGGCCCTTAAAGGTTTATCAAATGTCAATCTAATCTTTTCACTTTAAATTTTATTTAAAAACAATTTATTCTAAAATATTAAATTAGTTACCTTAAAATTAGAGGTGCTCATGGGCCGGGTCGGGTTCAGGCTGGGCTCAACTAAAAATTCAGGCCAATTTACTAGGCCTGAGCCCGACCCGAAAAATGGGCCTAAAATTTTGCCCAAGCCTGACCTGGATAAAATACTAAAACCCGGGCCCTACCCGACCTGCCCATATTAATTTTTATATTATTTTTATATAATTTTTAAATATATATAATATATCAAAGATACTAAAAACATCAAAATAAATATTTTCCAACAAATTAAAAATAAATTTAAAAAAATATGTAGACTTAAATAACACTAAGATAAATACAACTTAACGAGCAAATACTTCTAAAATAACAATAAAATTAACAAATACCTTTAAAATAATAACAAAATTAACAATAAAATAAGTTTTATACAATATCCAAGCAATAACAATAAAATAGTAACAACATAATAGTAAAATGGTAGCAAAATAGGGAGAAAACAACAAGAAAATAACATTCAAAAAAACAGTAGATTTTTTTTTCTTTTAGTGAATTCGGGCCGGGCCTGAACCAAAAATAGCTTACCCTAGGCTTGGCCCATTTTTTAAACGAGAGTTATTTTTTTGTCCAAACCCATTTTTGAGCCTATATTTTTACCCAAACCCTCCCACGTTTTAGGCGGGCCTTCGAGACGGGCAAAGTGACCGGACGCATATCTTTCCAAAAGGACCTTCCTCCTGAAGACACATGGCACACACCCACAGGCTACTTTTCTATTTCTTTTTCTTTTATGAAAAAGGCTAATTTTCAATTTGGTCCTTTTAATATGCTTAAATTTGAGATTTAATCCTTATACTTTAATTTTTAAGGTCTTTATATTTTTATTAATTAAATCATATAGTTAATATTGTTAGCTTTTCAATTAAAATATTACGTGATTATATATAATTTGAAAGTATATTTTTAAATCTATAAAGTTGAGAGATTAAATTCTTAAATGTAAAAGTTGGAAGACTAAATTCCAAATGTACGAAGTGTAGAGACTTAGAGTCACGATTGTTTGAACCGGTTGGGATACCAGTTTGGAGAGAGACATCAGATTGGTTGACTTGCAAATCGGTACGAGTTGATAGAACTAGGTTAAAAAACCGATTAAACCGTTTTTTAAAATATTTTTAATGATTCATTTAATCGAACCATACAGTCCAGTGGTCTAACCAGTTCGATCACCTTTTTAGTTTTAAAAACTTTGCTTAAAATGTATTTTATCTTTAATTTTGTACTCTATAATTTAACATAAACACATAATTAAATTAGCATGGAGTGTAAGTTAACTAGACTTATTAAAAATAATTGTAAAAGATCAACGTAGTCTTGTAAATCTTTTAACACTATGTCGAAAAAATGTCCTCTCTTGTTGGTTGATTTTTTATTAGATCTAATTCATTAAATATTTCATCTAAAGAAAAAAAAAACCAAGAGATTTAGATTATATAAATAATAAATGAATTAACCAAATAATCAGATAAATATATTCAATATTTAGAGTGCCATCACTAATTCCGTTCTAATCCAAACCCAATAGAAATGGTTTCATGTTGCAAATTTGCATCAGCAATCCATTAATAAATTAACGAAAAGTTTAAGGAAGGAATTAAAAAAAAAAAAAAACAGAAATATGCAGGATTTATTTAGTATCACAAATCAATACCTTAATAAGATGGACCACCTTATGATTCAATGAAATCAAACCAACCCAAGCCTTGTTATAAGGTTCAGTCCATTAGACTGGATCCTCACCATATAAATAAATAAAAAATACTACGACACCTTCACACTGGATTCAGGTTTAAGCAGGGTTTTTTAAGTCGAGAATGCACAGATCGTTGGTTCGGCCATTCATGGGGGCGCGTGGGTTTTCCTCAACCTCCGAGAAAATTGTGGCGTCGGTACTGTTCGAGAGATTACCCGTCGTTATTCCCAAACTGGATCCTGTGGTTTATGCATTTCAAGAGTTTTCGTAAGTTTTCATTCTCGCGAGAAAATCTGGGAATGTTCTATCTAGGATACCTTAGATTTCTATTGGTTAGCTCATTGATGCAAAAAGGAAGAAGAAAAGATACAATATTTTGATGAAAACAACATGATTAGTGGTTTATGGCACGAAGTTATTAGCTTTTTTAGTTCAATTTTTCAGCTAGTAATTGGGGTTTTATGGAAGTAGATGAAACTCTTAGGATTTATTTATGTAATTGCTTTTGTTTTATGCAGCTTTCGATGGAGGCAGCAGTATCGACGCAAATATCCTGATGAATTCTTGGACATGTCTAAATCTAGGCAAGTTATATATTTGATTCAGTTATATAGGGGCGACTTATTTGTATGTTGGGTCTTTTTTATCCAACTTAAGTGGTTACTGGCTAAGAATACAAGTTCTTTATTTTATGCATAGCAATTAAGAAAAAAGGAAAGCAATTGATTTATCCAAATGAATGATTTAGAGTCGTATTCCTCTGGAGATCTGATTTGGGGAAAACAATGTGGAGTGATTCAGGCTTCATTGTTTTCAATTGAAAAACAACAGCCTCAAAAGTAATGAAAGTCATTCGTTTGGATACATTATGTATGTTATGCTCCTCCTTGCTTTGCACTTTCAATGAGTACATCCATATATGACTTCAGATTTGCACATTAAGAAAAAGGTGAAGTGCAACAAAGATGATTTTAATTTTCAGCTAATGAAGTGAAATTGTTGTATAACCAGGGGAAAAGGTGATTACCAAATTGACTACGTTCCAGCTCCAAGGATCACTGAAGCTGACAAAACGAATGACAGAAAGTAAGTGGTAGATTTCATATTGCTCATTGGAACTTCATTACCAGGAGACCATTCTTTGTTTGAAATAGATCGGATATGTGTTGTCAAGAACTAACAATCTTTGGGAATAACCGGCCTGAAATCTGCATTAATAATCTCTAGGAAGCTGACAAAACGAATGACGGAAAGGAAGTGGTGCATTTTATATTGTTCAGTGTAACACTTTTACCGATAGGCTAGTCTTTGTTTGATAGTGATCAGATATATGTCATGCAGAACTAACAGTGTATAGGAAGAAATGATCAGAATTGAATCTCAAAGTGCTTTTCTCTTCTAGTTAAAGTATCTGTCTCCTTATTTATACATAAGAGTTATGTGAAGGAACAATAAACATCATTCTTAAGAAAAATTTTTCTTCCTGTCGGTGGTTGTGGCCTTGTGTGGATAAAAGGTGAAGTTAGTACATTTGAGCGACTATTAGTAGTTTAGTACAATATTCTGATTGCGAAAGGTCTGAACTTTGTATTTGTCAAGGTCATTGCAGAGAGCACTTGATAGAAGATTGTATCTTCTTTTATACGGTGACAGTAATGCAGCTCCTAGCAGGAAACCCGTGTGGCATTTTCCAGAAAAAGTTTATGATTCAGAGGAGACGTTGCGCAAGGTAATGGTTTTTACGCGTCTTGTTTCTTTTTATTTTTTGTTTTATCAATATGATATAAATATGAAATATTTGCAGTGTGCAGAGTCTGCCTTAGCCTCTGTACTCGGAGACCTCTCTCACACTTACTTTGTCGGAAATGCTCCCATGGGGCACATGGTTATACAGCAGATGGAGAATGTGCCTGAACCATTTAAGGTATTTCAAGCGAAATGGTTGTATCATCTACCTCCTATATTGATGTATTAATTGTCTTTGCTAGTCTTTTTAATCAAATGTCAATCTTGTTTGGATAACATACATGCACTTCACTTTTTCCTACCTTGTGCTTTTTCTTTCTGTCAGCGATTTTTTTTCAAGTCACAAGTGATTGATACCAACAAGTTCAATATCCGGAAGTGCGAGGATTTCGTTTGGGTGACCAAAGATGAACTCTTGGAGTATTTTCCTGAGGAAGCTGAATTTTTTAAGAAGATGATTATCAGCTGATGGCAAATTGCTCCATTCATGTAACTTTGCAGTAGAGAGTTTACATCAGAAGTTCAAGCCGAGACTAGAAAACCAAACATCCGAACGTGAGTCAATTAGGCGAAAATAACGAAAACCTCATTGGCTAAGGATGGATTGGATTGTCCATTACTTTTAGTTTCTTATGTTGGCGACTATTGATGCATGATCTTGTTTTATTTTATTACATATTCCTCTCATCTCTGCTGCAATAATGGTTGCATGATCATATGTATGTGTGCCCTTGATCTTTGGTCTTGGTAGGGTAAACTACACAATTTAACTTTGGGTTTTATGCAGTTATAATTGGCTGAACAATTCCAATGTCTACCTTCCTGGATAGTGGGTAAATGTAGATGACTTGATAACCCTATTTTGTTCCTTTTTATGTAGAGGGTACTGAAAATGGTATTTTGACCACAAGGCACACATGTGAAAGATGGAAGTCTAGCTGGTGACCTAATTAGGACTCCTTCCACAATGCTGACTTGAATTAAATGAGCATCTCTGCCCTAATCAATTAAACTGACACTTATTATTGGAATAAAAGTTTGGCATCCATTTTTCCTTTTTACGCTCTCCTCCATATATAGGAAATTTTGTTCATCTGTCGTACCCCCAAAAAGAAAAATCATTTGCTAGTTTGATCTTTTGATGTAGTTGGTTCAAATTTCAACTAATTATTTTTATTAGTTTGAGATCTGAATTTCAATATTGGTAATTTTATCCTATTTTAATATTAAATTCTCAATGTAAAAAGGAAAGATGAATCTTGTTATTTTTAATTTGGTTATTCAAAATATGAATATTGTATCACTTGGGTGATTCGGTAAATACTACAGTGTCAAATCCAAAATGAGACCGGTTACAATGTAAAACACTTAACGGAGACATTTAATATAATTAACCATTTCGAACATGTATATAAACGTATGTGTATATATACACAGACACATGCTTGGGTGATAACGTGCTGAAAGTATCAAGAATGGGATTGGGCAGACGTCTCTCATTACTTAAGCGGGATGGGGAAAGGCAGTTGAACAAAAGTAGGTGAAATGTTGTTGGCTTGACCAAGCCTGCAAGAGAAACTGGAATTAATCCCAATATATATATATACACATATAGTCCCCATTCCCGAACTCCAACAATCCCTTCCCCGTTCTTCTATCTCTATCTCTTGTGTTTGTGGGGGCAGTCCAACCTCTTCCACCTTCCCACCACTTTCTCAATCATTCTCAGTGGATCCCTCAGAATTATTCCCATCAGATCATATGGATGGCCAAGAACTTATTAGTACCCCACCGCCTGCAGCGCCGCCACCACTCACCGCTCCTTTCTTCTTTGCACCTTCCACAACTCCATCTTCCTCACTGCACCCTCTTCCTCCTTTAGAATCTCAAATCATCCCTGATATTGATTGGGTTAGCCTCCTCTATGGTCAAGCCTTGCTGCTGCAGGGTCATGGTGAGAGCAAGCCAGTGACTGAAACAGCTTCTTCTTTGATGGCCGAAAATGGAGGTTGCCATCAGATTGAGAATGGCAACCAAGACAAGAGGAAAGGTAACCGGTTCAAGAAGACAACCCGACCGAGGTTTGCGTTCCAAACCAGGAGTGCTGATGATATTCTGGACGACGGCTATAGGTGGAGAAAGTACGGCCAAAAAGCTGTGAAAAATAGCAATTATCCAAGGTTCGTTCGTTTATCATCAAAATCGCTCTTGTTTTCTCCTTTATATATACGTTG
The DNA here is from genome assembly GCF_007990345.1 of Gossypium hirsutum. Lineage (NCBI taxonomy): Eukaryota > Viridiplantae > Streptophyta > Magnoliopsida > Malvales > Malvaceae > Gossypium > Gossypium hirsutum. The sequence continues at coordinate 50,263,477 of NC_053444.1, read as the reverse complement.
CATGGCTTGTTTGTACGTTCGTAACTCGTCATGCATACACAAGAAAAATTTGCATGGAATATATAAACAATTTCTTCAAGCATACTTAATTGGTAATTTCGATCCATAAACCTAATTAGCTTTAGGGTTCGTATGTTAGACAATTGACACGCACATATATACAATACAATATGTTTTATAACTTTGTTGTTATAATTGAAATAGGAGTTATTACCGGTGCACACATCACACATGCAATGTGAAGAAACAGGTTCAAAGGCTGTCGAAAGACAGCAGCATCGTGGTGACGACATACGAAGGGGTCCACAATCATCCTTGTGAAAAGCTAATGGAAACCCTAACTCCTCTTCTCAAGCAAATGCAATTCCTCTCTAGGTTTTAAGATCCAATTTCTTTCATTCCTCCTAATCACTTAATATCCCCAACCCCGACAACAAATAATTTCATACTTACCTAAATTCCCTTTCTTTATTTTTCCATGTAAAAATATTGAGTATGTTTATATCTTAAATGTTCTTTATCTTCCATTCATGTTTAAAGCCTCAACGTTATTATTAAGTCATTGAAGATTACTCGAAATTTTTAATAATTTATTTTTATAGTGAATTATTAAATATACATATTATTTTTATACTTGAGTTCTCCTCAGGTGAATTTAGAAAAACAAGAGAACTATTTTCTAGTTTGAGCAAAAATTAGTGTAGATTGCCTTAATCAGTTAACTATAAAACATTTACTTTCCTTTTGGTTAAAATAATTAATTTAGTTAGTGAGATCTATAATTGAATTGATTGATTTCATCAACTTTAATATATATATATATATATATATTATTTTTTATTGGGTAAAATATCAAAATAGTCACTTTTGTTTACCTCAAGTTTCATTTTAGTCACTTATGTTTGAAATGTTACGTTCTTACGTTATCACTTTGTAACATTTTAGTCACTGAGCTGTTAATTGCCATTAACGTTGTAATGGCAAGCTGGCGTGGCACGTTAAATCATTATTTCAAACAAAAATTTTAGGTTAATTTATACAATTGGTCCCCATATATTTTTTTGTTTTGAGCAATTTAATTTTTTTTTATGTTATTTTAACTTTTTTTTTCTTTTTCTTTTCCATTCTCTTCTGCTTCTCCCTCTGTTTTCCTCCCTTCTCTATTTCTTTTAACATAGTTTTTCGATGTTTTCTATTTGTTAAAATTAGTCCCTATACTTTTGTTTTTTTTGAACAATTTAATTTTTTCGAGTAAGACGAGCTTGTGGACTAGTTTTAACAAATGAAAAACATAGAAAAACTACGTTAAAAGAAATAGAGAAGGGAAGAAAACAGAGGGAGAAGTAGAAGAGAATGGATAATAAAGAAAAAAAAAGGAAAGTTAAAAGAACATTATAGAAAAAAATTAAATTACTCAAAATGAAAAAAATATAGGGGCCAATTATAGAATTTAACCTAAAATTTTCATTTAAAATGATGATACGTGCCACGTCAGCTTACCATTACACCGTTAACGACAATTAACTGCTCAGTGACTAAAATGTTACAACACGATAACGTAAGTAGGGGTGTAAATGAATAGAACGTTCGATGAATTGTTCGTATAATGTTCGTTTATTAAGCTAAATACACGAGTATGAACAAAATTTTTATGTTCGTTTAATAAACGAACGAACACGAACAGAGGTGTGTTTAGTTCGTTTATATTCACGAACAATCTCGTTTATAAGCTCGTCTATTGACTCATTTTTGACTCTTTTATTTATTAATGATATTTTCTTATAAAAATTCCATTAGCATATATTGATACAATTATCTTAAAACTCGTTTATTCTTCCATTAGTATATATTAATAAAATTATCTTGATTTGTATTTTTTTCATTTATAATATAATTATTAATATTTATATTTGACTATTTTATATCTAAACAATATATGTGTGTATTTATTGTTTGTTTATTATTTATTAACATTGTTTGTGAAAATGTTCGTTTAATGTCCGTGAACATGTTCGATTAAGTTAAATGAACATGTTCGTGAACATTAAACAAATGAACATGAACACACATAATTTTAAATAAATGAACATGAACAAAAATTTGAAATTCTTAACGAACACAAACTTAACACGGACAAGCTTAAAAATAAACAAACGAAAATGAATAGAGGTTTGTTCATTCAAGCTCGGTTCATTTACAGCCCTAAACGTAAGTGACTAAAACGTAACATTTCAAACATAAGAGACAATTTTGATACATTACCCTTTTTTATTTATTTGAAATATATTTAATAAAAAAATAAATACATAATATATGATTTAAATTAATCAAATTATTTTACTTAATTCTATTTAGTTCTGTTGAGTTTTGAAATTTGTTAATTTAATTTTATAATTAGTGTTTTAAAAAAAGGGATACATTTGTGTTTCGCCCCCTCTAAATTTTTCGAGTTTTTTTTAAAGTTTGATTTATTTTATAAGATTTATAATTTTTAATGATAAATTTAGTAAATTTCTAGTTTAATTTGGTAAATTAATATAAAGTAAAGGTAGCATTCTTAATTTGGTAAGATAAAGTTTAATAATTCTAATATATAAGTATAAATAGTACCTAAATATTAATTAAATAAAAAATAAATTTAAATAATTATAACATATCATACAAATTAAATATTTAACTTATTTTTACCTAAATTTTGGTGATCAAGATTATCCCAAATTTAAAAATACTTTATCAAAAATAGGCCCAACCCACATAGGTTGGGTCTATTTTGAACAAAAATATTTTATATAAATATCTCGGCCCCCCTTATCAACAATTCGAACTTCACCCGTGGTTGGAACATTTTTAAAATATATTGTTTCAATAATTGCAAATAAAAATTATAAGTAACAAATAGTTATATCATTTGTTATTAACAAAGATTTGTCACTATTAAAAGTAATGAATTATGTCATTTGGTTAATTAATAACGAATTATAACGATTCAAGTACATAGCCATTGAATAGCTTGAATAATTGTGTTCATTGTTAATAAATATGACTATACAAATAGGCATCTATTAAATACTTATGTCTCTACGAAAGGGAACGACGTGCCGGTGAAGGTGCCGCATAGTGTACTGGTGAGCTTGGTGAAAGACATTTGCAGAGACTGGGACATTGACTATGAACTCGACTTGGGACTCATCATTGATCTTCCGGTCTTCGGAAACATCACCATACCGGTTAATCAGAAAGGCGAGATCAAGCTTCCCACTCTCAAAGACTTCTTTTGATTTTTTCAGCAATCGTGTCATGTTTATGTCCCTCTTTTATGTGTTCTAATATGTTTTTAATTTGTCTGTCATTATATTATGTTTTTTTTTTAATTCAGTGAACCTCTCTCTAATAGTTACATTTTATTATAATAATAGTTAAGTTTATAGTATAATCGATTTTTATGTTGTATTTTTTCTATAACAAAAATCATAAAGTGTATCAAATTTTAGTAAAATTAATTTTATTACTAATTGAAATAAAAATTATAAATTTTAGTTAAGTTATTACTTTAATAAAATATTTAAATTTTATGTAAAAATATATTAATTGTTGTTTAATAAATGAAATTTTATTAAAGATATAGTTTGATACTCACTATGTACGCAAATTCAAGTACATGTTATATTTAAGTAATAAAACTTTGGGAATCTGAGGTTGATCGGAAGTTGATTAGATTTTACAATGTTACAAAATGCTAAAACAAATGTTTACTACTTAATTGTGGAATGAGTGTAGAAATATTAAAAATGAAAGTGGGTGAAAAAACTACTAGAAATAAAATAAAATAAAAATAATTTCGAGAGATAAATTAAAGATAATAAATAAATACTTGGAGTAAAATATGCTGAGGTTTGAAGATTCACTTATAACAATTTAAGTCCAATGATTATATATATATATCCATAAGTAAATGTATGTCCATCAAAGGAGTGCCCGATATGATAGTCTAATGTTAGGACCGACTCGATTAAGCAATAAGTAATAAAAAATAGCGGAATAAATTGAGAAATTGAATACACAAATTTAACGTGGAAAAACCCCTCCAAAGAGGATAAAAAACCATGGGCAAAGATAATTTTACTATAATGGCAAAAGAACGAAGAGTACAAAAGATGGAGATAAAAAACTAAACCCCGAAAAACCCCAAAACAAAGAACCCTCAAAACGTAAACACAAAATTCTCTAAATGTGTTATGAGTTCTAATCTCTAATAGGTGTATATTCTAAGGTTGTAAAAGAACCTATTTATAGGCTAAATTAGTAGGTCAGATAAACTATGCTAATAAATGCTAAATATATTATACTAATAAATACTAAATCTTTTAGAAAGAAAATATATTTTGTTTAACTTGATTTGCAAGTAATCTCTTAGAATTTGGGTCACACAACTCTAACAATTTACCAATTCAAGTCCAACAGTTTAGCAAATAAATCCATTAAATAAAGGATGGTGTAATATGAAAGTTCAACCGTTTAAGTTCAGTCTAAAAATGTAACATATAATATTATACTCACTTGACAACTTCAAAACTTATAAGAAGGTGCAAGTATTTATTATGCCAATTTTAGATTTCTACAACAAATCAATGTTAATTTATCCAAACATTCATTGTGTCATCTATTGTCAATAATAAATCAAGACTCTACTGCTTTGCAAGAATGACTATAACAAGTGAATGATAATTCATTTTAGCTCAAGTGATGAGTATGAAATTTACCTTAGTATTTTCCAAGATTTCGTCCTTTCATCTTAGCATAGAAAACTTAGATTAACATAAAAAAAATAAACAACTCAAACTTAAATGAAAAAGACATATTAGATATAATAAACTTAATATTTTATTAGGATAGTGAAGAAAAATGAAGAACACAATAAACACTAATAAGAAAATGGTCTTGATCTTAACTCTAATATATCTTTCATACTCAAAACATAAACACTAACAAGAAAATGATCTTGATCTCAACTTCAATATACCTTTCATACTGAAAACTAAAAGTTATTTATAGAAGTTTAAGAAGAGCTAAAGGACGATGAATAATCTTGATAGTAATCAATTGCTAGGCCACTTTATCATTTTTTGGAATAATTGTATACATGCTACTTGATGGCTTCTTTGAACCATGACAATGACGGAAAAGGCCAAAATAATTGATAATACATTCATCTTGTTTATTTACGGTAGAAATTTCTGTTCCAAACTCCAAATATATTAGGAGATATGGTCCAAACACGAAAATACGTTAAAATTATCCATCATTTTGAAATTTGTAACATTCTCTGTACTTTTGCCTAATGCATTTTGATATTGATGTTCCAATATTTGGATAGAACTTCAAATTCCCTTTTTGACGATATAAAATATACCCAAAACGGAGTTCTAGAGTCTAAAATATGATCTGAACACTGAAAAGTGTTTAGGCTAGAAGTCCAAATTATCTATCATATATTATGATTTGAATATCTTTGATATTTGTTTTGCAGAAACATAATGTTAGTCCACTTATTAATTACAAAGAAGAAGTGGTTAGTGGTTGCCTCCAATTATGTTGATGATGTTGATGTTTATCAATTTGCCTATGCCACCATTGCTACCTTTGTTGAATATTACTTAATTTCAATCGTTAGTCTCATCAAACTGGGCAGAAATGCAAATTTCGATATTTTTCGATTTGGTCAAAATTTTTTTTGTAAATATTAAATCTCGAATTTAAATTTAAAAAATTTATTCCAATGCCCTATAGAAAAAAAACATTTAATATAATATTTGATACTGAATTTGGCATTTTTTTCTTAATTTGGCACCTAAATTGATTAAATGTTATATAAATTTCACAAAACACTAACAATGTTACTTTTGTTTTGTTATGCTACAAAAATTTTGTCAGTGTTAGAGGAAATTCATGTTTAAAAAAGTAACGAATTAATATTAAATAAGAAAAAAGAATTTTTAAAACTCAAATTAAAAGAAATTCATTAGTTTCAATTAATAAAATAATTAATTAAATAAATCTAAAAGTGATTGAACATATAAAAAAATTATATAATCTGTCACATGTCGGTCATACATTGATTGTTTTTGTTACCTCATAAAAAAATAACATTGTTAGTATATTGGGTAAAACATTTGACAAGTTAAAATATCAAATCAAACAAACAAACAAAAAAAAGATTAGGTACTAAAGTAGGAAAATGATTTAAGTTCAAGTACCAAATTGGACCGCAAAAAAGATTAAGTACCAATTTAAGAAAAAGTGTCAAGTTTGGGCATCAAATTGGACAAAAAAAATTTAGGTACCAAATTAAAAAAAAGTGTGGAGTTCTGATACCATAAAGTATATTAAGCCAAAAATAAAATAATAAAAGTGACCGTGCAAGGTTAAATTTTCATTATCTCCTATCTCTTTTCTAACTATGAAAAAAATTGGGAAAGCAATAAATACTAACTGTCTCCAAATTCAATGCAACCCGAAAAAAGGAAAAAAAAAGCTTTAAGTCAACACAGAGCAGCCTGAGATTTGAAATCTTGTGTAGGAACACAAACAACAAATTTATGATGCCTCAAATGCATTAAAATGAATCAGAAAGTCCTCCACTTAAACTTGGACTCACCAACTAAAACATTATTATAAAACCACAAAATGAGATCCCCTCCAAGATTTCCTAATCTTCCTTCTTCCCTATTATTCTTCCTTTTCCCAAATTAGCTCTTTTAATCATGGAAAGGGATCAGGTAAAGCCTCTAGCACCAGTTTCGGACCTTCCGAGTAGCGACGACGGCGAGGCAGCTTTGCATCTTAATCAAGTTCGACGCAAAAAATTCGTCAAGTGTTTGGGTTCTGTTGCAGCTCTAGCGATCATCCTAGTTGTGGTGATCATAATTTTGATTTTCACAGTGTTCCGAGTCAAGGACCCGATCATCAACATGAACGGCGTCGCGGTTATGAGGCTGGAACTGATCAATGGCACAATCCCGAAGCCAGGTTCCAACATCTCCGTGACAGCTGACGTTTTGGTTAAAAATCCCAACGTAGCATCGTTCAAGTATAGGAATACCACTACAACACTTTACTACTATGGCAAGGTAGTAGGGGATGCCCGAGGCCCTCCGGGCCATGCAAAGGCCCGTCGGACTGTGAGAATGAATATTACCATTGATATTATCGTGGATCGGATCTTGGCCAGTCCAAATTTGGTCACGGATGTTCGGTCCGGGACGTTGACCATGGTCAGCTACTCAAGAGTTGGGGGAAGGATCAATATATTGAACATTATAAAGAGGCATGTTATTGTGAAGATGAATTGCTCCATGACGGTCAACATTTTCAGCCAAGGAATTCAACAGCAAAAATGCAAGCGGCAGGTTGATGTCTAAGCTAAGTAGAGTGTATATGTGACATTATGAGAGATATTATATAGTTTATGTAGTACGATTATAATTTGGATTTTTTTTCTTTGTATATTATTACATATTGCTAGTGAACTATATGATTTTAAAATTTAATTTGGGGTAAATTAGTACACGGCAGAATAGTACATGTACTAAATTGAATTTTTTTATTTATGTACCACATCACACATTGAGTGAAAATTCAGGAGCCAAATGTGTTATTAACCCCTATATTAAAGATGCATAATATGTAAATGCTATAATTTTTTCCATGAACTATATTATTGGAGTTTCGATTTAATTCAAACTTTGGTTTTAACAGCTTTATATTTTTAGCTGAGAAGTAGGCCATCAATTATAATGGGATGGTTTACATTTTGGTCTAGATTGTAACTGAAAGGCTAATGGGGGACCAAAATGGCTTTAATACTAAGCAAATTATTTAAATGAAATTTTCTTCAACAACTCTGTTTCAGTCTTTTTCTTGCATTGATTATTTGAGTAATTGAATTGCTATATAAATAACTAGTTATAGGCCACAATCAATGCAAAATAACTTTCTTTGAGAACCAAAAAAGAAAAAAAAAGGTCAAATTTCGAAACCATAAAGATCAAACTGCAAATTTGTTGTAGTTGGGTAGCATTTGGTTGGTAGTTAATTTATTTGTGTTTTTTTAGGTGTGTTGAGGAGAGATTCGACTCTTATTTAAAAAGTCTTCAAATTTTAAATGGGTTGTTGTATAAAAAATTGATTAAACTTGAAAACAAAAAATTATAAAAATTATAAAGGCAAGGTATTTTAGAGAAATTTTTTTGAAAATAATTTATTTCCCTCTGTTTTTAGAATACAATCTCTAACAAATCATAATAAAATTTGGAGAACACTCTTGAAAGTTGTTTTTCTCTTAAAATTGAAACCAAAAATTTATATATAATACACAAATGAATGACTAAATGCCTTTTATGAATGATTACAACCTCTCATATTAGATCATCATTTGATGCAACGAGTTTGAATTGAATTTCAAGTTTTTTCCATAAGGAGCAACGATACATATACATATAGGCACTTTGTTGGTTTTATGTTGTATATAATTCTTTCTTTCATTTCTATTATACAGATACACATGATATATATATGATTGTAACATCTCTAGCACCCCTAAGATAAAAATAGTGTTATTTCGGGATTTGTGCATATTAGAATCTTTGGAATAAATAAAATAGGAATCATCAATGTTAGTAAAGAAGGTAGTTGGATACCATAGGGAATTAAAAAGACTCTTGAATTGAGAGAAATTAATTTGAGGTATTGACTAAATTGTAATAGTGTGAAAAGTGTTGAGGAAAAAGTGTGAGAATTAAAAATAAGAATGGTTAAATTGAAGTGAAGTGAGAAAGAGAAAAGGCTAGAAGTGTAACTATACCATAAGAATGTCATGAAGCAAAGATGGAATTGTAGAGATTGTTAAAGGGTAAAATGATCTTTTCAAAAATAGCTATTTATGAGGGGAAAATCTCATAAAATGTTGAAGAATTATGAGTATTAAGATCATGTTGGAAATTGAGAATGAATATGTGCCACTTGATGAAAATGACAATGTTTGGATTTTTAAATTATATTTTATTATTTTAAAAATTAAATCAAATAGATTTTTGTGATAGAAAAATGTAGAAATCTCCTTATTCTTCATCCCTTTTCATGTTACTCTCATTTCTCATGAGACTAAACTTTCATTTTATTCCATCTTAGTCCTTTCCATAATTTTCAACTATCTCAAGCTTAAAACTTCAAATTTTTCCATGGATTCTTAGTGAAATCAATAAAGTAACCTCATAGCAAGCTTAGTTTCTTGCTAAGACAACTATTGCATACATTAGAGGAGAAAGGAAAGTTAAGTTTAACATAAGGATGATAAGGTTTCATTGTTAATTTCATGAATTAGTAAGATGATGATGTTTGTTTCAAGTAAAAGTGCATGGAAACATTATTTTATTATTGTTTCAATATTGAATCTTGTATATTCTTTTTTATGAAAATGAAGAAAAAGAGAAGAGGGGTGCATCTCAAGTTGGTAACAAAGGGAAAGAGGTAACTAAAGATTGAAGGAAGAATAAGGAAGCTCATCCAAGCACTTTGTAACACCCCATACTCGATTTGATTGCTGGTTTTGAGCTATGGAATGTCACAACCAATAACGATAAAATTAGCATCACATAAGCATCAAACAATCATTCATACATGTAATTAAGTAGAAATCACATTCACTTTAAACTATATATGTAACAACCCGATTTACAAAGGTGTCGAAAATAGTGGTTAAGGGGACCACAATTCCGACGATTGAGTCAATAAATATTATTTATTTATATTTACTAGTCCATTATAATGTTTTATTAATGTTTGAATTGGTGAATTCGATCAGCAGGTTAGAAATGAAAGTGTATAAACTAAATCGTAAGAATTAGTGAAAAGCTAGTCAAATGAGTTTAATAAAAATTGTTCAAGGTTCAAAGTGGTAAATAACCACTCTTGCATGGTAGTAAGATTGTGTCAATGTTTAGTGGAAACACCTATTAATTTCCATTAATGATGAAATTAAGAGGTTAAGTGTATAGGTTGAAGTGGTGGGCAAGAGAATCTCATTCTCATCTTTCTTCACCAGAAACATTTTTTCTCTGTAGAAGAAAGAAAAGCTCTAGGTTTTCTTGATTAATCAATTTTGCATGTAAGTGTTCCCAAAGCCTGTTCTTTATGAGTTTTGTGTTTTTGAGATCCTTGTATCTCGATTTAGCTAACCTGCATGTCTAGTCTCAAAACTGTTAAAGTCTGAAGTGTTGTCATTGATAAACTAAATGTATTAATGTATAGATCAAGAACCAACTCAACTAGTAGATAATAGAGGAAAAGGAAAGATCATTGGTTGATCATTGACGTTCAATTCTTGCTACTCTACCAGGTAAGTTCATATGGTGTTGTTATGTATATTTATAAAATGTTGTATATGAATGTATATGGTAAAATGTTAGTAAACTTGTATTGATAAGGTGAGAAAGGTATTAATCAATAAAAAGAAAGTTTTGTTATGTATATGGAGCCTGTAACACCCCTTACCCGAGACCGTTGCCGGAGTCGAGCATGAGGCGTTACTTGACTTAACTTAAAAGTTCGGGGCATAAAAATTTACTTTTAAAAGTTATTTCACTATTCATAATAAGGCTGCCCACCTGCATAGCAGTTACTAAATTAATTATAACTCGAGCTATGAAACTCAAAATTTAGATCCGTAAATTTTCCCTGAAACTAAACTCATATATATTTTTACCATAAATTTTTTAAAATTTTTGGTTCATCCAATTAGTACAGTTTATTAGTTAAATTATCCACTATTTCACTAATCGACTGTCCTGACCTCTCGTCACTAAAATTAAATTATCTCATTGTACAGACTTCATATAGTGTTCTCACTTATTTATAAAAAAAATAGACTCAATAAGGAATCTAGAAATATAAACTACAACTCATAAATATTTTTGTACAAGTTTTAATGATTTTATAAATTTAGAATAGGGGACTTTAGAATCCATTCTGACCCTGTCTCACTAAAATTCAAATATCTCAGAATATAAAATTTATTTACCCACACAAGTATTTTATATGAAAATAGACTTGATAAGATTTAATTCTATATATTATTCACTCTCTAATTCATTTTATACTATCCTTGGTGATTTTTCAAAGTCATGTCACTGCTGCTGTCCCAAAACTATTTCATTGCAAATTTTTACTCTTTCATAATTTCTAGGTATAAACTATCACCTAGGCATTCATAATACCAAACATATTCTTACTTAGCCATTTTAATAGCTAAACATTATCACATATTTACACATCATACTTTAGCAATATCATAAGGACATACATTCAAAATGACTAGTTCCCTATACATGCCATAGCTCAAACATTGATCATCATAAAATACCGAGTTGTTGTTGTTGATAGTGTGAGCGTTCTCCAACGTCTTTAAGATCCCCAAATTAGCTTTGCAATACTATAAAAGAAGGAAAATAAAGGAAGTAAGCATGAATCTTAGTAAGTTTACAAGCGAATAAATAACAACATTTAACACAAATAAATATACTCAAGTGTCATGATCTCTAATTTCCTCTTTACTTAATCTCTTACTCGTTCACTTACTTGTTTACTTAGATAACTCATGATTATAACTTACTCTTCTCTTGCTGAAATGTTGGTTCTCAATTGATAACATAATATGTTCTTAACTCTTATAACTCACTTGAATTTGCTATTTATGCTTTTATCTGAACTTTCATGGAACATAATTTGTTTACTAGCCCGTTAAGCCACATTGGAATAATAAGGATACTTGGGTCTCTTTTCTGATAATAACATGCCAAAACCATATCCGGACATGGTCTTACATGGGATGTTTCTTGTACTGCCAATGCCATATCCCAAATATGGTCTTACACGGGAGTTCTTATATCGGTGCCCATGCCATGTCCCAGACATGGTTTTATGGGGGACCTCTCATCTCGGTGCCAACACCATGTCCCAGACATGGTCTTCCATGGGACCTCTCATCTCGGTGCCAACGCCATGTCCCAGACATGGTCTTACATAGGACCTCTCATAATCTCAATGACGCCAATGCCATGTCCCAGACATGGTCTTACATGGGATCTCTTTACCCAAATGTCATGACATTTGTATCCGATACATTCCTAATGTTTCAACGGGGCTTTTATCACTGATTCTCTATCATCTCATACTTAAGTCAACATTAGATATTTTCATGAAATAAATACATAATTTCTGAAAAATAACAGCATTAATAATAATTATCAAAATATTGCATTTATTTACCGTAAACTTATCTCGGTACAAAAATGTGATCAAATCTAACACTTTAGTCCTCAATCTTTTTCTTTCCTCGGTCCAGCTCCGGATGTTGTTCTTCGTGATCTATAATTGCAAATTTAGCTTATTTAGTACCCAAATTCATCAAAACAGTCCTCGACTCTAACTTTGACAAAATTATGATTTTGCCCCTAAACTTTTACATAATTACACTTTTGCCCCAAAGCTCGGAAATTAAACTTCATCTCTTATTATTATGTTTTATAACATGCTGAACATTTTTTCCCTTTTATGACAACATCAAATTCTTACTCTGACACTTACTTATGAACATTAGGTATTTTTGCCGATTATGTCAATATACTTGTTTTCACTTAAAATCGACTAGCAAAAGTTGTTTAACATAATTTATAGCTTCATATTCTACCATAAAACACCAAAATTCTACCATAAAACATCAAAATAAACATATTTCACCTATGGGTATTTTTCCAAATATGAACCCTAGGTTAAATTATTGCTAGAATAATCTAAATTAAGCTACCAGGATTCAAAAAACATAAAGAACATTAAAAATGGGGCTAGAACAGACTTACAATCGAGCTTGGAAGCTTGAAAAACCCTAGCCATGGTTTCCCCTTGTGAAATTCGACCATGGGGTTGAAGATGGACAAAAATTGGCTTTTAATTTTGTTTTTAATTCATTTTAATAACTAAATGACGACAATGCCCTTAATGAAAAACTTTGGAAACATGCCTAACCATGTCCATTTTTGTCTACAAAATTAACCAATGGTCTAATTACCATATAAGGACTTCCAATTTAAAATTTCATAACAATTGGACACCTCTAATATGTAGAACTCAACTTTTGCACTTTTTACAATTTAGTTCTTTTGACTAAATTGAGTGCCCAAACGTCGAAATTTTCAAACGAAATTTTCACAAAATATTTTCAAACGAAATTGTAGACCATAAAAATATAATAAAATAATTTTTTTTCCTCATCGGATTTGTGGTCCCGAAACCACTGTTCCGACTAGACCCAAAATCAAGATGTTACAGAGCCCGAATGAATAAAAGTTACAATTGGCATGCCAATATGGGTATTTGTGCACTATATGGGAAGAAGGGTGATGGGAAGAAGATGGAGGAAGTTTACTGAAGTTTTCTGGAATCCTACATTTGTTGCAGATTTCTAATTTAATCTCTTCAAACTGGTGTGTTATTGGTTGGAAAGCTCTTATGAGCAAATTGGCGTGTTATCAGGGAAGAATACTTAGCCTACGAGCTTTGCACCATGTGCATCTGGTGTGTTATCGATTGGAAAGCTGTTATAAGTAAACTGACATGTTATCGAAGAAGAATACTTAGCCTACGAGCTTTTCACTATGTGCATCTGGTGTGTTATCGATTGGAAAGCTCTTATGAGATAACTAGCGTGTTATCGGGGGAGAATACTTGGCCTACGAGCTTTGCACCATGTGCATTTGGCGTGTTATTGATTGGTAAGCCCTTATGAGCAATCTGGGGTGTTATCGGATGGTTACCCGCATATCTCATTCTGTTTATTCAGAGTTGTCGGGCTGAAGGTTTCTGAATTAGAAGTGTTGACTGAATGATTTATATAAATTGAAATAAGGTATAATTGAGTGTTGATATGTTTGAGATACATATATGTTTGAATGCGATGCACTCACATTGTACATGTGAAATGTGTTGGCAGGATAAAGAAATTTGTTAACTGGTATAAATGTATGAATTTTTTGCAAGGTAAGTTTAACATTTTAAAACTATGTACTTACTAAGAATATTTAATGCTTACCCCATTTATCTTTTCCCTTCCATGTAGAGATTTTGGCGGAACTCAACAGGCGAATTGATCACAACTCACACTATCCAGCTTCTATTTTGGTAAAATTATTTTAATTCTGCACTGGGTCAGGGGGCATGTATATAAGGTTTATTTGGTGATAATGTACATGAAATGAATGATGATGTTTTGAACATTGTGTGTATATATATATGCCCTTTTGTGATAATTGTTCAATGCTAACACAAACTATTAGCATGCCTAAAATGAAAGTAATTACGTGTGTTACAAATGTTAACTCATTTGGTTAATTGGTGGACTTATAAAAGTGGACTATTTGGTGGATAATAATAAAGTAGTAAGAACGCACGATGGATAGTCTTTTGGCGGATAGGTTCGAGTGGTCACTATTTTAACGGATCACCTTGGCTCGTTTTGTTTAGAAGTATTCTTATAGAATTATAAAATACTAAAACTAATAAAGTTGCTTAAACCATGATTAGTCTCATAAATGTTTATACCTCTAATATGTATGTATGATTAGAATAAGAATTATAGTGACTTTAAAATAGATTTCTTTGACAATCTTGCATGTGAATGCCTCTATTTTTCTATATCACTCCGTAACTCGGGTTCAGCGATCGGTCTTGGTGAGGGGTGTTCCAATATAATCATTTTTGGGCCTCACACGAGCTTACAAAAGCTCTTTTGCTAACCTGAGTGTGAATGAGGACCAAATTGTGAAGTTTTCAAAGTTTCAGATCAACGTCATGACATTATGACCTCCATGTCGCGGCGTTATTGTCGACCCATGTTACGACTTCAAAGTTTGGAGGTTGCGACATTGTCTCCGTTTTAGCAACTTAACACTTAGGTACCTATTCATTTACTTTCAAACCAAAATGAATATGATATATCTCAACCATTTACATGATTAAAGTTATTAAACATGCCTATTTATACCAATTCAAGTATGTAATCATCTACTAAGTTAAACATGCCACATTTTTAAAACTTTAAGAGCTTATCACTTAAATGACTTCTATATGAATCACGCAAGCATAGATTCAATTTCGATCTTATACTTAACATTTAAATTTACCATTTCTCAAGCCATTTATCAATTTGGCTAATCCAATTGTCATACTTATAATCTTTAACAAGCCAAAACATACCAATTAAGATTATTACACATACTAGCATCACTCAAGACCAAAACATGCATCAACTTAATCACATAATAAACATATTACACAAGTTCAACCATTATCACATTTTCACAAGACATTATCTCCAGTTTGACCATTTTCACAACAAAGGTTCTTATGTATATGCCACAATGTCTAGACTCAAAATGAACATATAACTACCGTCTTTTGATAGTGTATGCTCCTCCGCTAATCCAGCTCGGCAAGTTCTGCAAGGTGTCAATTTACAAGGGAAGGAAAAACAACCAGAGTAAGCATACCAATGCTTGGTAAGTTCAAATGGAATTACCATACTTACCTTGGTCATTAAAAGTAAAATATCTACTAATCATTTTGGTATTCAACATGACTATCCTTGTCACTTAATGGCATAACTAGACACATATGAACATTACCAAACAAATATGCTAGTCATGTTTACACATCATGAGTAATATTACTAACATTAAGGAAATCACATATTACATATCAAGTTATAAGCATAAGTATTTCATTTCCAATTCACTTTCAAGTTTTCCATTTCAGTTCAATTGAATATCGCCTGATGAAACTATAGTAAAATGAACTTGGAGACATGGATGATTAAGTTGCTCAAATAAGCTGACATTATATTAGGGTTGCTCACACAAGCTGACATTATATCAAGGTTCCTCACACAAGCTTGTTGGGAAATGTGTCCATATTGTAGTAAACATATAACTGTTTTCTATATATTTGAACGATGAATAAATAAATAAAGTTAATTTCACATTTCACTATTATATCTTTTGTGTTTCTGTCTTTCATGTTTTCCATAAATAACGAAATTGTGATGAGTAAATGTTAGCTCATTGATTGTCTAAGTTCAAACTGATGATAAGTGGCACCGTAAGAATGTTTATATTGCGATAAAGACAACTTACTTTAGTAGACAATCTAAACAAATCTGTAATCCTATAAAAGAATCAAAGTGAGCATTTGATTCAAATACTTAGAAGGATTATTATGTCATCTACAATTCCAATTAGGGAGATGACTAGTATTGGCTATCGAAACAGCTGACTCCACGGGTAGAGATGTAAATGTACTCATTAGAAGGATAATACATTGAACTAGACCTAAGTTGAATCAATTCGGAATCCGTTTGTGAATTAATTCACTTGTGACATTCATTGTGTGACTTGCCTAAATCCTAAGTTAGTTACTGACCATGCGTATGTAACTCATGTGATTTGATATAAGTGGAGGCCTATGCTCTAAAGATGATTGAGTAGATAACCGATATGTTGGGTACATGACTTGTGTATGGCATTACTTTACTAGCAACAATGAAATTCATAGCTTGATTAAAGAGTTAACGATATCCTCTCATTAGTATTGTGTGGATTGATAAATATGAAACGTGACCACAAATTGCTTATTCTCGAACGAGTAATTTATCATAGTCATTAGTTGACAGTGATCATATTAATCATTATGAAGAAACAATGGTGACAATGAGATAAAATAGAATTGTATTGAGTGAACGGATTTAACTCAAATGAATCAATGATATCACATGAGGGTAACATACAAATGACAAGGTTATTAGACAAAACAGTTGGATGAATTGCTTTCATAAATAGTATACAATAAGGAGTTTTCAATCATGGTACTTCTTGTGGACTGACTCCATGATTAATTAAATTGGGAATCATCAGAACGATGCTTTTGGACATAATTGCAATTACTTGAGCCTAATTGTATATGTCCAATTGGTCCCTTCACTAGCTCAACAAAGCTCGACCAGATTGCATTTGAATCAAAAGAAAATTCTACGACTTCAGAAATAATTTAATTGAGTCTATTTATTCGATGTGGAATTAAATTAGGCGATCATGAGAATTGTTCAACTACAGAATTTGATTAAAGAATTTTCTTGAAAAATTAATTTGGAAAATCTTAGTGATTTTTGGGAAAATTAATTTTAATCAAGTAAAATTAAATTAATAAAATTAATTAAAACAAATATGATATTTTTGGAAATTAATTTTCAAGTCTGACAATTGGTTCAGTGAGTAATTGAACTTGAAAATTGAACTCGAAGGCCTGAACTCGAAGGTCAAAACCCGAGACCAAAACCCAAAAACTTGTTGAACTGGGTCGACGGTCCAACTAGTGGTTGAATTAGATTGGCCGGGCCATCATTGGCCCCAAATTGAACCTGTAGTAACCAACTGGCCAGGCCCATTCGGGCAAAACAATGACGGTTCGGGGTGTCGAGGGAGTCACGCCGGCGATGGCACTGTACTTTGCAACTATATTTTGCAATAAGACGACTATATTATGCAACGTAAACGTATTTATTTGGGCAAACGGATCAACAAAGAAATGAAAAAATGTGTGGCAGGAGGTAAGGTTAGAAGCTATTGTCTAAACCTGATCACTGATTTATGCCATCGAGCAAGGGTGGTTATAGACCCAACCAAACAATTCTATCACTCTTCTTGCAGCATCATAGGCAATTCATTACTTTAGCAGTTCTAGAAATTGCAACGCAAGCAGATTCAGGAATGGAGACGTCATTGCAAGCATAAAATGAAGATGTTGCGTACCCTCCCGAAGATGGCCTCCCCAAAGAAGGGCAGCAGGGGCATACAGTTGCAGCTAGAAATGCTCGAGGAATTGCACTATAATAATTTCATGCTTGAGACAATGAGGCCATATATTGACCATTATGTGGCTTAACAAGGGTTGGTGGATTTGGAGTGGTCGGTGAAACCAAGTTGGCATCCACCGGAGGGGACGGAGATGAGGAAGGAAACGAAGAAAAAGAAGAGAAAGACGATGAGGAGGAAATGAAAGACGATGACACCGTTCTTTATATTGACTACTACGAGGCGATGTTCACTCTCGAACACCCCTCCATTAGGGGGAAATTTTTTGTGATCCAAGCGAGGACGCGTCACAGCGCCGACCACCTCAACTTACCTACAAGAGGAACACCAAGAAAAGGAAAGGCAAGATGGTGGTGGAGTCAGAGACTGATTCTAGTCCCAATGATTAGTACATATCTTTGCATTTTTTATTTTATTTTTATGTAGCATGTAAGTATTAAATGATGAATTCTTGATGGATTTTTTGGATTTGTTTTTGTTTTATTTTTTATTTGCTTTCATTTTTATGTGTTTTTATGTTTTTCTATATAGCCACCCCTTCGGAGACTACACTACAATATCGAGCTTAAATGTTAAGGTAGACAACCCTAGCTAACGGCTATGAGCCATCACGCCATTCAGAGAAGTCCGATTACCTTCTAATTTGTTGTTGGGATACACATTGGGGGCAATGTGTAGTTTAAGTGTGGGGGATGCACACTATTTTATTTTGATTTGATTTTATGTGTGTTTGTTTTGCTTGTTTTTGACATTTTTGTCATTTTTCAAAAAAATATTCAAAAATATTTTTATTTTGTCTTTTTATTGTTAGTGTTTTTGCATGGTTCTTGGACTGTAATTTGGCAATAGGCCATTGGTTGTGAATATTGAATAGGTGTATTGGACTATCAAGCATTTAAAATTTGATTGATATTAGATAATTCGGTATTCGTAAATCTAGACTAGTTAGTTCAATAAATTAATTTGCATAATAGACTAGACGCAAATGTTTTTATGCAAAATGTTCAAATTGTGCCATAGAATAGATGGATTGTATAGATGCTTGTAGATAAATAGAGTCGATTCGATGGTTATTCATTCGAATAAATGTAAGCATGATATAATTTGTGTCTTTTGAAATGTTATGGGAAGGACCTAAGGCATTGTTTGTGTTGCCTAGAGCCTAAATTCCTAGCTTGTATGCTTTATACCCTTAGTTCCCATACTTTGAGCTTCAAGTATCCCTTTCTTTATGAGCCTTAATTTTCAAAGTCTTGAGTTTAAATTGAGTCGAAAAACTCAACCACTCTTTATCCTTAATACTAAAACGCACTATGAAATGTACGTCAAGCCATGGATATTAGGGTAGGTAGAGACATTGTCGTGGCTTTGTTATGTTCGTGAGAGAAAAGAGAAAAGTAATGTATATAGACTCTTGCTAAGTATACTTAAAAGAAAAAAAATTAAGAAAATCAAAATTTTGTGAGTTAAAAGCATGGTGAGTGTTAAAAGCATTGTGAGTAAAAGAATGAAAGATTGTAGAAAAGAAAGCTCAAACGAAAAATTAAAATTGAGTTTAAATGAAAATATTTTGATTCATAATGCATTAGTTCTTGCTAGTTTTTTTGTATGCACTAATATTGAACATTATCTTTTAAATTTTTGAAGAGATAAGAAAAGTGAGAGAAAGAGAAATAAGAAGGTGAGCTTAATGATAAAATTGGGGGCAAATAGGGAACAATGTCATGTGCTTCACTATTTCTAGTGCTTGAAACCATTTTGAGTTACCTTTCATTTGAATTACGAATCGTCCTAAACCTCAAAATGTTACAACTTAGAAGACTGAAGTGGTCCGAACATTTCACGTGCATAATTCTCTAGACTTGCTTATGTTTTCTCTGATGAATGCTTTCGATTCACTTTTTGTATCTATAATGTGTCTATATAGTCCATTATGATGGGTAAGATGATTGTATATATATCCATTTGAATTACCTCTAGATTCATTAGCATTTTAATTTATTGAATTAAGTATGTTTGCCTTAGTAGTATTCAAGTTAGCCAAATATCAATTTTAGGTTGTACGTGAGATAGTCCTTGTACGAATTCAATAATTAAATACCTGTACCTTTTTGCTCGATTTAGTTCAAGGGTCATCTTTTGCATGTTTTGTGTGTTTGCTTGAGGACAAACACAAACTTAAGTGTGGGGCAGTTTGATCTACCGTAATTTGATATGTCAAATTAGGCTTCCCATTACATTTAATGAGCTTTTTTTTCGAGCAATTTAGAAGTCTTTGTTGTGTTTTTAGTTAGTTTTAGTTCTTTGCATTAATAAGTGATC
This sequence comes from Gossypium hirsutum, assembly GCF_007990345.1. NCBI lineage: Eukaryota > Viridiplantae > Streptophyta > Magnoliopsida > Malvales > Malvaceae > Gossypium > Gossypium hirsutum. Next base: position 50,243,183 of record NC_053444.1, on the reverse strand, counting down.
GGTGTGCATTTTTTTGCAATTTTGAGACTTAAGATGGCCAATTGGCCCCTAAGGAATCTAACGAGGTTGGTGAGTCATGCAAAGAGTCCATGATGGTTCAAACGACATGAGAACATCACCTAGAAGGGGGGTATTGCGTTATTGAAGCATGAAAGTCGTAAAACCCCTAACAATTTTGAAAAAAAAGGAAGATTGAGCCATCAACAGCAGTATCGCGATACCTTGTGATACCCATAACTCCTGAAGGAACCCCATTTTAAGATTGTCGAGGATATCGCGATACTGGACCATGGATATCACGATATCACTGTCGAGGGGAGACAAAAAATGACTGTAGGGGTTGTCTTTGTCCAACTTGTCCCTCAACCAAAATTAGACGATTAAAGGCAATTTGGTTACTATTTTTTGGGTCTATAATTTGCTAAAAAGTGCCAAAATTAGATACTATTTTTCTCTTCAGTTTTTAGGCTTTAGTCTTCTTCTCCATAGCTTAAAGGTTTAAGTTTAAGTTTTCTCTGGTTTTTCTTAGTCTCCATAACTACTGGTTAAGTTAGTTAACACTGTAGATAGGTTTATTTACTTGTTTAGTACCTCAAAATTCTTTTAATTTTCAGTTTAATCCTAGTTTCAATGCAACTCATTTACCTTTTAGTTTCATCATTAAAAATATGATTTTTAAGTGTTCTTTTACATTCCTTTACTGCCATTGTTACTGTTTTCAAGCTTCTTCGAGACAAGCCCAAGCTTTTCTCTTTTTTCTTGTGTTTTCCATTTATGCCTATTGTATGTGATTATCTTGTTTTTTTTTTGTTTGCTTAAGCATGATAATGGGTAACCAAATATGAAGTGGGAGGTTGATGGAAATGTTGCTAGTTAACTTTTGGGTCAGGGACTAAATTGTAAAAATTAGACTAAATCGAATAGACTTAAAAACTTAGGATTGACGCCTCTAAGGAAAAATCAAGATAAGTGAGACCGGGAGGAGATCTTATCGAGAACCAAATTGATAAGTCTCAAGTTAGTTGGGTGAGGTCGAGAGATAAACTGGACTAATTCGTCTAACTTGATAAAATTGAGATCCAGAGGTAAAATAAGCAAACCTATGAGTCTAACTAGCAACGTGGATGTCAATCGACCACTGCTTGTTATTAATCGATTAATTTCATAGTTTTGGTTATTTTACAATTTAGTCCTTTCTAGCGATTAGCTAGTAAATTAACATAATTAACTTCATTTATGGCCTGTCGTATTGTAGTGCTTATAGAGTAGTTGGCTAGACTTCTTTTAATTACATGTCCATAGTTTAGAAATCGCTCAACCATTGACTCCCATGGGTTCAATCCTTGGAATACTCTGGTATTCCATTGAACATTATAAATATTACAATTGACTTGTCACACTTGTAGATACCACTTTATTAGTTGATTGTGTTAGTATTGATTTCTCAGCCCCGGTGTTCACGTGTCGACGGATGAGGCGTTCAGCAGGTTCATCAAAGATCTTTCATAAATCCCTCTATTCATTAACAAATTCATCCAATGAGGTCATCTCTCACTTAAAGGATTCAGGACATCGAAACCAACCTCTACCTTAAACAGACTTTCCAAATCTACCCATATAAGTTAAGAGGACCCCTAGTAGCCTTAATGCTTAAAGTAATATTTAGCCTAATTTTTGGAAATGCATTGCTTATATTCACCTGGGGTTGCCTTTTGAACTCTTCTAGATCAGAATTTTTACATAACCTTAAAGCTCGCAAAATTAGCTTATTTAGCAATGAGCTTAAATTTAGCCTCCTTTAGTTTCTCCTTATGTTTAGCCTTCAACGAGGTTATCCTTTCCTCCAAGGAATTTGATTTGGATTTTGCCTCAGTTTTCTCCTTCATTAAGGTTTTTTTTCTGCTTTTCGGCGCTTGTAGTTGAGTCCTAAATCTATCTTGCAAGCCCCCACTCTCAGCAATCATTTTGCCAGACTCCATAGCTTTTTTCTTTGTTGTTGTGAATTTTTTTCCATCTTATCAAATTTCTTCTTTAAAGAAGGTAAGACTTCTTCCAGTGCTTTTAAGTAGTGGCTTGTTGCAGCACTTTCATCAAATAATACCTTCATTAAGCCATTTAGCATTAACTCCAACTCCCTTACTTGTATGGTGTTGTACCAACAGATCTTGTTGGTGACCTCAAATATACAACTTCAACAATAGCTTGAGGTAAACCCCAACTCTGTAGCCAAGATATCCATAGTGCCTTTTGGAGGATCTCTAATAGAAGAACTTGATGTACACACAAATTTTGAGTCATAAATTGACTTGGAAAATTTGAAGTCAAATTTTTTATAAACTTTGAAAATAGTAATGTAACACCCCAAACACACCTCGATCATCAGGTCCGAGCTATAGATGCCATATTCGTTGTCAAAGTAACTACGAATAACCATATTCAAATTGTAACATTAAATACCCAAATACGAGGATGTCATGCTTAAAACATGATAATAAATCACTTCTAGGTCAAATCAAGCTTGTGAAAGCTCATTACCATCTCGAGATCGAACAAGGACTAAACTGTAATGTTTTCAAAACATCTCATGTGGATGTCGCGGCATTGAAGATAGTAGCTAAGTTTCCCAACTTGAGGACCAATTTTTAAAATTTCCAAAATAAAATAGGGTCAACGTCACGACCTCAAGCAGGGGAAGTCATGATGAGATGGCATGATGTTGCAACATTCATGGTGTGAAATCACGGCATTGCAGTTAAACTACTAGGTCTCAGTTTCAAATGATTTCCACTAAGCATGATTAACATTATTTGGCTTTAAGGTCCCAAATCAACCATTCCATATACTCAAACTTGTTAAAAACATAACTACCAAACCATTAACATCATTTATAAGCATAACTAAAACCAATTTCATATAATCACAACTTACATACATCCATTTTGACTATTTCTAAAAGTAGACCAAGTATTCCCTAGGTACATACCATTGATGTAACACCCCCTAACCCCAAACCGTCGCCGAAACAGGGTTACGAGGCATTACCGAACATTTCAAACAATTTACAAATAATTCTTAAATAAATAACAAACATATATAAAAGAATCATAAATTCATATAAATTTATACTAATTGGCTTCATTCATTTTTTTAAAAATTTTGACAGTATTTCTACTTATTTTTACATAAAACCCCCTGCAAACTTAAAACCAACAACAAACCAATAACAATATTTCAATCAATGATTTTATACTTTAAAACGCCACTAAATCATGCTTAATAAATTGATTTACTACTTTAATTAATGAAAACCCTATTAAGATTTCTAATTAGTTCATCAACTATTCACACCATTCCAATTCAATACCAATGCCATAAACAATTTCTACCATTTTACTACTTTAATCGTCAAAACACCAAATATCGTTCTTTACAACAAAATTATATAACATACTAAAATACCCATTATAATCCCTATGTACATGCCACTTTCACTTAAAGGAAGAAAACATCACCAAAATCTTTATGCTGGAGTCGGGATTGTCTTGGATGCTGAACCGAGACGCTGACTCCTTTTTAACCTGCGCACGAAAACAACCGTACGCTGAGTATTTTATACTCAGTGGTATTACCATAATTCAAATTATAATAGCAGTAAAGAAATAGAATTACCAAGCATATAACTATCCATCTTCTTAATTATCAATTAATTCTTAGACTTTCATCAATTAACAATAACAATAAAATTTATAGCTATTATTCAATTTCAATCACATATCACATGTAACAATTTCAATCACTACTTGAACATTAAATTCATGTCTTTTTGTTTTCAATCTCAATTTCAATCCACAATTTTAAATTTCCTCATATTCAATACTACAATCGATCAAATTCATTTGATTTTCTCATTTCAATTATTCACCTTATTAACAATCTGGACTTTGACGGATACACGGATTCCAACCCAAACACATCAGTACGACACATTGTGCCTAAAATGATACATAGTACCTGATTAGTATATGACACATTAGTGCCTGAAACGACACACGAGGTACCTGACACGACACATAAATTTCCTGATGTACGACACATAAAGTGCCTGATCGGCAAAGCCGATAAATCCCGTACTCTTCCAAATCCTATGGCATGCCAACTATATCCGACTCAGTCCGACTAGTTAATAGGGTATTTCAATTTCACAATCCAATTTTCACCTTTATTTCAAGAATTCATTTTCAATATCAATTATACTTTTTCATTCACTAATCAAAACACAATTCAATACCAACACATACTTTTCAAATTCATATTTCAAATTCAATTCATTATCATAATTCAATTCCAATTTTATTTTTCCATTTTCAAGTCAATATTCATTTCAATTCTACACATATATCCATTATTCAATTAAATTTCTTTCAACTTAATAATAATACTTACCTTATATTTCACTTACCATACATATAAATTTAAATATAACATTTAATAATGAATAATTTGAATTATAGTAATACAAACCCGAATTTCGCAGTTACTCCTCAACGACCTTCTCTTTCCCTTTTTGTGCTGATACCTCGAAATCTTTATTAGCTTTAAAGCTTTAAAACCTTAAACCCTAGTTTTTCCTTTCTTTTTCTTTTTCTTTTTCTTTTTCTTTTTCTTTCTTTCTTTCTCCCATGTTTCGTCCCTTCCTATTCTGTTCTGTTTCTCTTTTTCTATTCTTTTATTTCTATTATGATTTATATTAAAATAATAATTTTACTTAAATAATAAGTAAATACATAATAATCACAAATATATGTATTTTATTTATACACTTGGATTTATTTCTACCACACACTTGTCATAATTTTAGTTTATTTTACATGATAATATAATATAATATATTTAAAACATAAAAATCTAGTTTTTTTTATCAAACTTATGCCGCCTCATTTATGGGACTTGGCATATTTACCTATTTAGTCCTTTTAACTTTCTTTTAATCTATAATTAGACTTTCACTCTTTATTCAATTTGATTCTTTTTCCTAATTATTCTTAATTAAACTAAACTCACCTAATTAATACCTAATTAAGCACTCAACTAAACTCATAATTACTTCTAATAATTATTTATGACTCAGTTTACTAAGACGGAGGCCCGATAATGTACTTTTCCGGTGCCCACGGATTTTTGGGTCGTTATAATTGATTTAATGAAAAAGGTTATACAAACTTAGGATGAGTTCATTACTGCTGCTTGGATGCTGACTTCACTTTCTTGGGGCTTCGATATTACCTGCACCTGCGCACGAAATAAACAAACAGTACGTTGAGCAATAGGGCTCAATAGTACTTTCATGATTCAATATAATATAGCATAAACATTAACACCATAGTTTAATACAACTACAACTACATATTCATTCCATGATTAACCATTTCATGCCCTACAAATACAAGCTAAGTCTCATCATATCTCAATACATATAAGCATACATATAGCATTGATAAGCCAATTTACTAATCAATTACCATTCTTTAACCTATATCCTTGCTCATCATCAATTATAAACCAAACATACAATTATACAACTTCAACTATTAGAAAAAATGGGTTTGGAAAATGCAGCGAAAAATAAATTAGAAAACCAGAGTTTTAAATTTTTTTCCAAAACAAGATATTGGTTGTTATATCTAAAGTGATAAACCCTCAATCAAAATTGTACCTTTTCAATTCATCTAAGATGAGTGCTTCAGTTGAGTAGTCTTCTCTACTATCCTCAAGCTCATGTCTGTTGGGTGTGGGCTCGCTTCGAATCAAAAATTTTTTCACTAAAATTACTAGTGGGGTAATTTTACAATTTCTCTAAACTTTTGGGTCAAGTTGTAAATCAGAAAAATATCTCTAGAAATTTTCTGAAATAATCTATTTAGTGAATTTTCTCTTTACAACTTTCTATTGAATTTAAGTGTGAAAAATAATGACCAAAGGCTCTCTTTATATAGGGAGCGTTTAGAGAGTTCAACTAAAATTAAACTTAATCACTTTAATATTAAATTAATATAATATTTATAAAAAAAGATTAAATTTAAGATTAAATCTTATTAAAATAATAGAATGTTTATCTACAAGATAACCATTAAATAAAATTTAATATTAAGATAATCACTTTAATAGTAAATTAATATAATACTATTAAAATAAGTATTAAATTAAATTAAATATTAACCTATTAAAATAATATTATTTTTGGAATAATTAATCTGAAATTAAATTTTCTAGTAGAGTTCAGTAGGAGTGTAACTCTTCCACTGCTCAACCACCGAAGACCAACCAGCGTCAGCTACCGGGTTCGGTGGTGCAAGTGCGACACCTTTACGACACCATGAGCCGGTTCGGTCCATGTCAATGATGACTCAACTGGTTCGGTCTAGCGACCAATTGGACAGTTGACTCAGTTTCACATACTAGGCCTAGTTCGGCCAATTTTTGGGTTTTGGTCTCGATTTTTGGGAACCAAAGCCCAATTTACAATTTCAGGTCCAAATTTCAAGTCCAATTTTGAAGTTTAATTATCCATTGAGCCAATTGTTTGACTTGAAAATTTATTTCCAAAAATATCATATTAATTTTAATTAATTTGATTAATTTAATTTTACTTGATTAAGGTTTGCTGAATAGCATGATATCGTCTACTCGATAGTAGCAAGGATTGTTTCTTTCTCTTTTTTTTATCTTCTTTTATTTTTTCTTGATTCCCAATTACTTTAAGGTTTGTTCGTTGTACTTTTGTGGATTAAATCAAGAAAACTCGCATTAAATCAAGAAAAGTAATTAATAAAGACTGATTGGTTGTCTTCTCTATTAAATCAAGAAAACTCGCATTAAATGGAAAGAGAGATGGCGGATCTGCATATAGATGACGGCGAGGACGAGGCATGGGTAATATTGTCTGATTCATGTACACAAGAATCATGTTATGAATTATGTTTGGTAGGATGTTGTTTAATTGCAAGCATGGTACACTTTCTGGCTATGAGAAATACAATGACAAACCTATGACATCCATTGGAGGGATACAAATTTCTGATTTGGGGGATAAACGTTATCTGTTTAAATGTTTTCTTGAATTCGATATAGAACGAGTGTTGAGGGGTACACCATGGACTTTTGATTATCATCTTCTTGTACTTTATCGGCTAAAAGAGGGAGAAGATTCGAAGTTAGTCCCATTGATGTTTACAAATTTTTGAGTGCAGATACATGATCTTCCACCAGGGTTTTTCTCGAAGAATGTGGCTATATAATATGAGAATTTTATTGGAAAATTCTTAGAATATGATACAAATCAATTAAATCAAGGATTCAATAATTACATCCAAGTAAGGGTCTAGGTGGATGTGCGAAAGCCATTAAAAAGGAAGAAAAAGTTGATGATTTCTTTGTCAAACTTTGTTTATGCCAAATTTCACTATGAAAGATTATCGTTGTTCTGCTTTTTGTGCGAATGTTTAGGTCATGAGGACAATTTCTGTCAAATCAGGATTCGTCATGGAATGAGAGGGATGGAGTTGGGTTGGTACCTGTCTTTGAGGGCACAACCGAAGAGGGCAATTACTACTTAGAGTGTATGGTTATGTGATGATATAACTGATGATTCTAAGGGTGTAAAAGAAATAGCACAATCTCAAGAAAGCAATGGATGAGAGCTGATTAGACGGGAGTCAGGGAAAAAAATTTAATCCTATTAATATTAATCTGGGATTCAACCTAGAGGGATCATTATATCAAGAAGGATTAAAGAAAATAGGACAAACGAGTGGGATAAAGTTGGCAGATATGAAAGAGTATGGTAGGGAAAGACCATTGGGTAGTGGAGATGGGAAGAAATGATCTAGATCAAATAGACAAGGTTCTGATAATTTGATTAACACAATATTTACAGAATTGTCTGAAAAGCAAGAAGAAATTTGCAATAAAAAGATATTGGCGGCTGCCAATTGGCAAGCCGACTAGATACAATGAAACTCCTATATTGGAATGCCCGTGGATTGGGGAGTTCACGGGCTATGCAGCGTCTTCAGCATATGCTAAAGTTATATAGTCTCCAAATGGTCTTCTTCATGGAGACAAAATTAAGTGGTGTACAAATGGAAAGGGTTTGAAGAAGATGTGGCTTCTAGCTTGGTATTGATGTTTCGATAGTATGATCTAAGGGAGGATTGAGTTTAGGATGGAAGGAAGATAATAATGTAAGTCTAAAAAGGCTATTTTAATAATCATATTGATATGGATATTTAGGAAGAAAAGGGAGGGTCCATAGTGGTGCATGATAGGGTTTTATGGAGCCCTGGAACCACGAACTAGAACGGAAGTATGGAATTTGTTAAGAAGGTTAAAAAGTGAACAAGAGGGTCTATGGATGGCTTGTGGTGATTTTAACGAAATTTTATATTATTTTGAAAAGGAGTGTGGTTTGCCGAGAGAAGACTGGCGAGTGGAGGAATTTCGAACAGTTTTACAAGATTGTCAAATAGAGGATTTGTGTTATTTAGGTCATTAGTTCACTTGGGAAATGAGAAATTTGCCCGAAACAAATATTAGAGAACGACTTGATAGAAGTATTGCTAATTCCGAATGGTTGACATTATTCCCAGTATATTCTGTACGACACTTATCATATTCTTTTTTTGATCATTGTCCAATTCTTATTCAAATAAAGCAAGAGGCGTTAAGATTGAGGAGAAAAGGGTTTAGATTTGAAGCATGGTGGGCTATGAAAGAATCATGTGAGGAAGAGGTAAAGAGATTATGGACACTAAGTAAGGGAAGTGTGATTGAGCGTCTTGACATAGTGAGAAAGGGATTGCAAAGATGGGCAATAGGGATTAAGAAATTAAGAACAAACCTATCTAGGAAATTAATTGTGTGGTTAGAAGAATTGGATGGGCTAGAAAGAAACGATGAGAATTTAGCATAGCTAATTGATGTAAAGGTACATATGAATTTAGAGATTGAAAAAGAGGAAAGATATTGGAAGCAAAAAGCATAGACGAATTGGTTAAAATTAGGGGATAAGAATACGACATTCTTTCACAAGTTCAAATCTCACCAGAAAAAAATGAATCGTGTGGATGAATTAGAGAATGAGCATGGGTAGTTATGTATGGATCAAAAAGAGATGATTGAAGATGCAAAAAAGCACTTTGAAGATATATTTTCATTGAAGGGAGTTGGTAATTTGGATTATATTCTCTCAGGTGTGGAAAGGTGCATCTCAAATAGTATGAATCAAGTTTTGATTGTTGATTATATGAGGGAAGAGCTAGTGATAGCCTTAAATGGGATGAGGCCAACGAAAGCTTTTGATGCTGATGGATTTCCAGCTTTGTTCTTTCAAAAGTATTGGCATATTTTGGGGTGAGAGGTAGGCAGATTCTGTTGGGATATCTTAAATCGAGGTTGTTCTTTAGAAGATCTAAACTTGACAAATATTGTTCTTATTCCGAAAATGGATCATCCGAAAAGTTTAAAAAATTTTAGGCCAATAAGTTTATGCATGGTATTGTACAAAATTATTTTAAAGACAGTAGCAAACCGACTGCAAAAAGTTTTAAAAAATTGTATTGTCGAAGCCCAAAGCGCCTTTGTCCCAGGAAGACTGATTATAGATAATGTGCTTCTCGCTTTTGAACTCATGCATGCGTTTTAAAAAAGAAGGTTAGGTTAGAAAGGGAGTTTAACACTTAAGCTTGACATGAATAAAGCTTATGATAGAGTGGAGTGGGTTTTTTTTAAACAAATGATGAAAAAATTGGGATTTGCCGCTTCATTTGTGGAATTTATAAGACATTGTCTAAGTACAATTTATTATTCCGTATGCTTGAATGGTGAAATTGGGGAAATGTTTAAATCAGGAAGAGGACTACCACAGGGAGATCTATTAAGCCCTTACTTGTTTTTAATTTGCAGTGAAAGACTCTTCTCTTATGAGGTTAGCAATTCGAGGAAACATCATTAAAAGGGAAAAGCTCAGTCGACGAGGTCCAATTATTTCACATTTATTATTTGTTGATGATTGTATTCTATTTGGAGAAGCATTAGAAAGGGGAGCACACTCTTTAAAAAATTTTCTATGAGAGTGTGAATTGTTTTCAGGGTAGTGTATTAATTTTGAAAAACCACTTTCCTACTTTAGGCTAATGTTCCAGAACAAATAAGAGAATTAGTGTCTTCAATCCTTAATGTCAGGATGTCAAGGGATCTGGAGAAATATTTAGACTTGCCTGATATGGTAGGACGAAAAAAAAAGGGCTTTTCAAGTGTTGAAAGATCGACTTACTAGTAGAATACATAGTTGGAGTACAAAGCATCTTTCACAAGGGGAGGGGGGAAGGAAGTATTTATAAAATCAGTTTTACAAGCGATCCCTACTTATTCTATGGCGTGTTTCTTATTACCAAATTCACTTTGTATTGAAATGGAAAACATTATAAATAGATTATGGTGGCAAAAACAACATGGAATACATTGGTGTGGATGGAAGAAATTGGGTGAATTAAAAGGGAAACGGGGGATTGGGATTTAGGTCTTTGTCAAAATTTAATGTAACATTATTAGCGAAACAAGGATGGCGTTTAATATGTTATTTGGATTCCTTATTGGCTCATTCTTCAAAAGCAAAATATTATCCCAATTCAGATTTTGTTAATGCTCGGTTGGGAAATATACCTTCATATACTTGGAAAAGTGTTTGGGTGGCAAGAGGTCTTCTTGAGAAAGGATTATGTTGGGGAGTGGGATCGGAAGCCAAATTTCAATATGGAAGGATGCTTGGATTCTAGGACCTGAGGATTTAAATGTACAAATATAAGAGAATAATCAATTAGTAAGTTAGGTATCTAATTTAATTGTTCAAAGCTCAAACTGCTGGAAAGAAGATCAAATAAAGGATAACTTTAGTGCGGAAGAAGCATATAGAATTTTGTGTATTCCTCTTCTATGTGTCCTAAAGATGGATAAATTAGTGTGGTGTGGCAAAGTTTCTGGGGAATTCTCAGTGCACAATGGATATAAAAATTTATTACAAGAACATCATTCTACTACTGGCAACAACGGACAGAATACGTATAGCCCTATTTACAAAAAAACTATAGAGGCTGGAGCTACCCTCAAAAATCAAGATTATGAATTGGTGATTTATTAACAATTATCTCCCTACTCAACTTAATCTATTTCAAAGAAGACTGGTAAGATCTGCAAGTTGCCCCAAATGTATAGGGGAGATTGAAAGTACTGAACATGCTTTCCGGGATTGCCCATCTGTAGTAGAAATATGGGAAAAATTAGATATAAGATGGCCACAAGAGCAGAATCAGGTACAATTTAAAGACTGACAATTACATCTATATAACAAGAATTCAATTTACAAATGTAGAAGAATTGCATGCGCACTTTGGGCAATATGGACAGCTGGAAATAAATATGTGCATGACAGGATGCAACAGATGGGAGATGATACAATGCATTTTATATTGAGATTTATACATGAATTAGATGGGTTAAATCAAAGGCTACCCGCTCGAAGGGTGGTAGGCGAACAATGGAGGCCACCAGAAACAGTGGAGGTGAAATTAATTTTGATGCTACTTTTAATCAACAAAACAAAAAATCATGCTCAGGGATTTTGGTTAGAGATTCAAAGGGTCAAGTTCTACATTTTAAAGTATTTATCAATACAAAAATACCAACAGCTTTCGCTGCAGAGGCACTTTCTTGTGTCCAAGAAACTGAATTCGGGATAGATCTAGGACTTGAAAGGGTCATGATTGAGGGAGACTCATTAACAGTAATTGAAAAATTACAATCAACGAATGAAGATAATTCTGAAATTAGGGCATATACATCTAGTGCAAAAAATTTAAGTTCTGGCTTTAAGGCATGTCTATTTAAGCATGCAACAAGGCAGGCAAACAAAGGAGCACATGTTCTTGCTCAAGAACGATTACAAAGCGAAGAAGTTACTTATCTACAAAGTAGACTCCCGAAAGCAGTGGAAATGGTGGTAGATGATGAGTGTAGGAGGATTTCATCCAGAACGGACAGACAAAGATAATGCAGCAGTGAAACAGGAGGAGGGGAACAAACTCAAAACAGGTCTGGTCATTTTTGGCTCCAAGACAATAGTAATAGAAAAGAATGTTGTGCAATGGAGAGAAACCATAGACCCCTTGTTGATTTAAACAAATGGTTAGGGAAACAGAGGTACCTTGAATCTGGGCTTGATATGGATAAAATCCTGTTCAGAGGAGACAGTAGGAAGAAATGGAGGTATCTTCGGTGGTCTGAATCTCATAGATGAGGACAATGGACGGTCATGCAAGGGATTGGAATGGTGGAAGTTGTTTCGTTTGGAAACCTGAACGTCAATAAAAGGCCAGATTGCTGCTTAGGAAATAGGTTTAAGAAGTTAATTTAGGAAATTATGGTTTTCTTTAAAAGCGTGAAATGTTTGTTTCTTTTTATGCTTTTTTTTGTTTTTAATTTCTTAATGCATGCCAACTATTTCTTTCAAAAAAAAAATTACTTGATTAATATTAATTTTTCCAAAAATCATTTAGATTTTCCAAATTAATTTTTTAAGAAAATTCTTTAATCAAATTCTCTAGTTGAACAATTCTCACCACCATCTAATTTAATTTCACATCGAATAAATCGACTCAATTAAATTACTTCCAAATTCGTAGAATTTTCTTTTGATTCAAATACAATCTAGTCAAGCTTTTGTTGAGCTACCGGAGGGACCAATCAAACATATACAATTAGACTCTAGTAATTGTAATTATGTCCAGAAGCATCGTTCCGATAATTCGCAATTACTTAATCATAGAGCCAGTCCACAAGAAGTGTCATGAATGAAAACTCATTATTGTATACTCTTTTTGAAAGCAATCCATTCAACTATTTTGTCCAATGACCTCGTCATGTGTGTTACCCTCATAAGATATCCTTAATTCCTTTGAGTTAAATTCTTTCACTCAATACAATCATATTTTATCTCATTCTCACCATTGTGTCTTCTTAATGATTAATATGATCACTGTGAACAAGTGATAGTGATAAATTGCTCGTTCGAGAACAAGCAACCCATGGCCACATTCCATATTTATCAACCCACACAATGCCAATGAGAGGATATCATTAACTCTTTAATTGAGCTATGAATTCCACTATTGCTAGTAAAACCATGTCATACAAAAGTCATTTACCCAACATATCAGCTATAGGCTCGATCATCTTTAAAGCATAAGTCTCCATTTATATCAAAGCACATGAGTTGCATACACATGGTCAGTGGCTAACTCAGGATTTAGGTAAATCACACTATGAATGTCACAAATGAATTAATTCAAAACCGGATTTAGAATTAATTCATCTTGGGTCCTATCCAATATATCATTCTACCATTGAATACATCTATGTCTCTACCCGTAGAGTCAACTATTCCGGTAGCCAAGATTAGCCATCTCTCCAGTTGGAATTGCAGACAACATAATAATCTTTTTCAGTATTTGAATCAAATGCTCACTTCGATTCGTTTACGGGATTACAGACTCATTTAGATTATCTACTAAAGTAAGTTGTCTTTCTCGCAATGTAAACATTCTTAAAATGCCACTTATCTTCAGTTTGAACTTAGAAAATTAATGAGCTAATATTTGCTTGCCACAATTTCGCTATGAATGCAAAATGTAAAAGATAGAAATACAAAAGACATAATAGTGAAATCTGAAATTAACTTTATTTATTTATTCATCATTCAAATAAATAGAAAAAAGTTACATGTTTACTACAATATGGGTATATTTCCCAACATCAACAACATGTCATTCCTTATCATATTCATTTAACACCTTTTTACCTTAGTAGCTTACTATTCAATCCTTATTCTAGATTTTATTAACTCATTTACAATCATTTTGGCCCCCAAGGCTCGTTTTCAAATGATTTTTTCAATAACTTATATGATCTTTCTATCACAATTCACATTTGAACATAAGTGAGGTCATATCATCAAAAATTTCAATTTACAATATCATTTACCAAGTTTACCAATTATAATCCCCATTAACATGACTCACACTTGGACAGATACACGGATCACCCAACCAACACACCAAACTGGCACCGAGGTGCATCATCGGATAAACCAAATTAGGGTAAACTAGCACGTAAAGTGCATACTGGCACTCGAAGCGCATCACTGGTGCACAAAACGCATATTGGCACACGAAGTGCATCTTGAAGCACGAAGCGCATACTGGCACACTAAGTTCTTACTAGCACACAAGGTCTATTTTGGCGCATACGTGCATAACCCCATACACAATCTAATCCTATGGCATGACAAGTATATCTAACTCAGCCCGACTAGTTAATAGGGTACCAATGTTCAAATATATTATACAATATGATACATATGCCAGCTCCCATTCATATTCATAATCATAAGCCAATTTCATCATCAACTCCTATATTTCATATCAAATGACATATTTCATTTCCATTTCCATATTACATATATCATAATTTAAGCAATCCATATCATTTCCTATTTTATTTAATTTAGTCCCTTATTTCGATATTACATATTAAATTCAATTAAAGCAATTCATACTATTTTCATATACTCATTTCAATGATCATTCATTCAACAAACATGTATATGCAAATAGATATTTCTATCTCGAATCATAAAAGTACAAATTGTAGTCTCGCGTCACTCGTCGACAACTTTCGCTTTCCCTTTTCCTCTTGAAGGTTTCGCGTCGACATTAGCTATGAATAGTCACAAAACATATAATACTATCAATTTCCATATAATTCACAATCAAAAATCAATTAATTCATATTTTATTTTATTCAATTTAGTCCCTAAAATCGAGACAAACATAACTTTCGATCTAAAGCTTCGAATTAAAATCCAATTTCATATTTCCTCATTAGGGACCTCATACTTTCTATTCCTACCAAAATTTCATAACATTTTGTATTTTATTTAATTTGGTCCCTAATGTAAACAAGCTAACAATCAAGTTTGTTTATTAAGCTTTATAATTTAGTCATTTTCATAATCTAAGCTTAATTTCTATCAATGTCACACCTAATTCATCCAATTCTCAAAAATTACAACTTTCCAAAATTTCACCAATTGATCCATAGGTTAGCTTAGTCAAGCTCTCACGATTGAAAATCTATAAAAATCAAAGAAAAATGGCTAGAGACGTACTTGTAAAGTTGATCGAATGCTCAAACTAGGTTTTTAAGCTTCCTTCAATGGCTTCTAAGGTGGATGATGATTTTTGTGGGGAAGATGATTTTTCTCATCTTTTCCCACTAAATTTCCGTTATATATTAATTAATTAATTAACTTAATCATGATTAGCTAAACATTAATCTCTAATCAACTTAAGCAAATGACATTTAACATCACACCTTACTATCCATTTAGAATTGGTTTATTAGCCATTTTAGTCCTTGGAATAATTGTTATTTAAGTCTCCAAGATTTTTCATAATTAAAAATCTATAATGATTAAACTTTTACAATTTAGTCCCTAGGCATTAATTAACCATATTTTTGACTAAATTACTTATCCAAATTTCAATTCATTAATATAGTAGCTCTGTAAATATCCCTAAATACTATTTATGGACTCTGTTTACGAAAATGGGGTTCTACAACTGTATTTTTTGACACCACTAGAAATCGGGTCGTTACAAGTACAATATTTGAATTTCTTTACAAAGAAAACTCCTTTGGTTAAGCTTCGATTCAAGGGTCATCTAGACTTGATCTCAGAAGGATGAGGTTTGCTTTAAGTGTCATAATGACTTGCTCTTGAAACATGTTTGGAAAGATGCTTGCTTGAGAATTTTATTTGAGTTGGATTTATGGGTCATCGAGGCTTGATCTTGAATAAATGATATTTGCTTTAGGGTCATCAAGACTTGATCTTGAAAACATGATTTATCTCTTTTCTTTAGTTGAACTGGATTGAAAGGCGGCTTTTCTTCAAACTGATATGGTGTTCATCAAAATTTCTTCAAGTTCTTCAATTTCTTCAAAGAATTTTTGGATTTCTTAAACTTGTAAATGTATACAATGTCTTGGAGGTGACCCCCTTTTATAGTGTCAGTCAATCAAGTAAAAGTGGGTTGTTGTAAATTAAACTCTTTTATTTAGGATTTATCTCTTATTAATTGAATTAATTAGAGATAAAATAATCATTTAATAATATTACTTAATTATTTTATTTTAATTAGTGATAATATAAATTTTTATTATATGTTTATTTCTTAATTAATTTAAATTAATTTAAAAAAGAGTTATGATAGTATATGATATCATCATTTTCTTTCATGGTAATTTCAACTTGACCCACAGTAATTCCAATTTGACATATTGCACTTTGTAATTGGTCTAAAAATTTCATTATCTACACTCGATTTCCCTGCAAATGGCAAAACGTATATGAGATTAGTTCAAGAAAAAGAAGTTTGTGAACTACCAAATTTTGACATACACCAGAGTCATAAAGTGTAAACAATATGGCATCTTCTAGTTTAACCAAAATAAGTACTCAAATGAGCTATGTCCAAAATATTAACATCATAGTTAAATCAATCTGAGGAAATCAAATCATAGATCAAATTTTCAAAATCTAAAATGTTTAAAAATGAGTAAATTATTAAAATATATCAACTAACTAATAAATTTAACCTGATAATTATGTTTGTGTGTATATATTAATGAATTTGTGGTAAACTAGATTAGATGTTATTGCTTTGAACTCTCCATCAAGGGAAACCTATAGATTTATTAGATAAGGAAATATGAAGAAGTTCTAACCTTTTATTTTATTCTTATCAAATAACATAATTGTAATTATATTTTTAAAAAAATTAAAATCAACAGATTATGTGTCAAGGTGATTGGTCTTAATTTGCAACTTTAAGAAAACATATGCATCTTAGATGTGGAACTGAGATTGTACAAATTTTTTGTAACACCCCTAACCCGTATCCGTTGCCGAATTAGGGTTACGAGACATTATTGAACAAAACACAACCATCTCAAAATCAATACATATACATTGTATATATTATTTAAATATAATAAACTTAGTCTAATATTAAATATGTAAAATGTTAAACTTCTCTTCTAACCATTTTTAATAAACAAATACATTATAATCCAACTAATAAAAACATTACAAACTAGCAAATCCATAAGGAAATAAACCATTTTAGTATGGCTATTATATTCATATACAATATAACAAAGTACGACCTTCAAAAATTTATCTAGTCTGTACATGCAATAGTTAGAATTTAAATATTTTAAATAGCGAGACAACAGGTAGGGTGATGAACTTGCTAACGATCCCTGAGCTTGAAGCTTGATTTTTGATCTATAAAACAAATAGACGTAAACAAACAAAGTAAGCTTACATAGCTTAGTAAGTCTATAGCATAACTAAAATATGTATAAAAAGAAGAATCATATAAATTCATAATTAAACTTATTGAAATCGCAAATACCACATATGTTACTATTTGAATATTTGCTACTCATAATCATCTTATTTGTAATCAAATATATGTACTTGTAGAATGCTTACCAATGAATATATAAATATGTATATACAATATGCATACCACCAATTGTATATTTAAATACTCATCAAAAACTTACAATCGAATACTTTTATATATCATTTACATATAAACAAATGCATACATCATTATCAAATACCTAAAACCGAATGCATATATACTTTATATGTGTATAACCGAACGCATATATATATACTTAACAAATTTTATAACCGAATATATATATACACATCAAACGAATATAACCGAATACATTTATACTTACAAAAATGCATATATAAATTTCTCACATACATCTATCCGAATGCGAATATACTTAACAATTTCATAAAATTGAATATATATATATAAATACATACTCATCAAATACATATAAACGAATGTTTATATGCTCATCAAACACAATGACCAAATGTATATACATATTCTTTAAATCCATATGACTAAATCATATTCATATCCAATACATGTAAACACGTAATATGAACAGATTTATCGGCACAAAACCTGCTAGGCTTAAAGCCTGATTCAATACACTGGCACTTAGCCTGCTAGACATAAAGTCTGAAATGTTTCACCGGCATCAAGCCTTCTAGACTTAAAGTCTGAAATGTTTCACCGGCAATAAACCTAACAGGCACTGAGCCTAAAATCTCAATTCACAGAAGTTGTATCTCATATTTGTATATATTATCCACATAAAAATTTAACTCAATAATTTATAAAATATATCTTTAAACCACATAGGTATATAAAGTTCAGACATCAAATCCAGCTCAATAACTTAATTATACATCCAAACATATATATAACTTAATACATTAAAGCCTACTACTTAATATCATACATTCGAACACCTTATGATATTCCAAGCTAATAATTTCATATCTTCAATTCCATTCAAGAACTTTTACATGAATATACATACATAATCGAACCTCCCTTATACATATATAAATTTCATACTTAAACTCATTACAGAACATATACATGCATATTTGCATAATCGAACCTCATATACACTTGTATAAATGGCATACCTAAATTCAATACAAGAACATATACATGTATATTTGCATATTATAGATCCAAT
Source organism: Gossypium hirsutum (assembly GCF_007990345.1). Lineage (NCBI taxonomy): Eukaryota > Viridiplantae > Streptophyta > Magnoliopsida > Malvales > Malvaceae > Gossypium > Gossypium hirsutum. The sequence continues at coordinate 50,224,424 of NC_053444.1, read as the reverse complement.
ACAAAGTTTTGTACCAATATTAACCTATGTTTATTTCTGAATCTTAAGTACACACACACACATATATATACCTTTTATTAAACCAATACTTTATACTTGTATATACATGTATAAATTCAAAACTTGTACATATAAAAGTATAAAAATTTTATACTCCAACTAAATTCGATAACTTTTATAATTGTATATCCTTATAAACCTTCATACTTTAACTAAATTCAAATGACTATATAAGTATATACCTATGATTCGAACATGTAATAATAATACATATAATTCACTCATACTTTTAATTATTTCAACCAACATATTTTAAGTTATAATTCATAAAAATACAGCACATATACATACCTATATACTGATTTTATGACATTAAACAGCTAATAGACTTGCCTCGGACGGTGAAAAGTCGAAACCAGACGATTAATCGATAACTTTAGTTTTTCCCTGATCCAACTCCGATTTCTTCAGTTCTTGATCTAAATATATTCAAAATAAGCTAGTTTAAATATAAATGTGTTCAATTTAGTCCAAAAACACATAAATGGGCAATTTACCATTTTGCCCCTGACATTTGCACTTTTTGCAATTTAGTCCCTATTGCATAAAACACAAAATACACAAAATTTGCCCACACCACACAAGAGCTGAATATTTATAGTGCTCATACAAGTCCTCACATTTCATTTATTTTACATTTTAATCCCTCAATATTTTAATATTACAATTTGGCCCTAATTACTCAATTTCACCAAAAATTCAAAGACAAAACATGTTAATCTTTCATCTATCTTTCATATTTCATCATCAACAAACAAAAAGCTCAAACATTCATCAATGGCATATCTCAAAATCACCGTCAAATTCTAAATTAAAGCATGGGCTAGCTAAAACACAAAGCAACGATCACAAAAACGTAAAAATTATCAAAAAACGAACAAAAGACTAATCTTAATCTAACTCAACAATGGCCGAACCCTAGACAAGCTTTTATCTTTTATTCTTTCTCTAGTTTCGACAATGGAAGAAGATGATATGATAATGGCTTTGTTTTTCTTTTATTTGATTATAATATATATTAGAATATGATTATTGTAACTTTTATTTTTAATGTATAAAAACCATATAATAAAATGATATGCCATCCACTACCTTATAATATTGGCTAAATTTCAACATAAGGCCTCCAAATTATAAAGAAACAACAATTAGGCACTTTCTTATTTTAACCATCAAATTTTTATTTTACGCGGTTAAGTCCTTTACTCAAATTAAGCACACAAATAATAAAATTAATTCACGAAACTTTCACACAAGCAAATTCACACATAATAAACACATAAAATAATATTAAAATATTTTTTTGACTCGAATTTGTGGTCCTGAAACTACTTTGTCCAATTAGAGTCAAAATCGGGTTGTTACATTTTCTCTTGAAAGAATTTGCTTTAGAAAAATATAAAGACCTAACATCCATGCCCATTTAACATATTTTATTTCATGAAAATTAATTATTCTTTTTGTTGATAGAAATAAAAGAAAAATATTTTTTTATTATAGATGTAACATTATTATATAATACAAATAACATTTTTTAACAAAAATCAAGATGTAAAAATTGAGAGGAACAAGAAGCAAGTCTTCTCTTTTATTAGGGAAAGACTAAGTAAGTGTATTTATAGTTGGAATAATAAGTTTCTATCTTGGCCTATTCAAGAGGTGATGTTAAAGACGGTGGCACAAACACTTCTAGTTTTTTGCATGAATGTTTTTCTTTTGTCCTTTAATATTTGTGACACATTACATAAGATGATGAGCTCTTTCTGGTGGGGTTTGAGTGGTGTTGATTGATGAGAAATTCATTAGGCATCATGGAATGCTTTATGTTTGTCGAAAAATTTTGATATGTTGGGTTTTGTGGCTTACAAAATTTTAATGTTGTGATGTTAGGAAAGCAAGGCTGGTGTTTGCTTTCGTGTCCGAATACTCTATTGCTGAAGGTTTTCAAAGCTAAATACTACTCAAAGTGTGAGTTTCTTGAAGCAACGGAAGGTTTTAATCGTTCTTATGTTTGGCGGAGTATCATTGGTGGGAAACAATTGCTTGTAAAGGGGGGTACACATTAGAGGGTTAGTGATGGGGCAAGAATAAAGGTTTTTTTCTGATCCATGACTTTGTGATGACAATGATTTTTATATTCGATCTGATGCGTTAGAAGGAATGAAGAATATAACAGTGAACCAATAGCTCATTGTTAATGGTTATGGTTAGGATAATGTGTTGCTTGAAGGGTTGTTGGTGCCGGTGATGTTTCAAGGGTTCTTCAAGTCTTGATTATGCATGGCCATTTTTTTTATCAAAAGGTGTGGCATTTCTCTCCCAATGGGCATTATACTATAAATTCAGTTATCGTTTGGCCTATGTGTCTTTTGGTAGGGGTGAGGGATTATCTTTTGCTGGCCTTCGGCAACGACTTTGGAACAATGCTTTACCTCCTAAGGTGAAGGATTTCACCTGACTATATATGAAACAGTTTATTCCATGTAAGGCTCGTCTGCTCAGTAAGGGTGTTGCTGATTGCACCCCTATTGGAAAAAATCCAGTTCGAAAACAATTTTCTTAGCAGGGGAAAATTAAAATTTTGAAAACTGAGTCAGTTTGTGATATTTATAATAATAAACTTTTCTTGAAATCGCACCTGTGTTTTTGGCTAGACAGATCCTTGTTGCTCTTGGCTTTCAATCAAACGACCTTCTCCGCTATTCTCATACGATGAATTTCTTCGAGTGTGGGCTCGAACAAATTTGAATCAAATACAGAACCATATATTATTTACTTTACTTTTAGTAGGAAAGCAAAATTCACTCTTTAAAAGAAACAGGTAGAATTGTTATTCCGGAAAATAGAATTTATACTTACAAATAAATTCTCACTATTTCTGGGTAGAATGCATTTACTGCCTATTTAATAGAAAAAACAATCGTCTAGTTGAACTAAAAGAGAGGGCTCCCTTCATATATATTATGATGGGGATTCGAGCCTCTCTTGTACTGAGCCCAATTATATGTGCTTCTCGGACCTTTTACCCAACACTTTATAATTTAATCCAACCCAATACATGTTTTTTCTATTTTCTCAAAATATACATTATTTATTAAATTAATTTAAATTAATTAATTTTCCCATCAAATAATTTTCTCAACCAAATTCTAATTCCGTTAAAATCATGGCAACTTTATCGTAAAAGAATCTGTGAGAAAATATATTTAATTTCTACATTCAACGGATTCACAATGACCAATTAATTAAATTCTATTTTCAAATTTCAATTAATTAATTAATTAATAAGTCAAAAAACCATAAATTAATTCTCAAGTTATTTCCATGCTTAATGAGAAACCACATTCATTTCCGAATGTAACCTATTTCTCTAAATTTATCATTTCTATCTATTTTTGTTCATTTGATGTAGCATTCAATTTATCATAACAGATTGGACATATATGATTAGGGCTCAAATGATTTATAATTAATTTTCAGCTTTTCACCTATTAATTATAAACTCATTTTGTCACAAAGTCATTCCACTATAGTATCATGACTTAGCACTCCTTAATGACATATTATTACGAAAGCAAATCGATCAGTGCTCGTCCAATAACCTTGCCATGAGTGTGTTACCCTCATAAGATATCCTTATTCTTTCATCAAAAGTTAATTACTATCAAATAGTAATTAAGTCATTCATCACAAAGATGAATGACCCATGGCCACGTTTACTTTTCATCTATCATGTAATGCCAATAAGAGGATATCATTTACCCATGTCTTGGGCTATGAATTCCACTATTGTGAATGATGTTACTTACTGCAGAAGTCGTGTACACAACGTACCAACTTTCAATTCCTTATCTATTTGAACTCAGACTTTTACTTACATCAAAGTATACGACTCACGCATACATAGTTCATCATCCACTTAGGATTAAGGTATGTCACACTACGAACGTCACAAGTGAATAAATCCATAAACGGATTCAGGATCTATTTTGCTTGGGTCTAGTTCGATTTACTGTCAGTCCAATCAGTCACATCTATATTTCTATCTTCTAGGAGTTATATGCTCCCATGCCCAAGACAAAACATCTCCTCAATTGGACTTGATAGACGACATATTAGTCTTACAATCGATTTTTTCATTTATGATTAGACTAAAAATGTTTATGTTCCTCTACTAATATAAATTGTCTTTCTATATTACAATCCGACCACATAATACCACTTAGTATTAGTTGAACATTAGACAACCAGTGAGCTAATAGTTGCTTCTATTTTGCTTTACATGAAAAAATCACATCATGACAATATATAAAAGGTATTAATGTAATTCATGACTAATTTTATTAACCAATCTGTTCAAAAAAATTACAAGTGTACAAACGAATATACTACACTTTGGGCATCAGATCCAATAGCCCTGATGTGCGTGTATCATGGCTTAAAAAATTGAAATTAAATATAAAAATATGTGCGATGTCTCCAAGTGTACAGGTCAAATTGTAATATAGTTAATTGCAAGGAAACACTTTGGAATTATTTCGAGAATTGTACCCAAGAGAGGTCTATTTAAATTAAATTAATAGTAAGGCCTAACACACTAAGTCTAGGTAGCTACTAATTTACTTATTATAGTACGAAGAAATACTAAATTCAAGATTTGAATACGAAAAGAACTAAATTGCATAAATAATCAAAATTCCAAATTAACAAATGAGATTAACAAGTTGAAGGATGATTAACGTCCATGGTTGCGATTAACCTAAAGTTGGGGATTTTACCAATGAATTAAGAATTAGCCTAATTAATACCTTTCAGCCTATAATTAAATTAATTAATTGACTTATTCCACTTATCTTTTAACTTGATGGATCTAAATCGGGCTAGATTGAATCAGTTCTAAGTAGAATACCCTTTCGGTGTCATCTACCTAAATTACTTCTTAGAGTTGTCAATTCTAGGGTTTAAGCACATTCAACCTAATCCAATTAATTGGTTTACGAACCCTAACTTTAAGCTAACCACACCTACTTCGGTCAACCAACCTTCATAGGGATTTAGTTATGTGACATTCTAGATGCAATTAATCCTACCCAATTATCAAACATCAAAATAATGTAAAATAATAAGAAGGGTAAGAAATTCTTAGAAATTTCGATGATTCCAAGACTTGTGATTGATTGAACGTCCACATTAATCCACGAAATATGTCGATTACCGCTTTACAATGAAGCACAAATGAAAACTGAAAATAGATTAAATTGAAAACTAATAAATAAAGTCTACATGTATTTTGACCTAATTAGGTCGATCACACTCTGAATTATATGTTAAATTAGATTGTACGGACGTAAACACCCTTGAAAATTTTGGCTCTTCGTGCTTCAATGTCACGACATTCACTAACCAATGTTGCAACTTTGCAGATAGTTTGCTCGATCTCTTGGACTGGGTTAATGTAGTGACTTTACTCTTCTGATGTCGCAACTAAGGATGAGCATTCGATTGAATCGAGTCGAATCGAATCGGATGAAAAAACTTCAAGTTAATCAAGTTCACGAGTCCTATTTTATCATTCTAACTCAATTTGAAATGAAATTCGAATCAAGTCGAATTGAGTGAAACTGTTTAAGTTAAATTAAAAAAATTAAACATGTCAAATAAAAATATTATTACACTATAACTAATTCCATGTTAGAACACATAAATTTGAAACCATATATATTTAAAAAAAATTTCAAGGAAAAGTAATAAAATAAGATACTTGAGTATGATAAATTTGAATCATTAATTAGATCCCCCAAAATTATTATTTTAGAAAATTTTTAAAATTTTAACTTTTTAATAATTTTTATAATTTTTTTTAAAATATAAATTTTCAATTTTTTTATAAATATTCTAAATTTAAAATTATTTTTAATTTTTGAAAATTATTTTGATTTTTTTTGTAAGTTTTGTTGAGAGAAAGACCAATTTGCTTATTTTCAAAGTTGACAAGGACCAAAAGGGTATTTACACCAATCTGTCATTCAAATTATTCGAGTTATTCGAATTGTGAAATTCAACTCGACTTGAACTCGAAACTCAAATCGAGTTATTCGAGTTGACACGAATAATTCGAATAACTCAATTCGATTAACTCAAAATTTGAAAAAAAAATTCAATCAATTTGAGTTTTGCTCACCCCTAGTCGTTACTTTCAAGCCAATGAGCTTTTCTTGTAAATCTTGGTTGAAAATTCGACTAAGTGTTAAGGCAGCATCCAATGTCGCACTTCCATGTTGAATGTTGCGACATTCTATCCAGGTCACTGGCTTCTTAGCTTCGGTTGTTTCCTGCGCACTCGGTTAACTTGTTAGATCTACCTTAGGCCCAAATAAGCCTAATAGGTCATAGAACATCACCAGAAGCTCAATTTATTCAATTGTAACTAGAAACTAAATACTTCTTAAAATAAATGAAAATAACATGAAAGTACTTGAATACAAGCTTCTTAAGTAGTGAAAAGAGCCTATTTTTCCATAATGAATTATAGCAGATCAATTGCTCTAAATTCGAGGTGTAATATGTAACAACCTATTTTCAGTGGTGTCAAAAATAATGGTTTTGAGACAATAATTCTGACAAGTGAGTCAATAAATATTATTATTTAATGTTTACGAGTATTTATTAGTGTCATATTAAAATATGGTTAAGAAATTTTTAATGTTAGTTAGTTAATTAAGTAAAAAGGACTAAATAGTAAAAATTGCAAAAGTTAGTTTCTATTAGTTAAATGTGTTAAATGGCTATGAAAATGTAAATTAATGGACCTAAATGGTAAGCATACCATATAGATATACAGTGGACGGTTATGGACATTGTTTTGTTAATTGTTAAGTGAATTCTTAAGGGTAATATGGTAATTAAATAAATTATTACATAATCAAATAGGCAAAATGCTATCATCTTCTTCTTTTCTTTGTTTTGATAGAAAAATCATTGTGGTAGCTTAAAGAGCATTCGGCCAAACCTTGTTCTTCATGCATGGTATGTATTTTTTGCTCGTTACTTTTATGTTTTTGTGATCTTTTTAGCTTAATTTAGCTAACATGGGGGTTAATTTGTAAAACTGTTAAATGTTCTGAAAGTTTCCATTGATGAGTTTGAGGTGTTTTTGAAGTTTGATGGTGGATTATTAAGCTTTGATAACTAAATATGATTATTTTGTAAATAGTTTTTAGTGATTTTAATGTTTAGGGATTAAATTGTTAAAATAGTAAAAATTCATAGAATTATTATGAAATTGTCATAAATATGGGCTGTAGAGAGACCCTAGGAAATTCGGCTAGCATGGATTTTTTTTAAAGCAGTTAATTCGTAAGTTTTGGGTTTAGGGGATAAATTGCATAAAGGGTAAAATATTGAGGTAATTCTGTAAATTTATAATGAATGGGCTTATAAGTTTAAGTTTAATTATTTGAGCTGGATGAATGGACTAATTGAGTGGAAACTATTATTTAGATCAAAAAATGAATCAATCAGACTCGAATTGTGGAAAAGCTAAATTAATGGATTAGTCGTTAGCATCGTATTCGTAACCATTTTTGTTTAGGTAAGTTCGTATATTGTTTAAACTTATTAATTGTTGCTTTTGGTAACATGTTAACTATTATTCATGTTAGGTATAGTTAAATTGAATGATATATGTGTCGATTAGTGATTTTGGACTAAATTACGGTGTTGATTAAATTGATGATTATGTTTGGAAAATGTGAAATACATGGATGTGAGCTTGAAATGGTATAGTGAAAATGGAGTTAAATGATTCGGATATGTAATGTGGCCCGCATGAAACTTGTGAATACTTAGGATACAAATGACATGTCATTAAGGGTTATTTACAATTTCAAGTACTGGTCTTGGATGTCCTACCGATGGCTGAGGTCATGCATTTGTTGCGGATTCTCCACAACTCGTGTGAGCAGTATCGTGTAGCCTAACATCCCTACCCACAGTTCGCGTGAGCATATACGGTTACAGTCACAGGTTATGTGATCATTTTCTCAAGTATCTGATGTTATTTCATTTGGTCTAATGGGTGATAAAGGCTTAAACAAATGTATATACATGAAATGTGATATGATCTTGACATGTGAATTGGAAAATGTTGGTATGAACACTTGAAATGGCAAAGTTATGCTTTTGGATATATGATGGATGAAATGTATACTTGACATGTTTATTATTACATGTTCCATGATATGTTGGAATTATATGTTTCATTGTTATAGTTACTAACCTTATGAGGTTTGTGTTGTATAGGAAAGAAATATATGCTTACGATCTAATGAATGAATTTATGCATGAATGGTATGAATATATACATATTCGGTAAGTTTAAGTTTATGTTATACAAGCTTACTAAGCACTAGTTGCTTACGTTAGTTATTTTCTTTCCCTGTAGATCATCAGAAATCTCGGTCGGTTGGAAGTTCAAGTCGGAGCACACACACTATCCGTTCTTCAACTCGATAGAAGTTTTAGTCATTTTGATGTTGGGTTATAAATGACATGTACTAGGAGCTTTTAAGTTCTTTTATTATGATAATGTTGTTTAAAATTTAGTTTAAGCATACTTGTGGATATGTATATATATAATTTGTTTTGGCTTGTATATGTCCATATATATATGCCTTTGGTTATTTGCTTCTTGCTTCTTGGAAGTTGGTTGAGATATGGTAAAATGAATGTAAATGGAATGGATCAAGTGGGTAATGTTTTGGCTTGTTTTAGAAATTATTTTAGGTGCTCACGGCCTGAGACACAGGTTGTCACATGATCACTCCACACGACCATGTGACCTATTTCGAATTGTACACGGTCTAGCGACATGATCGTGTGACTCTATTTTGAATTATAGACGACCTGGCAACACGACTGTGTGACCCTATTTTGAATTGTACACGGTTTGGCCACACAACCATGTCCCTAAGCCACACAACCTGGGCTGTCACACAACCGTGTGACCCCTGTTTTCAGTTTTTCTATATTTTTCTGTTTTGTTTCAAATTAGTCCGTAATCGTTTCCAAATTGATCTTTAGGATTTGTATACTCAATTTAGAGCTCGTTTTGTATGAATGCCATGAATGATGATTGGTTATGAATAAATAGTATTTAAACTAATATTTGATTGATTTTATGATGTATTGAGATTCGTTATGTGCCTAATACTCTAAAACCCTAATTTGACGACGAAGACTAGTTAAGGGTGTTACATAATAGGTTTGGGGAAGTAGAGAGTATTGATCATGTTTGAGTTGAATGTCTACAAGCTCGAATGGGTGGTTGTGCTAAAGTTGGATGATTGCAAGGGTTGGTGTCAAATCAAATCGAAATAGTGTTGTTGGATTCAAATAGTAGATGCTCTATGCGTTTTTTTTACCTTGCTTTGGTCATTTTGTTTTTTCGGAATATGTTGGTATGAAAATCAAAAGATGTTTCTGCCTTTCATATTGTTTCTTTGTAGACAATTTCCTGCATGGCTGGAACTATGTGCATAGACCTTTTTCCCAACTGCAAGCTGGTCGCGTAGGCAATGTAGAACGATGTGCTCATTGGACCCTACCACCAATGGGGAAGCTAAAATGCAATATGGATGTGACCAATGTGACATCTTGGGCATTAATGGTGCAAGATCCGGAGGGAGCTTTCGTTGGGTGTTGTTTGGGATTTTGGGATGGGTGTATGGAGGCCAACACTTCAGAAGAATTAGCGGCTCAAGAGGCTATTGCATGGCTGAAAGAGATGAGTTTTGATATGGTTATTATAAAGATGGATTGCTCCCGGATTGTTGAGTAGTGTAATAGTTTGATGAATAAGATTGAGTTTTAGTGAATTCCCATTTACTGATCCCATCTTTTACGAAATCGATCCCCTACAAGAATATGTGGAGCTCGGCATGTCTGGAAGCACAAGAAAATGTTCTTTTGCTGATATTATTGCCAGTATTCGATACTGGGTCATTCATAGTATTACTATACCTTCCCTATTCATCATGGGTTGGTTATTCGTCAGCAAAGTTTAGCTTATGATGTGTTTGAAAGCCGTCGTCCAAACGATTGTCTCAGAGTTGGGTATAATAGCTTGGGACAGTTTCGAAGCAAGATGACATTTTATTTCTTTGTCTATCCAATGGACGTGTAGGATAGCAAATAGAGCAGCTCCTAGATTTGCTCGGGCAACTTTGTTGCGTGCTAACTACTTTACATCGATTGAGGTTCCTAGTTGTTTTTCGAATAATCTTTCAATAGGTTTTACCGGAGCCAATGGACATAGGTGTGGGTGTTTGGGGTGAGCATATTGGCTCGGGAATAGTGGTCCTGGCTATGGTTTGAAATCTTTGCTCGTTATTTGTTTGTTTTTATGGTACTTTAAATTTAATCGGATGATTTTTACCTTAAAAAGAATCTATTATTAACTTAGATTCAGTAGGTTAATGGGCCTTATTTTAATTTAAATTACATATTATATTCGGCTTTGATTAAAATAATATTGGATTGGATTAATTTAAATTACATGTTTATTCAAAATCAGTTAATTCGATGAATTTAATTATAAATTTATTGAATATTAATTAAATTTCAAATGCATAACTAAAAGTTACAATATATATATTAAAATGTGATGTATGAATAAGTTTATTAAAGTTTTTAAGCCCAATCCTTAAGGAAGTCTTTCAGGTAAAAAAGCAATGAATATGAGATTAGCATGTCAACTACCTTCCTGCAATTTAATTAACAACTGAAAATCTTCCGAGGGTTTTGCACGATTCAACAATACATGTGCAGCCCTTGAGTTTCCTTAGTTCTAATAAACCCCATTGAATTAGCAATAAAATCCCATGCAAAGATCATAAATCCAAAGCAACAACACACGAAAACACGATAATAAATGCCACCCTCGCTGTTTCCAAACCCAGTATTAAATGCAGCAGCAGCAGCCTCTACCCACCTTTCATCTTCTCCTTTTTCCCTACCCCCTTTCCCTTTTCTTTTCCCCTAATGGATCCTAATCATCTTCCCTTCAAATGTCCACCCCTTCCCCTAACTATCTCACTAACTTAGGCCTCGGCTATTCCATCGCCATAGCCCTCGGTTTCCTCGTTCTCCTCTCCACCATCCTCCTAGCTTCCTACATTTGTTGCCGCTCTTCCTCCTCTTCTTCTTCTTCCCCTCGCGCTTTCTCTCCCAACGCCACCGTTGCCTCCGCCTCCGATGGAATCAACCTTCCCAGGATTATCTTCGTTGCTGAAGATGACGACAACGAAAACGCCGCCGTGGGGCTTGACCAAGCCGTTATAAATTCTTACCCAAAGTTTCAGTTCAGTAAAGATCGATCGGCTGCGGTGGATTCCAGTAATGTTAACACGACGTGTTCGATCTGTTTGTGCGAGTATAAAGATTCGGAGATGTTGAGGATGATGCCTGAGTGTAGGCACTATTTCCATGTTCCTTGTCTTGATGCTTGGTTGAAACTAAATGGGTCTTGTCCCGTTTGTCGGAACTCGCCACTACCGACTCCGCTTTCTACACCTTTGTCGGAAGTCGTTCCTTTGTCTCAATACGCTGCGGATCGAAGGAGTCGAAGGTGACTTATCGTTTTTAGTGGTTGTTTTCCGGTTGTGTTTTTGGGTTGTTTCAGTCAAAGAGAGTAAATTTGTATATGCATAATTGCACAAATTTTTGTTTTTTGTGGTGTTTATTTGACAGAGAAACATTGATTTAACTGCCATGTTGCTTTGGTTCCCCCTTATCTGATTGTTTCACATTCTTCTTCAAGCAGTTGACATTTGACAAGAATTATGCCAACTTAAAAGAACAGTCGAGCTTCGGGTTTCGATCATGTTTGGACTCGAATCGAATTAGATCCGATTTTAAGAACTTGACTTGTCATCAATGTCTCCTTCTTGAGTTTTAATCGGCCTAAAGTTTGTAACTTCATTGAAACATAAACCTGTTTAACTGGGAAACGTATACAGAGAGACCCATAGTGTGTAAAAAAATGTATGCTTTTGTTGAGACGACGTGAGCGTTGACCCCCTAAAATTGGAAATATGCCTGAAAGCTCTCTCAAATCCCAGAAACCTTAAATTATCAATATCCATTGCAGATCACTAACTTGTTTATAAAAATAACGCAAATTGTGGGAGATTGAAAGTCAGAAACTTGGAGATTGATGCTTTTATAACATGGGACTGACATGTGAGTCTCGGAAGCGTTGACATGGCCATTACAATGCATTCTCAAAAGCTCAAACCTCAATGAAGAATAGTATAAAATAGTACCCATGTGCCCCAAGCTCAAAGCTCATTGTTTTCCAAATTAATATATATATATCAACTTGGCTCAAATTCACTTTCATTTTCTACTTTGTTACTCATCGTCTTTGCTGTCTCATGATTGCTTGTTTTGTACATTAAGCGATTTCTTTCCCGAGTTAACTCAATAGGTAGCTTTTATTTGTTGGATTCAATCGCCGATTGGAGATGATACTTCTCGTTCTCGATAATATGGCTAAAGTAAATAGTCTAGTGAAGATGGGGACATGGAAAAGTGTAAATAGGACAATCTTTATATTGGGTATTTGTGCTCTTCTGGTTTCAGTGGCTACCTTGTCTGGGTCTTATTCTTTTAGATCTCTCCTTGTTACTAATTCCTTCTGCGACTATGTGAACCCTTTGAATGAAGGCGAAGCGAGGATGAATTTTGAGGTTGTTATTCGGAAAATCCGACAAGAAATGGATGAGTTGAAGAACGGCACGTTGAAAGAGTCGTCGTCATCGGAAATCTTGCTTAGACATAGTGCTTTTCTTGCTGATATCCTTGGTCTAATCGAGTCGATGCAGGCATTGGGTCCCGACGTCGAAAACTCGACCGTCGATCATCCATTGGTAAGACTGAATCATCAATCCGATGAGCCTGCGGATTACTTCCTGATCGAGGAAATTCGGAAGTACGTTCGGGTGAAGCCGAACAGACTAGGGAAACAGAACTTCATGGGAGCAAATGGTACGTTCACGAGCATCGGCCACGCTTGTTTCGCAATGAAGGAGGAGCTGGAAGAGTACATGGATTACGACGTGGGCGAAATCTGCAACGACGATTGGAAGCTAGCTCAGAAACTAATGGTTCACGGCTGCGATCCGTTACCGAGGAGGCGGTGCCTCGCGAGAGCCCCGCGGCTATACACTCAGCCTTTCCCCATCAACGAGTCCATCTGGAAACTGCCCGACGATCGCAACGTCCGATGGAGTGGATATCGGTGCAAGAACTTCACTTGTTTAGCAAACAACGGAACCCGCAAAGGATTCTTCAAATGTGCAGATTGCTTCAATCTCACACACCATGAAATGCCGAGATGGATTCAACCCACGGATTTAGACCCCGAAACAAACATAACCGCAGACTTTTTAATACCCGAAGTGCTTAAAATCAAGCCTGGGGAGGTCAGAATCGGATTGGATTTCAGTGTAGGTACCGGGACATTTGCAGCAAGGATGAGGGAGTTCAACGTGACGATAGTTTCAGCCACCATCAACCTCGGGGCACCGTTCAACGAGATGATAGCTCTTCGAGGATTAGTTCCTCTTTATTTGTCAATAAACCAGCGGCTACCCTTCTTCGACAACACCCTGGATCTGATACACACGACGAGGTTTCTGGATGGGTGGATTGATTTTGTACTTTTGGACTTTGTGTTGTTTGATTGGGACAGGGTTTTGAGACCGGGGGGATTGCTGTGGATCGACAGTTTCTTCTGTTTAAAAGAAGATTTGGAAGATTACATGGAGGCATTCAAGGTGCTGAGGTATAGAAAACACAAATGGGTCGTTGTTCCAAAGCGAGATAAAGATGATGATAGAGAGGTGTTTTTCTCAGCTGTGTTAGAGAAGCCGCCAAGGCCATTCTGATATATACTGTTATCTTTTAGTTCATAGTTTCATGTTAGAAACACAGGTACAAGTTTCTTAATTTCTTTACAGAATTCGATTTTATTTTAGTTTATTGGAATCAAAATGTTTGTAGATGCCAACTAGAAATATTACAGTAACATCATCTTGTTCCTAACTAATTTCTGAATCCTGGTCTCTGTTCTTTGTCACTGCTATAAGATGAAAATGTTTGAATTTGGTTTGATCATTGTCGACAGGGACGGAACTAAATGGAAGGGGGGAGGGGCATTTGCTACTTTTTGGTTTAAATGCGTCCTAAGTTATGCCAATTGAGCCCTGATCCCTCTTTTTCTTAAATATCTTTTATGTCCCTATAAATTTTGAAATTGAATAAATTAGATATTTCTAATATTTAATTTTTAAATTGGTGGCTTAACCATTAAGATTTCAAAAACTTTTATTTTTTATTTTGTGGTATGAAAATAAAAGAATGGAGAAATTACACCACTATCATCCTCGTTTTAGTTAAACCATCCCGAGCCCCTTATCTCGCCGTCAAGATTTCATCTGGCTCAGCATGGTAAATATAGAGATCAATAAGCTTACTGAAGGCAAGGTTCACCATCACATCTACCAATACATTACCTTCCCGATAGAAATGGTTCACTTGCAACCTCCCCCCCCCCCCACATTTCAGCTTCAAAGACCGAGCAACAACCAATATTATGGGTGAAACCCTGTACCGACCATTTCCCCTCATGATCTCTAACAGCAACTCTCATAGTTGTGATCCCGGAGAAGGCATTCCTCACTCCATTTATATTGATCAATGCAAGTTGTCTACCACCCGCTCATTCCTAACAAAAACCTTCTTAATTTTTTATTTCACATTTCTATCTTCTTTTTTCTTTGTTTATCTTCATTTTTACTTTGTGTTAAGTGTCATGAGACTAGAACTTTAGTCTCACAATTTGAGTAGCCTTAGTCGATTTTTTCGCTTCAAAAACACCTAAGTCAACCTAACTCCCAACAATTGAGGATTCAAACAGAATTCCTCCAATGCACCAACGCAAAGCGAAAGCAACTCAAAGATGAAAGAACTTGAAAGATGAACAAAGCCACAGAAAAACAAAAAAACACTAAAAAGAATGTTTGAGTGAATGCTCTCAAGAATCCTATTACTCAAAACTGAAGTGATTTACAATAAGGGGGAGAGGCCTCTATTTATATTTAAGCCTCCCCAAATTCAACGGTACAAGTTAAAGTACATCAACAACTAAGATTAAAAGCTATCTACAAAATCAAATCTCTAAGATTACATAATCATATCTTCTAATATTACAAGTCATATCCAAGATTGCATATCCTTGAAGATTACGTTCCATGTTTTCCATGATTTGTAGATGAGCCTTCAATCTCTCCAAGCAATGGACTAGTCCAGTTGGGCCTAATTGCCTATCTTGAACATGATGGATCACACAAATGTGTCATGGTTGTGGGCTCCCATGCGCAACCCATGACATTCTCCCCCACCTGTTCTAGTGACGCCCTCGACGAGTCCTCCAAATTGAACTGGTCTATCTTGTCTTGGAACTGTCATAAGACCTCGACAGGGTCCCAACTTATTTCACTATTAGGAAGTCCCTTTCATCGCACTAAGTACTCATGCCTCGACCGATAGGACTTTCGTCTGATAACTTGATCTGCCATTATGCAATCTATTTCTAGATCATAAGAGCCCTTTACCCCCATTAGAGCTCGTTCAGACTTGCCTCGATCTGAATCTTCTTAATCCTTATAAAATGACTTAAGCATATTGACATGGAACATCATATGGACCTTGAGTTTTACTAGCAACTCAAGTTTGTAGGCGACATTGCCTACTTTCTTCACCACTTGGAAAGGTCTCCGATACTATCGGACAAGCTCTTTATGCAAGCCATTGTGATGTAATATTAAATGTAATTTTGCAAGGACAGAATCACTAACCTGAAATTCCACATCCCTACGACTCTGATCAACCCACTTCTTGTTGCACTTACTCGCCCTGTGTGGGCAACCTCTGGAAAAGTAATTATGCTCTTACCACTCCTTTGTAAATTTATAAACTGCTAGATTTGGTCATCCATTACAAGTCGCAATAGTATTGGCTGTGAATGTCTGTTGGCCCATTATTATCTTGAACAGATTTTGATTTGTGGCCCCACTTTGCTGCAAATTGTAAGAAAATTGGGCCACATCCAACAATTTTAGCCTATCCTTTTGGGTGGCACTCACATAGTGCCGAAGGTATGTCTCCAACAACATATTCACTCATTCGGTTTGCCCATCAGTTTGCGGATGCATGCTAGTGTAAACTTTCAAGTCTGAATCCATCAGCTTGAACAACTCCATCTAGAATTGACTTGTAAATTACACATCTCTATTACTAATGATAGATTGTGGCACTCCCCAATATTTCACCACATGTCTAAGAAACAAACGAGTTGCCTCCCCAGCAGGTCACTCCTTGGTCGCTAGAATAAACGTTCCATAATAGGAAAATTTATCCACCACAACAAAAATGTTTGCAAACTCATCAGACTTAGGCAAACCAACAATAAAATCCATGAATACACTCTCCCATGGGCCTTTTGAAATGGAGAAAGGTTGTAACAATCCGACCGAAGTCTTCAACCTTACTTTATCTTATTAGCACACCAAACAAGTTTTGACATAGGTTTCCACATTATCACCCATGTGAGGCCAATAGTAACGATCCTCCAAAAGGGCCAAAGTGCAGTGCATACCTAGATGGTCAACCCATCTCGAGTTATGACACTTCTTCATGACTTCCTTGCATAATTTCCCATCTTGAGGCATATAAAGGCGATGCCCCTAAGTGTGTAGTAACTCTCTTTCAAGCCAAAATCTCCTCGTTTCCCCTCCTTGGCAAGCTCGATCAAATTTTTTGCTATGGGATCATAGGACAGTCTCTCTCGAATTCACTCTAAAAGAGAGTTATCAGGCTGGCTGATTGTCACAAACTCCATCTTTTGGTTAAGTGCATCAGCCACTGTGTTGGCACTCTCCGGCTTATATTCCATGCTAAAATCAAACTCTTCTAAGAAAACCTACCAACGAGCCTATTTGGGAGACAACTTTTTCTAAGTTAGAAAATAACTGTTTGCAACATTATCAGTAAAGATCATGAACCTGGAACCCAACAAATAGTGTCTCCATGTGTGCAAGCAATACACCATAGTGGTCATTTCTTTCTTTTGGACCATATATTACCGCTCCATCTAATTAAGCTTTTGACTCTCAAAAGTAACTGGAGGCCCATCTTGCATCAATGCTCACCCAATCTTATAGTCTGATGCATCTGTGCATACCTCGTACGACTTTGAGTAATTTGACAAAGCAAATATTAGTTCCTTTGTCATCACTTGGTTAATTGCATTCTCCCACTAGTAATTCCAATCCCAAAGCTTACTCTTCTTCAACAAATCCATCAAGGGTGTAGTGATTTTGGAGTAACCTTCAATGAAACGTCATTAATAGTTTGCAAACCCAAGGAAAGATTGCAACTACATCACCTTAGTTGGTGGTTCCCAATAAAAAATGGCCCGAATCTTACTTTTATCCATCTAGATCCTGCCACCTCCCACAATGTGGACTAAAAATGGCACCTCTTGTTGGGTGAATGAGCATTTCTCCTTTTTGACATATATCTCATTTTCCCACAAGCGATTTACTATACACCACAATATCATCAAGGTAAACAACCATAAAATGATCTAGGAAGGATTGAAGTACCTTAATCATTAGGGTGCAAAATTTGGCTGGAGCATTCATTAGTCCAAATGCCATCACAAGGAATTCATACAAACTATAGAGTATCAAAAAAGCTGTCTTCAGCTCGTTCCCTTTGTCTATTCAAACTTTATGGTACCCCAATCTCAAATCTAACTTGATAAATCATCTCGCACTACCAAGTTGATCAAACAAATATGCAATAAGAGAAATCGAGTACCTATTCTTCACAGTGATCTTATTTAAGGCCCGATAATTTATGCGCAATCTCAAAGACCTATCATGCTTCTTTTGAAAATTGGATTGCCAATAGTGTCTTTCCCTCCATGCCTCTTTTCCTTTTCATTCGCACTATATATTAATGGTTTGAATCCGATATCAGCATGTAATTGCTAGAAGAAAAAATAGAGACATAAATCCAGTCAAGAAAACTCAATCCAACCAGAAAGTCATTGTCATCAGGTGGTATTACTTTAATGGTTGCCTTACCGGTCCAATCACCAAGTTGGAGCTCCAATCCTTTTGCTACACCCTTTACTGAAACACATTCTAAGTTCACTGTCTTGATCCAATCCGATTCATTCTGGATCTTGAGTAGTCTCTTTGGACATAAACAAATCTAACACACTTATGTAAAAAATGTAAGACTTTTTGTTAATTCTATGAGAGGCAGATGACCAGGAATTTGAAGTACGACTAGAGCCAATAGAAGTGGAATAAAAGATATAGTCATTTGATCTGAAGCTAGAACTCTTGCCGAAGCTTGTATGATCTAAGTATACAAGGAAGTTGTAACAGCCCAATTTTGACCCTAATCGGACAAAGTGGTTTCGAGACCACGAATTCGAGTCTAAAAATATTTTAATATTATTTTCTGTGTTAAATATGTGTGAAATTATATATGTGAAAGTTTCGTGAAATAATTTTACTGTTTGTATGCTTAATTTGAGAAAATGGCTAAATCGCGTAAAGTGAAAATTTGAGGGTTAAATATGAAAGTGCTTAATTGTTTTTGTCTTTATAAATTGGAGGTTCTATGTGGCAATTAAGCCATTTTCCAAGTTAGTGGACGGCATTAGGTGATATATATGGTTTTCTTATATTATTAATATAATATATATATGTTATAATAAGGTATAATATATTATTATGTTATAATAAACATTAAAAAAAAAGCCATTATCATTTTTTTTCCCTTCATCTTTATCACAAAACAAAACAAAAGAAAACAAAGAAACAAAGCTAGGGTATTCGGCCATTGTTGAGCTTGATTCAAGGTGAGTTCTAGCTCGGTTTTTGATAATTTTTATATTTTTGAGATCGTTGCTTCGAATACTATCCGACCCATGCTAGAATTTTTAATTTTGATGAATATTTTGAGTTATGCCATTAATGAATAATTGTGTTCTATGATGTTTGATGATGGATTATGAAATATATGTGTTAGATTAACATGTTTTGTCTTTGAATTTTTGGTAAATTTGAGTAATTAGGGCTAAATTAAAAAATAAATTTTTGAGGGACTAAAATGAAAAATAAATGAAATGCATGGACTTGTATGAATACAAGGAAGATTCGGCCTAGCTATGTTGTTGTGAGATTTTGTGTAAATTGTGTTTTATGCAATTGGGATTAAATTGCAAAAAGTGTAAAATATTAGGGGCAAAATGGTAAATTTCCTATTTATGTGTTTTTGGATTAAATTGAATGTTTTAATATTTAAATTAGCTCATTCTGGATATATTTAGATCAAGAACCAAAGAAATCGGAGTTTGATCGGGGGAAAGATAAAATCGTCGAATAATCGTCCGATTTCAATTTTTCACCGTCTGAGGTAAGTCAACCAGCAATTTAATGTTATTAATTAATATACATACATATATATATGTATTGTATTTGGATGAGCTTAAATTGAAAGTATATAGCTTGAATTTAGTCAAAGTAAAAATGATATGTATATATATAAATATATGATTAATGTTCGAATATACATATATGTATACACATATATGTAAGCTCTTGAATTTAGTTGAAGAATGAATATGGCTTATGTATAAATTCTTGGTTATTACTCGAAAGGTATATATATATATATAAGGTTCGAATGTGTATATATATGTAAGTACATATATGTACAAACTATTGGATTGATTAAAAATATATATGTTATATTTGCATAAGTAGTTTTGAAATGGTATGTACATGTGAGTTGAAATTTATATGTATATGATAGAATTGAATGAGCACATAAATATATATTTACATGTATATGTTTTTGTATTGAGTTTGGGTATAATTTTTATATAAGTTTATATGAAGTTCGGAAATACAAATATAATTGAATATGTTTTTGTGTTAAATTTAGGTATGACTATTATATAAAGTATGTATGAGACTCGAATATATACAAACTTATATATGTACATGTTTATGTATTGAATTTAGGTATGATAATTATATAAGTTTATGTGAGATTCAATTATGTAATTATATTCATGTGAAGCTTTTGAATGGAGTTGAAGGTACAAAATTGTTAGCTTGGATTACTATAAGATGTTCGAATGCATGATATTAATAGTAGCCCTTAATGTATTAAGTTATATATCTGTATATGATCATATGTATAATTAAGTTATTGAGCTGGATTCAATATCTGAACTTTATATACCTATGTGGTTTAAAGGTATAATTTATATATATTGAGCTAAATTTTTATACATGGAATCTTATATACATATACATTTTGAAAGTGATTTTTATTTATATAAATTGAGTGTTCAGGCTCAGTGCCTAGTAGGCTTGATGCCAGTGATATGTTTCAGACTTTAAGTCTAGCAGGCTTGTCGCCGGTGAAACATTTCAGACTTTAAGTCTAGCAGGCTTGACGCCGGTGAAACATTTCAGACTTTAAGTCTAGCAGGCTTGACGCCGATGAAACATTTCAGACTTTAAGTCTAGCAGGCTTGACGCCGGTGAAACATTTCAGACTTTATGTCTAGCAGGCTAAGTGCCAGTGTATTGAATCAGGCCTTAAGCCTAGCAGGTTTTGTGCCGGTGAGTCTATTCATATCATGTGTTTACATGTACCGAATATGTGTATGATTTAGTCATATGGATTTATAGAATATGTATATAAATTTGGTCATTGTGTTTGATGAGCATATAAACATTAGTTTATATGTATTTGATAAGTATGGATTTATATATATATATATATATATATATTCAATTTTATGAAATTGTTAGGTATATTCGCGTTCAGATAGATGTATGTGAGAAATCTATATATGCATTTTGGTAAGTATAAATGTATTTGGTTATATTCGTTTGATGTGTATGTATATATATATTCAGATATAAAATTTGTTAAGTACATAAATATGCGTTCGGTTACACACATATGAAGTGTATATGCATTCGATTTTAGGTATTTGATAATGATGTATGCATTTGTTTATATGTAAATGATATATAAAAGTATTCGGTTGTAAGTTTTTGATGAGTATTTAAATATACAATTGTTATGCATATTGTATATACATATTTATATATTCATTGGTAAGCATTCTACGAGTACATATATTTGATTATAAATAAGATGATTAAGAGTAACAAATATTCAAATAGTAATATATGTCGTATTTGCGATTTCAATAAGTTTAATTATGAATTTATATTATTCTTCTTTTATATATATTTTAGTTATGCTATAGACTTACTAAGCTATGTAAGCTTAATTTGTTTGTTTACGTCTATCTGTTTATAGATAAAAAAAAATCAAATCAAGCTTCAAGCTCAGGGATCGTCAGCAAGTTTATCACCTTATCTATTGTCTCGGTATTTAAAATATTTAAATTCTAACTATGGCATGTACAGACTAGACAAATGTTTTGAAGGTCGTACTTTGTTGTATTGTATATGAATATAATAGCCATACTAAAATGGTTTATTTCCTTATAGATTTGCTAGTTTGTAATGTCTTTACTAGTTAGATTATAATGTCTTTGTTTATTAAAAATGGTTAGAAGAGAAGTTTAACATTTTGCATATTTAATGTATATGTATATGTATAATATATATGCATTGATTTTGAGATGGTTGTATTTTGTTCAGAATGCCTCGTAACCCTAATTCGGCGATGGATACGGGTTAGGGTTGTTACAGAAGTTTCAGTCCTTGACGATATTACTAGTATCTTTTCTATCTCTGATGTTACTATGTTTGCATTAATTAACATTAGGAACTGCACCAATCTCAGTAGTTTTATGCAAAATGTCTTTAACCGAATTAAAGGAATCAAAAGTTCAATTGTAAGGATTAATCGACAGAGGTTTTATTTGAGTGGGTGCATCACTTTGGGACACGCTTATATTATTCTATGAAAACGGAAAACGAGTCGATAAGTTTGTATATAGATTACTTGTAGTTGAATAAAGTCACGATAGAGAATAAACACCTGTTAGTTCGTATTGAAGACCTATTCGACCAGTTGAAAAATGCTACAGTATTTTCAAAGATAGATTACTAATCTAGTTACTATTAGTTTTGAATTACATATGTAAATGTATTGAAACAACGTTCAGAATCCATTATGAGCATTACGAGTTTCTAGTTATGTCTTTCATATTAATTAATACTCAGTAGCATTTGAGGATTCGATGGATCAGGTTTCTTTTCAGTAATGTTTCGACAGAATCATTATTATTCTATATTGATGATATACTGATATGTTATAAGACTAATTTAGAGCGTGCTAAGCATTTGAAAATCTATATTATAGATGATGAAGCTATTACAAGAAAACATCAAATTTCTTTTGTAAAGTCAGGTAACCACTTCAGTCTAAGTTTGTGAAGGAATGCATTATTTACAACAATGCTTCACTCAGATGATCTTGAATTATGCCAGTTCAATTATTGCAAATTTGAGAGTTAGATCGTAAATTCTTCAGAGAGTTTGTGTGATATAAAGAAAAGATTCGAATTTGTTAGTAGAACGAGAGCATATTCAGAATAATTAGAACAATAAATTTTAGTGTAGATTGTGATAATAATCTATATTTCCGAAATAAAAAATGTGTACTGAATAGTTTTGAGATTGTAAAGATATTTTACATAAGGTTCTCAGCAACATCTATTTGATTAAGTCAAACAACGATAAAATGTGTAATGACTGGATATAGAATTATTAGTGGTCAGAATTAAGACGAAAAATTTCAGAGTTTTTACTAAGATGTCTAGTATGTCAATAGGTCAAAGTTGAATAGCAAATTTTATTTGAGTTATTACAGTTTGATATGAGTTCTGATTGGAAATGGGAGCAAGTCAAGATGAATTTCGTATATGGACTACTTTTGAATATCAGAAAGAAAGACTTGATCTGGATTGCTATTACCAGCTGAGAAATTTCGAGGATGAAATTTTCTTAAAGGGGGAGAGTTGTGACAGCCCATTTTTTAATAATGTCGAAAACAGTAGTTTCGGGGCTACAAACTTGATGAGCGAGTCCATAAATATTATTATTCATTATTTATGATTCAAATATAGTGTTTTAATAAATTTTTATTTGATAATTTATGTTATTTGAACGAATATTTAGTTTCAAGCGGTATATCTCTAAAGTCAAGTGGGTTTAAAAAAAATGTATTGAGACCTGGTTTCTATAAACCGAGCCTTTAAATATTTTATTAAATATTTTTTGAGTGTTAATAGGATCAGATTAAATTTTGGTTAAGAAATTTTAACGTTTAAATAGTTAATTAATTGAAAAGGACTAAATTGTAAAATATGCAAATGTTAAACTCTATTAACTAAAAAAGGTTAAATGGCTAAGGACTCTTAAATTAATGGATTAATGTGATAATTATACCAAATTAGTTTGTGATGGACGGTAGTTTCATTGCTTTTATTGAATTTTTAAGTATAATTAAAGAGTAAACTTGTAATTATGTAAATAAATTAAATTAAAACATAAAACAAAAGATGAAAAGAACAAAAAAAATGGCATCATCTTTTTAGTTGGAGAACCGAAACTCCATGGGAGCTTGAAATAAGCTTTCGGCCAAGCTGGTCTCATCTTGCATGGTATGTGATTTAAGCACGTTTCTTATAATTTTTATATTTTTAATATCGTTACAATTTGGTCCAACTAACTCGTATCTATATTTTTGAAACTGTTAAAGATTTTGAATTTTTCCATTGATGAATCTTAGTTATTTTTTATGTTAAATGATGATTTTGTAGTCTTGATTTTTTTAGGACTATTTTGTAAAGTGATTTTATTTAATTTTTAGTTAAAGGGTTAATTTGATAAAATATTAAAATTGACATGGAATTTTTGTGAATTGTGAATAATTTTGGATTGTATCAAAAATATAAATAAGTTTGGCTAGCATTGGGTTTTTTCAGAAATTTTGATAAATTTGGAAATTTGAGTTTAGGGACTAAATTGCACAAAAGTTAAAATATTAGGGGTAATTTTTTAATTTCATAATAGAGGGGCTTATAAGCTAGAATTAATGGTATTAAGTTAATTGGGCTATTAATTGAATGAAAATTTTTATTATACCAAGAAACAAATCAAATGGATTTAAACCGAGGAAAAGCTAAGGTGTCGGGTTAGTCGTCTGCTTTGTTTTTACAGCTATTTTTGTCGAGGTAAGTTCGTTTTTACAATTGATAAAGATGTGATAAATTATTATTATGGTTCAAATAGATGAATTAATCAAATAAAATGATATGAGAGTTAACACTAATGTATTTAGTGATTTTGAATTATAGATTGTTTATTTAAATGTTACTTTAATTAAAGTTCATGGTAATTCGATTATTGAATATAATTCACTTGAGTTTTATAATGTTGTTTCTTGTTAATGGAATTGTATATATATGTATATGTGAGATATCTTTGGTTATTTATATAACAATGAGAATTGCAAGTATTATACATATATATATAATTAAGAAGAGATTGTTAGTAGTAATTCTGGGATTTGAAATAAATTATTTGTGAATGTAATGAGTTTTTTTGTTTACAGAAATGAAGAAGTGCCCATGTTTGCACGATTGTGCCCCTGTTCGCACTTCGGTGCCCCTGTATACACTTAGTGTCCCTATTTGCACGACTATGCCCTTGTTCGAACTCTGGTGCCCCTGTTCGCACTTTGGTTCCCCTGTATACACTTCGGTGTCCCTGTTTGCACATATGTGCCCCTGTTTGTACTTCGGTGCCCCTAACTGCATGTATGTGCCTATGTTCTGCATCTATGATGCCCCTAAAAATGGAGTGATGATTGAGCATGTGAACTGAGTACTAATGATTTAGACTAAATGATATGGATTGTTACATGGAATTGGTGTGGGTACTCAAGTACTCGAGTTAAAATTACTAGTTCATCGGGCTATGGAAAGAGTTGAATTGTAAATTATTTTGTGCTTATATATTATGGCATAATTATAGTAATGGTAAGTGAAAGATATTATAATGAGTTTATTAGTTACATATATGGATTGTTACTTTGAGAATATGTGATTTATGGCATGAAAAAGTCCTTTGAAATGAAGATTGTTTTGATGTATTTGGATTGAAGAGATAACATTTGAGTTATGTGGACGAATGATTTATATAGTGAAATTCTTTTCATGGTATGAATGTGTAATTAAAGCTTTACAGAATATATAACTATATAAAATGATATATGATTTAACGTAAGAATATGGAATTTATGATAAGCTTAGTTAAAAAAAGACGAAGATACATGGTAGTCATATAATAGATGAATGGTGAAATTGAAATGTTTGATATATTACATGCCTTGTTTGGGATAGATTTATATGTGTACTGCTTCACCTATTAACCTTGTGAAGTATGATGTATAGGAAAAGGAAAATTGGCCTATGATTAAATGAGTTTTCTCATGGTTGTTTAATTCAATGCATTTGGTAAGTTTAAGTTCTTTTATATAAGCTTACTAAAAATTAGTTGATTATATAATTTTTTTTCTTTGTTTTGTAGATCACCAAATAGCTCGAACGGTTGGAATCTTTGTCGGAGCATGATCATACTATCCATCAATCCACTTTGGTAGCTTTTGAATATATTGAATTGGTTATAAGTGGCATGTATAGAGTTGTGTGTTATTTTGATATTATTTGAATGTAATAAGGTATTAAGTGTTGTTTTGGTGGTTGGTTTGTTTTTGAATGGTGCCAAGTTCATTTTGGTTTATGTCTTTTTGATGAAGGCTTGTAAATGATGTGTATTCATATGAGATGATGGTAGCTATGCATACTCTCATGTAGGTAGAAAGAAGATGGTTGTTTGATATGTTTGTGATATGGCCTTTTGGTATGTATATGGTATGCTAAATTATGGAAATTATATTGTTGAATAGGTTCAAAATTGATTGTAATTGTGGTACCTATTGTTGGTACATTGGTTAGAACATATAGGATGATTGATTTGGTATATTATGAGTAAGTTTGGAATGAGTTTTGGTATTATGAATGTTTATGGAAATGGTGCATATTGATGTGTAAGTTTTAGTTCATTTAAGGGTTTAATTTGGAAGCACACTGCTTGGGACACGGGATGTCACACGACCATGTGCCACACACGGTCACCCCACACGGTCGTATGCGCTCTGTTAGTTTTAGTGCAGGTTTCACACGGTTTGAGACACGGGCTGAGACATGGCTATGTGTCTCAAGTCAGTAAGTTACACGGTATATGTCACGGGATGGGGCATGACCGTGTGTCCCTACTTCGAATGCTCACACGACCGATTTTCCAAATTTTAAAGTCTTTCCTAAAATTTATGTTTTGATTCCTTTTGATCCCTGATTACTTTCAAACTAATTTTAGGGCCCCGTAAACCTGGATTATGGCCAAAGTGAATATTTATTCTATGAATTGATATATGTTTATAAATTAATTGAATTTTTGTTTCGACTCAAGATAAATTGTTCTATTTGGTTCTGTAACACTTCGATCCTTAATCCGACAACGGAGACAGGATATGGGTGTTACAACCCTAAAATGCAATAACAAACCTTATAAGTACAAGAGTGCTTAGTGAATCCCACTATAACCATACAATTATTATGGATACTTTGCAATATGGTAAGAATTTTTTATGAGCCAACCATAGTTTGCACCATTTACTTCGACTGACACCATCACCGTGTTATCATTTTTTTATACACCAATTATCATGCACTTATCATACTTAATCTTCCATATCTTATTAATTAAGGAATCCTTCCAATCAATTCATGAATCTCTTATCCCATAATACTTACCTAACAGAACATACCCTTAAAAACTACTTCCCACACCCCTCATCTTAACCCATGCTCTTATTTCAAACAACTACCCACTGACATAATCTTGGGTGGATAAATATATATGGCAGATACTTACGCAAAGTTTCATACCATTGGTTCACACTTAGAAATACCCTGATCCAGTTCTGTACACATATTCATATTGATAATTCACAAGGTATAACAACCAATTGAGCTCCATATCATGCTATTACAAAATCTCATAATTCATAATGGCACTAACTCAGATTCAGAATAATTTTAGAAGAAGATGTGATACCCCTTACTTTTCATACTAAGAAAACACCATAACAAATACCCTTCTTGACATACAAATACACATCTCTTTTTCATGGAAAACCCTTAAAACTTTATTCAAATCTTATTCCAGAGTATATCAATACATTATCTTGGTTATACTTATTACAAAACTACTAGAACTTGCTCATATTTTACCATAGAGACAGACATTTAGATTCATAACTTACCATATATTCTTAACAGTTCACGCTACATAGACTTATCAGAATACACCATACATGCAATTAGTTAGAACACGCCACAAAGGCATCCCTTTCAGAGTTTTCCATAAAGGCTATTCTTTTCAGAGTTCACCACAAAGGTTATTCTTAATTGTCGTGTTTACGATATGGATTTGTCTAAACTTACATTACGTGAGGTTTTTCCATCATCATCCTGGGACACATAGAGAACCTCATTAGGTAATCACCATTCTTTAATTGTTTTTCAGAGGATGCCATGTGCATGGATTTTTCCTTCAGAGTTCATGTTTTCAATCCCAACAAACTTCATCAGACACCACCACGGTGAACAAACACAAACTCTCTTGAAAGACTCTTTATGCATTAACATAATCTAAATTCAAACTTTTACTTCACCAACATACACCCAAACAGAACACACCTCTCCTTCATACATATACGTACTAAGCCACACTTCAATGTTTCAATACTAGTATACCAATCATCACATACTATACTTTTCATGACTTTGGATCCAAAGTTTAATCAATTTCTTATAGGCATACTTCGAATATGAACAATATACATGTAAGAGTTAGAATAAAAACTCACCTGATTCTCACCTATTGCAGTTCAAAGCTCCAAATTCAGATATCCATCACAAACCAGCAACAATCATTGCTTAGAAACATAATTTCACCATGAATACTCTCATACAAACAAATTAATTATCATTTCAATCGCTAACCATCTCATGCAAAAACCTTATACTTACAATCTTGTTGTTCATTTACTAAATACAGATTTATTCATCTAGTACTTAACATGCAGAGTTGAAATACTTACCCTAATGCGAAGTAACTATTGATCATAAAATAACCTTAGCCTCTAGATTATCGAGGTGGGATACATTCATATTTAAGGAAGTTTTCAATATATACCACTTAAGGAAGAGGAAGAAAAAGAAAGAAGAACCCCTTTCAGAACATATCCTCACTTATAAATATGAATCATCTTGCTTAATGGAATTTAACAAGTATCATACGTATCAGAACTTGCCTTCTTATTGGCCTATAGTTTCTGAGAAAAATATAAATAAGTTCCCTTCATCGAACTTATCAGGCTAAACTATACAGTTGGTTTCTAACCAGATTACTTAAAATCTAACTAGAATAGTATTCCATACAATTTAGGCGTACTATACCTTTGGCGAATACTCATCCTATATTTCCCTTTTATCCCTTAACATGGATGTCTCCTTAATACATGAGAAAATATTATAAAATCAAATTCTTACTTACTATTGTGGCAGATACTATACGCCCAAACATATATGCAAAAAAAATCTTTTTGGCAGATAATGTTACGCTAGACAGACTATTTACTACTATACGCCGAAACTTTGGATCCTTTAGATCTGGGGTGTTACACATTAGCCCATGATTCGTCCTGTCTTCGACACCCTTAAGTATTGAACCAAGATTTTTTCTTGTTTTTTCCTGCTTATCACTCCCATTGACAGTAGAGAACTCAGATCGCTTTGGGAAATCTCTTACCCTATGTGGGCCTTAATAAAGGTAGCAACTTATCGGGCCTTTCTTCTCTCATGGCATGTCTTGCTTAGCTTTTTGGGTCTGGCAATTTTTTTTGCCTTGTCTTTGTCTCTCTCACCATTACCCTTGGGTTTGAATTTGGGCGTTAAAGACTCAGAATTTTTTGATTTCTTAACATTTAGCTGAAGAAGCGATTCAGCAATGGTTATGGTTTTGGAGAGTTCTTCGACCCCCTCCAATGTTCTAGTTCTTACTTAACCCAAGGATTCAATCCATCCATCAAAAAGAAAAATGTCTCATCTTCACTCAGATTAGTGATTTGCAGCATCAACATATTAAATTGTTTCACGTACTCCCTGACTGTACCTATTGCGAGAACTGACGCAACTTAGCCCGTGCCTCCTTTTTGACATATTCTAGGTAAAATTGTGCTTTGAACTCATCTGTGAACCTACGACGCTACCATAACAAAGCAACATCAATGAGATACAAAGAAGCAGTGTTTACCTTAGCATCGTCATCATTGATGCCTATGTCATGAAAGTATTGCTCAATCTCCCATAAGAATTTGTCCACCTCCCTTGTGGACCTTGCCCCCTTGAACTTCTCCAGTTTGGGAGCGTCAACCTTATAGTTCGATATTCCACCCAACACCCCTTTTCCCACATCAACACGACACAAAGCAAGCTCTCCCTCAAGCTCCTCAATCTTTGTGTACAACTCCTCCATTGTGGCTTCGTTATATGCCTTTATTTCCATCATAATAACTTTAAGAGTCTTATACTTTTTTCGTCAGCTTCACCACAGTAGTGTTAAGGAGAGCTTATAATGCATCCACATTGGAACTAAGGGCCTTTACCACATGCTCCTTGATCTGCTTATTCTCTAAGCCAAGCTCCTCGATGCATCCCCCCATCATCTCGAGAGTTTCTTTTATGTCCCCCATGGACTCCTAAAGATTGACCACTCGTCCTTCTAGTGCCGAAAGCATTTCCCTCAAACGGCTAGCTTTCTTACCCTCCCACGAGTTTCCATTGGTTCAACTTGTTCGACAACTTCTTTCAACATCTTTTAACGGTGCCTTCATAACCCTAGCTCGAATACCAACTGTCACGGGGCTAGAACTTTAGTCTCGTAATCCCTATCGTATTAGGCGATTTCTTTACTTCAAAGTGTAAACTTGAAATTATATAGGATTTTTTTAGTAATTTTTATCACCTTTTTACTTAAAAATAATATTAATCTTGAGTATTTGTTAATTCATTAAGTGGATTTTGCTTAAATGTTAATAATGAACACGAATTTATAAAGTATGTGAATTTGTGCCTTTTATATGATTTTGTGCATAAAATTAAAGTATTTCATGTTATGTATTAATATGTTAAATTTACTTATGCAGTGGCACCATAAAGTTGAGTTTATTATAATGTTGCATGTACATGAGCTATTATTCTCTTTTTTTGGACGACAAGACCAAACTTAATGGGTCATCAAGATGCCACATTGACCCAATAAAAAAAGATGATACATGTTGGTCAAGTCTACAAGCTAGTTGGGTCATTAACTATCCAGTTCAAGAGAAGAGAGGTCCAATCCGGAAACCATAATTAGGCAGACAAGAAATTAATTTTGGGATAATTATTTGAAGTTCCTCACAATTGGGGGAACATTGGAAATCTGTACACAAGATTTGCTTGAGAAACCGTCCACCCCTTGCATGATTCAAGCATGAAACATGCTTGATTAAGCAACCAAACCACCTTCTCTTCCACATATCATGGTCAGTTATAGGAGGGAGAAATCCAAGGGATTGTTGCTGCTATTTTTAGTAAACTTTCCCACCTTTTTCAAGTATAAATACCACACCTATCTCACATTTTCAGTCATCCCTTACTCATCCCTTCATCCCTCATTTTCACAATATTCTTCATTCCGTCTCTTGATCTCTTCATTCACCATGCCTATCATTCCATTTTCCTTTAGTTTTTAGCTAGAAAAAGCTGTGAAAAGATCATCTCTTAGCTGGCCACCTTGATAAGCCATTAGTAAAGGTGCAATAGGAGGAGCGGAGGAAAACACTTTCAATCAGAGTCCGCGAGACTGTCGACTTGGAATAGAGTTTATTCTTCCCTTACTTGTTATTTTAAATTAATTATGTTTGCAATGTGTTTTATGATCTTTACATCAACAATGGTAGCTTAAATTTGTTTAACTAGGTTAATTGCATTAATTCAATGAGATTTGTTTGATTCATGTTTAAAGTGTTTGAAGTGCATACTTAATTTAGATCCTAACTTGACTAAATTAAAGGTTCATAATAACTTTAACGAGCTCTATTATCTTGCATAGTTTTTAGGTTATGTGATTAAACTGTTTCAAACCTAACCCGTCCCTGTTACTTCACATAAATACTAAGAAACCTTTAGTTTAATATGATCAGTAAAATGCATGTTTCACTAAGTAAAAAAGATTCCGAAAGGACTTAATTTGGTTTCCAAACTCGTGAAAGATCGAGTTGCAATGAAATATTTTTCGAACACTGTTAAGCATGATGAAAATTAATCAAGTTGATTAATGTAGTTATCCTAGTCTATTCATGTTATTGATTGTTGAAGTTGTGTTTCTACTACTAAATTTATTCATACATTTAGATAATATGCATACTTAGATTAAAATTGCATTAGGGATCAACTTTGCATCTAGTTAAATTAATCTAGTCATCATCACTCAAATTATTGTGTTTTTACCACCAAATTGTTAACTTATAATTTTGCAATTAATCAATTAACATGCACAATCCTTCATTTACTTACTTATTACTTGAACAACTATGTACACTTGCACAAAATGGGCATTACAGAAACATCCAAGTCAACCTAACTCCCAACAATTGAGGATTCAAACAGAATTCCTCCAATGCACCAACACAAAGCGAAAGTAACTCAAAGATGAAAAAACTTGAAAAATAAACAAAGCCATAGAAAAATGAAAAGCACTAGAAAGAATGTTTGAGTGAATGCTTTCAAGAATTCTATTACTCAAAACTGAAGTGATTTACAATGAGGGAGAGACGCCTCTATTTATATTTGAGCCTCCCCAAATTCAACGGTATAGGTTAAAGTACATCAATGGCTAAAATTAAAAGCTATCTACAAAATCAAATTTCTCTAAGATTACATAATCATTATCTTCTAATATTACAAGTCATATCCAAGATTGCATATCTTTGAAGATTACGTTCTTTATTTTCCATGCTTTATAAATGAGCCTTCAACCTCTCCAAGCAATGGACCAATCCAGTTGAGCCAAATTACCTCGCTTGAACATGATGGATCACACAAGTGTGCCATGGTTGTGGGCTCCCATCCACAACCCATGATAGTAAGCTTTTCTTTATGTTCGCCAAGTTGATCTGCATTTTGTTATTTTCACTTTTCTTTTTTACCCTTACATACTATCGTGTGGCAATTCATATTAAAAATTTAAAATATATATTGTCTATTTTTTTATCAAGATTTTTTTCAATTATAATTTTATTAAACTTTTAAAATTTTGAAATAATCAAATTGAACTTTTTTATTATCAAAACAAACCCAAAGAAACCAAACCAAACAAAAATCATGTATTTAATCACGACCCAAATAAATCAAGGCATGTCTATCAAAAGTAAAAAAAAATACAAAAACAAAAAACCATTCTAGAATTATATCCAGTCATGATGAATGAACTGGCAACCATCTTCATTTCTCAAAACAACATTTCCATGTCAATTCCAGTTCCCCGAGGAGACCAAACGATGCTACCAAAATGAAACCCCAAATCTCAACATCTTCTCCATCGATTGAGTTCCTTTTGATCCCTAATCAGGCTCCCTTTCTCTTTGTATTTCCAGATAAATTTCTTCTCCCCGTTTTAAACTCTCATTTGCGATTAAATGTGCCATCTAATTCACTAATCTTTGATTATACTTGAATAGAATGCTTTGAAAGTTAAATGCAAACTATTTGATGTCTTTGATATAAAACCTGATTTCTGATTTACCAACACTATTGGACTGACATTTCTTAATAATCGTTAATGCATCCCCTTCTATTTCAATCCTCCTCACTCCCATTTGGATCCCCAATCTCACTGCCCGAGTGCATGCACAAGCTTCAGCAGCAAACGAAGATGTAATCTCTTTCTCCAAATTTGCTTGTGAGGCCAGAACCTCGTCGTTGCTGTTTCTAGCAACCAACCCAGATATCGATCGGAACTGATGGCGATTGTATGCCAAGTCAAAGTTAATGCGAACAAAACCATCCTCTAGAGGTCTCCAAGTAACAGACATATTCTGTTTAGTTAGATTCCTAACCCCCAACTCTTCAAGTTCCTAGATATATTTGAAAATCTGTTCAATTATTCCTCTGCCTGAAGTATATTTTCATTCGTGTACTCTTCTATTTCTTTCAGTCTAGATTAGCCATATCGTGCAACAAAAGAGTTGGCATTGATAGCTCAAGGCTCTTTGAAACACCCAGGTAAGCCAATCCCAATCTTCTAGATTAACCTCCGAAATGACCCACTCAAGATTTAATTATTCCCATACTTTAATTGATATAGGGTAGTTTCTAAAAACATGGCCAGTGGTCTCCACCCCCTCTTTGCACCTTGGGCAAATTATGTTCACTCGCAACCTTCTATGTTTTAGATTAACTAGAGTTGGCAGAAAATTTTAGGAAACTTTCCATAAAGTAATTTTATGTTTTTCTGTAAGCTTAAGGGTCTAAAGTTTTCTGTAAAATTTAATCATGTCATTCTGCAACTCAGTAGAATTAGGATCAGTTGTATTTTTAAGTAAAAGTTAGTATCCACTCCTAACCGAGTACTCATCAGAAGCTCACCCCTCCAAACCACTAAATCATCATGTTCCACCAAAGCTAAAGGGATCCACAAAATTCTTTTCCCATCCAGCTCAGAAAAGGTATCTCAACAACTCCAATTTTCCATGTTCTAGTACTACTATCAATTAAGTCGGAAACCTTTGTTACATCAGGATTTCTGATAACCCCATGAATTAAATAATTTTTAGCTCCTGGGATCCAAGCATCATCCACAATAGAAATCTTATCTCCCTTCCCCGCTCGCCAACAAAGCCCCTTCTCAAAGAGAGCCTTTGCTACCCAGATACTCTGCTAGGTATAGGAAGGTAGATTCCCTAACCTTTCTTCCAAAAAATCACAATTTGGATAGTATTTAGCCTTTAACACTCGTGCTAACAAATAATTCTTATTACAAATAAGATGCCAACCCTGTTTTTCTAACAACGCATGATTAAATTTTGCAAGGCTACAAAAACCCAATCCTCCCATTTCTTTTAATTCACATAAACCATTCCAATCACACCAATGTATACCCCTTTTACCATGACCTTTTTGGCACCAAAATTTAGCCATTATGCTTTCTAAGTCTTTACAAAGCGATTTCAATAACAAAAAACACATCAAAGAATAAGTCGAAATGGCTTGTAGGACAGCTTTAATGAATACTTCCTTCCCCCTTGAGACAAAAACCGAGTGCTCCAATTATCTATCTTTTGCTTGACCCTATCTTTTAAAGTTTGAAAAGCTAGTCTCTTTCATCTTCCCACCACATTTGGGAGTCTAAGATATCGCTCTAGATTATTCAAAGCCTTAACACCTAAGATTTTCGAGGCTGATAGCTTCTCACTCTCACTAGTATTCGTACTGAAAAAAGCTGTGGACTTATCATAATTTATGCACTAACCTGAACTATTCTCATATTCCTTAAAAACCTTGTTCAAAACTTGTACTCCTTTCCCATTTGTTTCACCAAACACGACACAATCATCAGCAAAAAGTAAATGCAAAATTTGTGGTCCTCTTCGACTTACCTTAGCCCCTTTTAGCAAACCATCGCTGACCGCCAATTTCATTACAAATAAAAAAAATGAATGGACTCAAAGGGTCCCCTTGTCGAAGCCCTCTGCTTAGTTGAGAAGCCTTCCTAACTTGCCCATTGATGATCACAAAATTCTTAACTGATGAGATACATCGCATAATAAGCTCAATCCATGACAAAAAAACCCATCTTTTCCATTATAACTCGAAGAAAACCCCATTCAACCCTATCGTATGTCTTGCTCATGTCTAACTTTAAGGCCATAAAGCCCTTTTTACCAACCCTTTTTCTGTTTAAAATAGTGTAAAACCTCATAGGCAAGTAACACATTATCATAAATCAGCCTCCCAGGTACAAAAGCACTTTGAGCACTCTTAATACAATCATCTAACACTCCTTGAAACCTATTAGCTTAATCAACTTTTAAATTTAATCACACGTGTTTAGTCTTATATATTTATATAATTTCTTACTCATATTTAACTTTCAATTGTTATTCATATTTTATGAAAACTTAAAAAAATATAATTAATTTAAGATTAAAAAAATTAAAAATTACTTTCTGTTATAAAATAAAAAGATAATATTTACAAAGCTTAAAATATTAAAGAGAGAATGAAAGATTAAAGAGAGAACGTATTTTATTGATCAATCGGAATATTTACAAAGCTTCTCCAAAGTCTTTATTTATAGGCATAAGAAGTATAAATGAAGTAGAGATCTACTTCTAATGACTATTAGAATAGTACATTAAAGCTTATTTTGATCTTGATAGACACCCACTTAATAAGATATTCATTAACACTCCCCTTTGGATGTCCATTGGTAGATAATATGTCTCATTAAGATAAAAACCCTATAGAAAAAATTTCTAGTGAAGGAAAAAGTGTAACCTCCCAAATCCAGCCTAGACGTTATGGCTAAATTGAGAAGGCTACATTAGCCACCGAAATGGCTAAGTTAACTTACGTTACTTTTGAATACTTTAAATAAACTCATTTTAGAGAAAACCGTAGTTGTACTTTGAGTTAGCTTAAAAGTGTTCATTCATTAGGTTGTGTATGTTTAGGATTCATTTTATTGTTAACAGTGTTGTTTTAGAAAAACCGTTTGCTTGTTGCTCTTCTTTAAAGAAAACTCAATGTTAAACTAATACAGCGGAAATTAGGGAACAATGTCAAATTTTACTTAAGCCCAATATCATGCATTTTCCGATTATTATGCTTGAGTAATCCATGCATGCAAAAATCCCCAAATAAAAAGTTACCAAGCCACAGACCAGAAATAATTAAAAATTACAAACCAAAATCAATAAATTCTTAATAATACTTATTAAGAAAAATAATCCGAGGTCCAAAGTGATTCTCCGAATGCCGAGTCCAGTCCTAATTTCAAGGTTTACCTGAAAGGTTAAACACTGTTGGGGGTGAGCTTATGAAAAGCTTAGTGTGAGTCAAACAATTATTTAAACAAACATAAATATCAAATACAGTGAAATAAATTAGCTTTAACAGAAGAAAATAGAACCATCATAGGAATTTCATATCATTACATAGTCATTATCAATATTGATGTCAAACGGTGTATGAGCATAGGTCATCATTCATTCGAGTAACAATCATTAATTTCGATACCATTCAATATAGCGCAACACAATACAACACATATCATATATCAATAACATTCGAATATGTCGTGAGCATGATGCAATGCAAAAAGGTTCCTACCCATACCATCCGCTACAAACCATGAGTTTCCCCAGAACCCGTCATCCGAACTCAAAAATATTATGGGCTTAAGCCTGTTGTGGTTAAAACCACCGATAATAATATGCAGAAAATTCTGCTAGTAATATTGCGATAAATCGTCATTCCCCTCGATACTCTAGGTGTAGTGCACTGACTACGAATAATGCGAACTTAATATGCAACCGGTACTCCACGAAACTCCTCCATCAACCACAAAATCCTAACCCAATGCATATGCAATATGTTACACAATCTCACACATAATCATATCTCAATACTTTTCAAATTCATTTGACATGCTCAGCATGTCCTCAATGATCACATACTTTCAGTAATTGGAAACAGTGTTCCAATATTTCAAATTACCATTGTGTTGGTATCAATCAATATCATTCAATTTCACATACTTTATGGATTTTCATTGAGCATAAATAGCACCCTTTTTAGTACACAATATAACAAATATCTCATGCATTTAAATCATACATAAGCCTAATATCTCAACACATTATATCATTCAGTCAAGCATTCTCATATCCCATAACTCAAATATGCAATTACAAACTCAATCAAACATTCAAACTATCAAACTAGCAATTTTGCCAACATGTCAATCTTTTAAGGCTCGAAACATACATGGTTCGACCATTCACAAAATCAATAATTTGGCTATTAAGTCAATCCAATCAGCAAGATAATTTATCAAATATAACATGATACTTAACATTTTCAAATAATTTTATGAGTTTAGGACCCACACCTTATTCTTCGCTTCCTCGCAGCACACTAACAAATCTTCCAATTTTCCTTAATAATTCCTTAAATGAACACTGTATCAATGCAAACCATACGTACAATTGTTCTTCGCCTTTACAGATAATTTGGAGCGTTTGGGTTAGCACGCTTCGCGATTTGTGGGTTTTGAATGGCCAACTGATCAAGAACGTTTTTCCCCAAGCTAGTCGAGAGAAACGGCAATGACACTTTCTTGACAATATTCGGGATCGATCTTGGAGTTCAAGATTTCAAATTTGGGGATGATTTTAATGAGGAAAATTGACAGGAATATGGTGGAGAATATGTTAACAAATCTTATGGCAAAAAGAAAAAGAAAGAAAGAAATGGTAAAACTAAGTTTAGGTGACGACAACAATGGAAGAAAGGAAAAAGAATTAAAAGCAAAGAGAATAAGAGGAGGAGAGGAACGACTAAGACAATGAGGAGGAGGATTAAAGGATGATTATTAGTGAAAAATTAATATTTATACCTAGGTTAACTAGGCTTGGATGGCCCACACATTAAAACAAGGGGTTTGTATCAAAGAAATTAAATTATTTGCATGGGAATGGAATTGAAGTTAGGACCTCAAGGATAAATTCAGTAATATTTAACCATCAAACTAATAACTCATTCTTGATATAATTTTGAAATATTTATTTTAAAAATATAAGACATGTCACAAACTAGGGTTTAAAGAAAAATTTTCAAAATAATAAAAATTGTGAGAGATAAGGGATTTGAACTTGGGTTTCAAGGAATATTTCACTAACACTTAACCAACAAACCAATACCTCATTTTTTTCCTAAAAATGCATAGATAATCTCAAAAATTAAGGCATGACCACTCTCTCTCAATTCACAAACCTGATTTTACTAACCCCCGATTTTTGGGATGTTACAAAAAGAGTACACATATCTATAATACGCATAATATACTGCCTTATTAAAAACCTTACCAAGAAAACCCAATAGGACAAAACCTAAATTAAGGAAAATAGAGTACAACGCGTATTTACTCCCCCTCATAAAAACATCACATAATATCTTTCACATTCTATGTATTCAATCTTGAATACTAGCTTTTCAAATGACCATTTGAACCTATTTGTTAATTATTTATATCAACATTCTTTTGAAAGTCATGAGTGAGGGAAAATTTTTGGGGAAATATATTTTGATCTCTTTAGAAGTTTCAATAATAATCATAACAAACTTTAATCATGATCCCTCTATAAAAATAAAAATAGGTATTTTGGATCATTTTATAATCCTCTTTCAACTACTATTGACTAAGCTAAATTTACCACATATGTTCAATTATTTCAATTCATATAAATGAACAATTTCCCAATAATTTCAATATGCTTCTGGCATTCTAAATCCTTCAAGGATTTTATTATAAACTTTACTTTATAGTGATTCATAAAAGGTTGTAACAATAACCATTAGACACAAGTTAAATATTTTATGAACTGTTAGTTTAATAATATATCTAAAGGTTATTGCATCCACCATAAAAGAATATTATATCTTTTCATAATCAATGCCAAGACTTAGCAAAAACTTCATATTTTATTTTGTTTTGCAAAACTACTTTATTTGCACCCTCACTGGCTTTATACCTTTAGATATTTGGTCTATTGGTCCAAAAACTCCACAAATTTAATTGTACTCAAGTTGCATCTTTCTATTTTGACCAATTTATTCCATATCTATATTTCTCAATAGATTTATTCAAGATCCTCATTTTATTTCATTATTTCAATAATATTGCATGTAAAACCATTGTTGATCACTTTTATTATCGGTTTGACATTTTCTCAAATTGACATAACTTATTGAGATCTCTTATTTTCATTATTTTAATCTTCAATTTTAGATACCTGAATCTCTTCTAGAGTTTTACTTATTAGTTATGTCTTGGGTCTCTTCTGGAGCACTCGCCTCCACTATATGACCATCTAGAAGAATTTTCATCTTTGGAACCGATCAATCTATTATTTATTCTAACTAATTTTCCTACTAAGACTTTGATTCAAATTAAAATATTAGATGGTATATAACACTTGGTTAATTTCATTAAGTTTGTAAATACATCTGACAGTTAGCTTGTAATGAGTTATCCTTGTTGAACTTTTGGTTCAAATTACTCTCCCTCTAACTCATTACAAGTTATTATTTCTTTCCCCCTAATGTCGGGAAAACTATCAAATCAAAATGGTAATCACAAATCATGTCATAATTAAATCTCTAATACATTCAAAACATCTAATAATACAAATAGACTTAAAATTAATATATATCCCTAACTTTCTTTGAGGATTCACTCATCTTTGTCGTTATGGTGGAGCAATTGGAACATATACACACATACAAAAATTCAAAGATGAGAAATATTTAGATCTTAACTAAAAATCAATTGTAATGGGGAGTATTTATAACTTATTGGCTTGATGCATACAACACGTAAATTAACATAATCTCATGTTGAAATAGGAAGTTTAGTTCTCATAAGTAATGGTTTAGACATTAATCAGAGGCGTTCAATCAATAATCTCTCTAAACCATTATGCGCATAAATAACAAACTTTTACAAAAGTTTTTCAAACTCAATCAATAAAAGACTGAGATATAAACTCATCAATATTAGCAAGATAAATTGTCTTAATTGCATGGTCTGAAATTAATTATTTAAACAAGCAATCTTGCAAACGACAGGTTACAAGTTGATAACACATACATGATTATTTTTTAGATGCATCTACCAAAATCATATAATATCAAAACCATCCACACTGTGGATGAATGGTCCCATATTCATTTCAGAAATACAAGCTATTAAATCTCAATTTTAGCTAATGAGTTTCTAACAATCAATTTTCATTGAGAACAAACAAAAAATGAGAGTTATTTAAATTAAAGAATCTTCTAGTTCTTTAATGAATGTCTATATGAATTCTCAATTAATTTTCGCATCATATATGATCTAGGATGGTCTAACTGGTCACGCCAAGTAGTAAATGCATTTGTATCAGTAAACTTTTGGTTTACTTTAACATGCGTTTCAATTGTACTAAATTGTAACAAATTGATAATTTTACTATCATTTCTTTTACTTTGTATCCACATATAAGTACTATTGTGACATTTACTACTGGAAATATCTAAATCAATGTGAAGTCTATAATGCCAATAAGTCAATAAATATAATTTCCAAATAATTATATGCAATATTCGCTTTAGGGAATATGCCAAAATCTTCAAATGTAGGGCATTTGGTCTAGTGGTATGATTCTTGCTTCGGATGCGAGAAGTCCTGAGTTCGATTCAAAATACTTTTAAAACCCTTTTAACAATAGTTTTGTATAATCAGTTAACTACCAAGAATAATTGTCTAGGTCATGTATAGAAACAAGCCTATACTAAATATATCAATAAATGTCACATCTCAAACATAAAAATATGACATAATGAAAAGTAGCAAATTTTTTTCATAACCATCATTATAAACATATATGAAATTTAATTCAAAATCCAACCATTCAAGCTCATAGAACTTTATTTACAAGTGCTCATCTTATTTCTCTAAATAATTAACAAATGAAATAATATAAAACGTATGAACTACTACCTTTAACAATTATTTGAATTAAATCAAATCTAAATAACCATAAAATCCATTGGTTTGTTAACATAAATTTGCATACTAGATATGTTTTAATCAAATATATTATTTAATTATAAAATCTACTATAACGATATAAATAAATCAGTTAATATTCATTTTCATGAACAAATGAGATTCTTAAAACAATATGTAACACATGTAATCAAAACTTAAAAAGAAAACCATCTCAAAATATTTAAATGATATATCAAGTTGATTTAATATTTAAAGACGTACCCTTTTTTTTGTTCTATGTTGAGTCTTGGCAATAAAAAGTAAGCAAATTAAACTTCAGTAGTAGACTTTGAATCCAATCAAAATCTATTAATAACAAACTTTGAAAGTGGATCTTATTTACTAAGTGTACCATAGGTACATAACCAATGACTCTTCATAAATAAATTGTCTCTTTTCTTAAAAAGTTCTTGGGAATTCTTGTTCTTTTCTTGTGTTATTCATTTTTCCACTTCTGGAGGTGAGAAAATTTATTACGACAATCCCCTGTGACTATTATTATAATCCAATTTACTACATCCACGTTAAAGATTATGTCTTTCAAATTTATTACATATTGTTACATTCTCTTCGGGGAATTGTTATATTTCGTGGTTAAAAATTTTTGTTCAAGCATAAGTAAATTTTTTTTATGATATTGCTACTATAGAAGCACATTTGAATCATAGAAAGTTGAATAAGTTCTCTCTTGCAAGGTTCTCATTAGTAATATTTTTCCTATTCTGAATACTATAGAGTTATACTCACAGTTTTAAAAAACTTGCAACTTCAGGTGCATGCAACCATAATGATCTTTAGATAGATTTACCATATTCTATTACTCATAAGTAGATATTTCATAGTCAAATATTTTGCTTTCAACTGCTTAACGGGGATGATGATAAAAGAAGATCACAAAGATAGTCACGATCAATTCAATTTATAACAAGAGTAATAAATATAAATCAATAACTCAATCCTCTTTTGATTCATATGAAATATAATGTTTTCTCCATTCACAATCCCAATATGATATACATTATAATGAATATCTTTTAAAACTAATGCATTAGCTATCACAAATTTTGTGCTTTTTAGATATTGATATATTAGTTCTTCTAGAGCTTTCAATTAATTTTGTACTATCAAATATTGGAATAATATTTGTTCGTTTCAATATCAAATAAGATAAATATTTTCTATCTATAATGATAGAATTCATTACTACGTTCTCATATCCTTCTTCAAAGAATATTAACAGAAACAAAATATTTGGGCATACGCCACATATGTGGCCAATAATATTTCATATCACATTGATAACATATGTTATCTTTTACCCTTTAAAGAGTTATCTTAAGAACTCTCATTGTTCTCTTATTTATTACTATGTTCTCACTTTTAGTGCTCCATGATTATATCTTTTATTTTCTTTATGTTTGCATTCATTTCGGGGAATGCAACAAATCTAGTAGGACAGACTTCTAAACCCCTCCATCGATTCTTTATTTCATAATCACCATCGCAAAACATGCGTGGATTTCAAATCAAAATCTATCTATCATGATTAGTCTTCAATTATAATAAACATGATCTAATAAATAAATCATAGTAAAATATACTTGAGATTCTTTAACTTCATTGTTATCACCCTGGCTATTATCACAAGTACTATTACAAGTAGTAAAACAGTTTTGTTTTCGTAATAACATTTATAATCTAATAGTAAAAAGAAATCATTTAGTAAACAAAATAAAAATTTTTGTGTACAATGCTTGAAAGTTATTTGATACACATTGTACCAAATTTCAATACAACATATATGTTATAAAGTCTTTTGATGCTCTAATAAAATATTTATAAATTCAATTTAAAAGATATAATACAATAATTTCAAGCATATTTAATAACAATAATTTAATCATAAAAAAATTAATCATCCAAATATCATAATATTATTATTTAAGAAAAGAATCTTAGTTTATAAGAAACCTTAAAGTAAAAATATTCTTAAAGTATTTTTTTATATATAATAAATAAAACTTGGTGGGCCATAAAGTTGAAAGGTTATGTTTTAATACACCTTAACAAAAGTGTTTATTTGTATATGCTATTTTTGACATGCACGGTGTTTGAAATGCATAGTTATAGCCCAACAGCCCATTTGATAAAAAATGTTGTAATTTTATAAATACGGCCTGCGTGTCGTGCCTTGCTACTATTCTCTTGTATTTCTCTTCTCATATTACTCCCTCGTATGTAAAACGAGTTTCTACATATTGTAATTTGCAAGAGTTGCTGTGGGCTAGCCGAGATGGAAGATGGGCCAACCAGTGTGGACTGATAGCTTGAAAACCGGCTTACACCTTTAGGTTTCCTTTTGGTTCTCCCATTGGCTTGGGTTGCGCCACCTTAGTTTATGGGCTATAACTATTGCATTTATTTATTGCTTTATTCATGTATGAGATGCTATGGATGTCTAAAGCATGCCAAATTTTAAACATGTTAAAATTTGATAATAATGAACCACATTAATTGATGAAATCAATTAAATGGCTAAATGGACTAAAGTAAATCATAATTGGTGAGATGAAACGATCTTAATAAAATCCCTCTATTAAAATATTAAGTCAACATAGCCTTCCAATTTTGCCCTCGTTAAGGCCTCGATCAATACTGTGTAGGTTCTGCTAAAGCGAAGTACTAGTATTTATCTTAGTTAAACGCGAAGAATAAACAAGTGATATTCGCAGGTTAAAATTGGTTAATGACTTGACTAGGTTATTCTAATAGGATTAGAAACCTAGAGGCAAGTAATTTGGATAAATCATAAGATGATTAGAATAAGAGTTGTTCACCAAACTTTAGGAGTTACATATGATGTAATTAGCAAGTGTTGCTTACCTAGATAACCATAATCTTGAGAGTAAAGCCAAAGCTGACTTAAGAGGAGGTGAAATATGGATCCTTAACCCACTTGAAATGCTTTTCAAGAAAGCCTTTCTGAAACTAACGTATGAGGGTATTAGTTTTGTAGTAAAATAGTGGGAGCATCATTTAATTAAGTCCTTTTAATGATTAATATAAATTTGATAAATTTTCACACGCATAATTTCATTGTTGTAGATATATTATGGCTGGAAACACAAATACACTATCATTGCGATTGGTCCTTGAGAAGGACAAGTTGAATGGTTTAAATTTTCTTGACTGGTTCCGTAACTTGAGGATTGTCCTCAAACAAGAACGGAAATTATATGTCATTGAACAACCAGTTCCTAACGAGCCACCCACTAATGCCTCGAGGGCTGATAGAGAAGCTTACAGGAAGCATCTCGATGACATGGTAGACATTGGATGTCTTATGCTTGCCACTATGAATCCTGA
The DNA here is from genome assembly GCF_007990345.1 of Gossypium hirsutum. Taxonomy (NCBI): domain Eukaryota; kingdom Viridiplantae; phylum Streptophyta; class Magnoliopsida; order Malvales; family Malvaceae; genus Gossypium; species Gossypium hirsutum. Next base: position 50,179,803 of record NC_053444.1, on the reverse strand, counting down.
GCTTCAGAAGCAACATGAGGACATGGTTGCTTATGAAATGATTGAGCACCTGAAAGAACTTTATCAGGGGCAAGCACGGCAAGAGAGGTTCGATATCTCTAAGGCCCTGTTCCAATGTAAGCTGGCTGAAGGAAACCCAGTGGGACCTCATGTCCTTAAGATGATTGGCTATATTGAAAGCCTGTCTAAGCTTGGGTTTCCATTGAGCCAAGAGTTGGCCACTGATGTTATTCTGCAATCGTTTTCGGATAGCTACAGCCAGTTTGTCCTCAATTTTAATATGAATGAGATTGATAAGACTCTGCCACAGTTTCTCAGTATGTTACGAACTACTGAAGGCAACATGAAAAAGGTTGGACCCAAGCCTATACTGATGATCCGTAATAATAAGGGTAAGGGAAAGGCCAAAGTTCAGGCAAAGCCCAAGGGCAAAGCCCAAAGGCAAAGCTAGGCCCAAGCCTGGAAAAGTAAAGGCTGCATTGAAACCTAAAGGAGGGGTGGCTAAGGAAGGAAACTGTTTTCATTGTGGTGTGACTGGACATTGGAAGCGGAACTGCCCTATCTATCTTGAGGAAGTCAAGAAGGCCAAAATAAGCAAAACGTCTGCTTCAGGTATTTATGTTATTGATATTAATTTATCAACTACTACTTCATGGGTATTAGATACTGGTTGTGGTTCTCACATTTGTACTTCTGTACAGGGACTGCAAAGGAGTAGGACTTTGGCTAGAGGAGATGTGGACCTACGAGTTGGAAATGGAGCAAAAGTTGTTGCATTAGCTGTGGGAACATATAATTTATCTTTGCCTAGTGGACTTGGTTTATGTTTAGAGGATTGTTATTATGTGCCCAGTTTGACTAAAAACATTATTTCAATTTCTTGTTTAGACAAAATTGGTTTTGAGATAATTATTAAGAATAATTGTTGTTCCTTTTATCTCAATAATGTTTTCTATGGTTCGGCACAATTGAATAATGGCCTCTATGTTTTAGATGAAATGAATCCCATCTACAACATAAATACTAAAAGATCAAAAATAAATGACTCAAATCAAACTTATCTATGGCATTGTCGTTTGGGCCATATAAGTGAGGAACGCATATCCAAGCTCCATAAAGATGGTTTCTTGGATTCATTTGTTTTTGAACAATTTGAAATATGTGAATCTTGCTTATTAGGAAAAATGACTAAGTCTCCTTTTACTGGTAAAAGTGAACGAGCTAGTGATTTATTGGGCCTAATACATTCTGATGTATGTGGGCCAATAAATATATAGGCTAGAGGAGGATTTCATTACTTCATCACTTTCACTGATGATTTCAGTAGATATGGATATGTCTATCTCATGCGCCATAAGTCTGAATCCCTTGAAAAGTTCAAGGAATTCAAAAATGAAGTACAAAATCAACTAGGAAAAACTATCAAGACACTTCGATCTGATCGAGGTGGGGAGTATATGAGCTTAGAGTTTGATGATCTTTTGAAGCAATGTGGGATTGTCTCACAACTTACTCCTCCTGGTACTCCTCAATGGAATGGAGTTTCTGAAAGAAGAAATCGAACTTTGTTAGACATGGTTCGATCCATGATGAGTCATGCTGATCTGCCGACTTCTTTTTGGGGACATGCACTTGAGACAGCTGCTTTCACACTAAATCGTGTTCCATCTAAATCGGTTCAAAAGACACCATATGAGATATGGACTGGGAAACGTCCCAGTATGTCTTTTATGAAAATTTGGGGTTGCGAAGCTTATGTTAAACGTCAGACATCTACTAAGCTTGAACCCAAATCTGAAAAATGTATTTTTGTGGGGTATCCAAAAGAAACCAAAGGATATTATTTCTTTAATCCCACTGAGAAAAAAATACTTGTTGCTCGAACTGGTGTCTTCCTAGAGAGAGAATTTGTTTCTAGAAACGGAAGTGGGAAAAAGATTGAACTTGATGAAGTTCGAGAATCGCAAAATACTACTAAACCAGAGATAGAACAACAGCAAGTTCCACAAGGGGTTGAGGAACAAGTAATTGCTGTAGAAACACAACCACTGCGTAGATCTTTAAGGGAACGCCAAGCACCTGAGAGATATGGATTTCTCGTTACAACGCATGGTGACGTTCTACTGATAGATCAAGATGAGCCTAGGACTTATCAAGAAGCGGTGACGAGCCCAGACTCTGAGAAATGGCTTGAAGCCATGAGATCTGAGATGGATTCCATGTATGAAAACCAAGTATGGACTTTGGTTGACCCACTCGAAGGGGTTAAGCCCATAGGGTACAAGTGGGTTTTCAAAAAGAAAATCGACATGGATGGTAATGTACAAACATACAAGGGGCGATTAGTCGCTAAAGGTTTTTGCCAAGTTCATGGTGTTGACTATGATGAAACCTTTTCTCCTGTAGCTATGTTTAAATCCATCAGGATCTTGCTAGCTATAGTTACATTTCATGACTATGAAATCTGGCAGATGGACGTCAAAATAGCTTTCCTTAATGGGAAACTTGAAGAAGATGTGTACATGACACAACCTGAAGGTTTTGTCAATCCAAAGGATGCTGGAAAGATATGTAAGCTACAAAGATCCATTTATGGATTAAAGCAAGCTTCTCGAAGTTGGAATCTTCGTTTTAATGATGCAATCAAAGAGTTTGGTTTTATCAAAAATGAAGATAAGCCATGTGTTTACAAGAAAGTTAGTGGGAGCACTATAACATTCTTGGTACTGTATGTGGATGACATACTTATCATAGGAAATGACATACCTACCTTACAGTCTATTAAGACTTGGTTAGGAAGTTGTTTTTCTATGAAGGACTTGGGCGAAGCAACTTACATCTTAGGAGTAAAGATCTATAGAGATAGATCAAGACGACTACTAGGTCTAAGCCAAAGTACATACATAGACAAAGTACTGAAAAGGTTCAGTATGGAAGAATCTAAGAGAGGATTCCTACCTATGAGACATGGTATTTCACTCTCGAAGGAAATGTGTCCTTCAACTCCACAGGAGAGAGAACGAATGAGTAAAATTCCATATGCTTCCGCTATTGGATCTATCATATATGCCATGTTATGTACCCGTCTAGATGTCTCATATGCCTTAAGCATGACAAGCAGATACCAAGTAGATCCCGGTGAAGGTCACTGGACCACAGTCAAGAATATCCTTAAGTACTTGAGAAGAACTAAGGATGTTTTCCTACTATATGGAGGTGAGGAAGAGTTAAGTGTAAAAGGTTACACTGATGCTAGCTTCCAAATCGATAAGGACGACTCTCGATCACAATCAGGTTTTGTGTTTTGCCTTAATGGTGGTGCTGTGAGCTGGAAGAGTTTAAAGCAAAGACAGTAGCCGATTCTACAACAGAGGCTGAGTATATTGCAGCCAGTGAGGCAGCAAAAGAAGCGGTTTGGATCAAAAAGTTCATTACTGAACTAGGGGTTGTGTCTAGCATATCAGATGCTATAGAACTCCGATGTGATAATAATGGAGCCATTGCACAAGCTAAAGAACCTAGATCTCACCAGCGATCCAAACATATACTTAGGCGCTACCATCTTATTCGAGAGATTATCGATCGAGGGGATGTAGAGATATGCAGAGTACCTACAGATGATAACATTGCTGATCCCTTGACCAAGCCTCTGATATAGCAGAAGCATGATCGTCACACTAAGTCACTTGGTATTAGATATATAAGTGATTGGTCCTAGTGCTAGTGGGAGATTGTTAGAGTATGCCCAAAGATCAATCATGAGATGGTTGTAATAACATACTTGATTTATCATGTTTATTAATATAAGGCGTTACCATTATTACTTCAGTTTCTTTTCTGTGTATAAAAATAAACTGTTTTATAATAATGTCCTGAGAATAATATGATTATTCTTAAAAGTTCCTTAGTCAAGTATTATTGTTGGATAGGACAACGATAATGCATTAAGACTAACGTGTAGTTGATTGATGATAAAGAGTTGTCATTGATATGGAATGTCAGAATCATTACATGAATATGTGTTAGAGAACAACATATTGGACTGAGCCGTTATGAGTATGTTTCTTGGATTATTATGTAATTGTCACGACATTACTCATAATGATTAATATTTATATGATCCTCAGACTTGAGATCATTATAATCCCAACATCGTGAGTTGCATATTTTGATACAGTCAAACGTACACCGTAACTAGTTGTTCTATAAAGACTGATGTTGGATATACCACAATCTATGTAGAGGGATATGGTTGGTCGATATAGGATAAGTCCCTCCTACATAATGGGAGTAATATCTTAGGCCACTTGATTAAGTGAGACTAGAAATGCATGGCCATGCTCAAATAAGTTGATATTAGATGTCATACTTATTTGTATATCGTAGTCTGCTTAAGATATCAAGGAATATGGAATGGACAATGCAAGTGTGACTATTCCATGACTTGTGTCCAATCCAGAGATAAAGGACTTAAGGATTATTGCATAAAAGGTTAATCATAAAAAAGGTTATGTCGAATCATGATCTCTTGTGACTTAGGTAGCAATGATGCATTGCTAGATGCCACTCATTGTTCGTAGCATTAGAATCGTTCTAGTGTTACTGCTAACGCTACAAGAACCTACAGGGTCACACCCTATAGTTGAAATGAACGGAATAAACCATAGTTGATATTGGTTTTGGGGTCGCTTGAACTAAATTAATTATATAATTAATTTAATTCGGTAATCAAATTTCCAACACATTATGTACAAGGTTGTTGTACGTATAGTGAGGACATGAATTTGGTTAGCATAAGAATTCAAATAAATATATGGTTTACCGAACTTATATTATAATTAATGTAATTATAATTTTTGGATTAAAATATTATTATATTTATTTAATTCTTAAAAAAACCCTAAAACAAAAGGATATATATAATCCCGTTTTTCTTTGTTTGAGTCTAGCAGCCGTCAAAGAAAAATAACTCTCAAAACTGTTTTGGGGACTCCTTCCGTTCGTAGTCAACTGGGTGGATTACGTAGAGGCCGGAATCACAATAGATTGCGGTTTGGTTCGACAGCAGATCAAACTACTCGTTGTTGAGGTGTTGCTGTCTACTCTGAATAAACATTAGGTAATTTCGCAACCTCTTTCACCCCGATTCGTTCCTCACACATGGATCCCTGGTTAGGATCGCCGGATTTTTATTTTTCGCTGCGCCATAGGGGTGCCGGCGATCCAACATATTCAAATAGCTTGTAAACTTATTGAACTCGAGTTTAAACAGATTTTTAAATTCAATTATGATAATTTAGTTCATTTTTACCAAGTAAATTAACTAAATCTAAGGAGTTTGAAGTTCTCCTTTTGGATTCCAACTCAAATTTTGAAAATAAAACTTCATCAAATTTGAATAAGTCTTTGACGACCAAATTTCGAAATAAGTTGGGGCTTTCTATATCTTAACTTGATTCAATTGCATCCTACCAATGAAGTTTCTTCCAACACCTTTTAAAAATTCCATATAGCACATCTATAAAATACTTATCAAAATATAATTTAGAATATAAAATTATTTTTTTTCTTCGAGTGATGCATAGGTTGATTAGGTATCTTATATTATATTAAATTATTAAAAATCAATATAAAAATTTGTAATATTTCATAAACAATATTATTGAAAAAGTAAATATAATATAATTAATTAATTTTTATAGTGACGGTAGTTTAAATAATAATCAGTATAATTAAGACCAAAAATTACTATTTAAAATAAACTTGAATGATTTGATATTATTCCAAATTATGATTTTAGTTTAACTCTAAAAAAAGTTATAATACAATTTAAAGATTAAAAAAAGAAAAAAAATGTAAATTAAGTTATTAAAGAAAAGTTGTATAAAAAAATATGCTTATTCAAAATGAAAAAGAAAATATTGTTGGAAAATATAGAAATTACATATAAAATAAGAGCAATTATGTGGTATTATTTATTATCATAAAAGATTAGCTTAAATTAAAAGTGGTCTAATTTGATTAAGATTTATTGAGCTTTAATTATTAAATAAAGTATGGGTCAAATATGTGTAGATATTCTAGTAATTAATTTCTAATTGATAATTGACTGATTAAAAATTAAGATTAATGTGCAAAAATTATATATATTAGGGTTATAGTTCACAAATTACACATACGTAAATTTTCTAATATCTCTATCTTTAGGAAAGAGAGAGTCACCTTTGAATTACTTGTGTGCTAATTTGGAAGATCAAAACTATAAAATCCGAAGATTTCAAGAAATCGATGGATTTAAGTACGCTTCTACATCTAGTTTTGTTTTTGATTTATTCTTAATGATTTTATATGATAGATCCCGATTTATTAAGTTTTGTATAAGAATTTTATGATTCTACAATAAACATAACATTGGTAACTAAACTAATAAATTAATCTATATGATTCCAATAATATCTTTAATATAATTCACATTTATCTATTAAAAAAATATTTGATATATATTATATATGAAATTCAATTCTCAATAATTAAAAAAACAATTACATGAATGAATGTGTAAAAATTGAAACACATATTTATATTTTTAAATATTGGGTTTTAAAAATCATATATAAATAATTAATATTAAAAAATAAAACTAAACAAAGTGTGTAAATATTTAATTTTTTCGTAATATATGACTAAATCAATTATAACAAAGATTATGACATATGTAATTATTGTCACATAAATGGGTATTCAATGTTGATATATTTTTATAAAAAAATTAGATTAAAATAATATTTATTTTAAATTTATTTTTGGTAAAAATAAAACAGCATTAAGCGATACTATTGAGTTGGCAGATTAACCCTTATAAAGTTAATATAGTTTATTTGAACTAAATCCGGCACAGAATAAGGTGGAACTTTTATGAATCTTATCGCCGTAACCTTAATCAATAAAAACACGTGATAAATAATTATCAAATAAATGATAATTTCTTAACTATGCCATTTTAACAAACTTGATATTATAATATAATGCTGGAATCTAAAGTAAGATTTAGAACACACAACTACGAGAAGAACAATAAAGATAGCCTTTTTCAACAACCTCTAAATCTCATGTATTATACATCTTCTTTTCAAAACAATATAGTAAAAAAAATATTTACCTTCTAAAAATACATTATATTATAATCAATTATTTGTAATTCGATATTTTAAAATAAGATATTAAATTCAAAATTTTGGGTCTAAAATAAAATGTATAATAATATATAAATAGAAATTAAAAAGGTGGAACGGAGCTAACCCTTCATGTTAAGGTAATGTGGAGCCCACTGCTGCTAACCCCTAAGAGTAATAGCCGCCCATGACACACCTTCATCCATTAGATGATCGACACGTATTCCATTTCGGTTAACCTTTCTCAAAACCCCGCACCGACCCTCCCCTATGTGCCCCCACGTTCCTCTTACATCACATAAAAGAAAGAAAAACATTTCAGGATTCAATTTATGCTGGATCCCACCACACCGTACCATAACCCCGTCCAAATCTAAACGCCGTCAACTTCCTAGATTTCCGAATTCCCTCCGAGCCTTCAGGTTTGGCTCCAACCCTCAGGCTCAGACTACATCGACGTTTTATATATTCCCATCATAAAACCCTACATTTCCAACTTCAATATACTTTTTGGACACCGTGAGAATTGGAGACCGAGAATCCGTCTTTTTAGGGTTTGGTTCGGATTTTAATTTTGTAGCAATGGCGGAGGAATCGGAGAGTAAGCAGTCGGCGGTGGAGTCGGTGATGGAGAAGATCAGCGAGAAGATTCACGGCCATGATTCATCGTCATCTTCGGATTCGGATTCGGATCATGAGAAACCGGCTTCTCCTTCTTCCGTTAAGGCTAAGATTTATCGGTTGTTTGGAAGAGAGAGACCAGTTCATCATGTGCTTGGTGGTGGAAAACGTACGAACTCTGAACTCTCTCATTTCACCTTTTCTTTTTCCATTTTTTAATTTTCAAATTTTATTATGGAGATTAGGGTTTCATGCTTTTAATTTTGCTTGTTTTGTGGACTTGATGTAAATGAGAGTAAAAAGATAGTCCAGTTACGTTTAAAATGGTTTACTTGGATGCTATATTAGTGGATCTGTATTTTACTTTATGCTTTTATGATCTGTTTGATAGTTTAGAAAAATGCATTGCTGAATCTATCCCATTTTTGAATTTTTATTTATTTTTTTGGTTAATATAAAATAGTTGTTTTTCTTTGAAGTTTTGCTTGATAATAAAGCTATTAGATGCAACCTTAAAACATTTTAGGTCTTTTTCTTTTTTATCTTTTTTCTTGTTTGCATTTAGGGTGAATAGATTAAAGCATAGATCAATACTGATGTTGTATCTTTTCATCTTATTTTGTTGGTAATAATTTGGTGCAGCTGCTGATGTGTTCTTGTGGAGGAACAAGAAGATTTCAGCTGGTGTCCTTGGTGGAGCAACCGCAATTTGGGTCCTTTTTGAGTTGATTGAATACCACCTACTTGCTTTAATCTGTCACATTTCGATACTCTGTCTTGCACTACTGTTTTTGTGGTCCAATGCTCATACCTTCATCCACAAGTAAAGTTTTACTGTCTTTGCAGCAAATTTAGTTTATTTGGTTTTTTAGACTAAGGTATTGTATGATTTCTTAAAGACTATAACCCACCCATTTTCTTTATAGGTCCCCACCTCGCATCCCCGAAATTCATTTGCCAGAGGAGCCATTCCTCCAAGTTGCCTCTGCATTGGCAATTGAACTTAACCAGGGATTGAAACTTCTGCGAGATATTGCATCTGGAAGAAATCTGAAGGAGTTCCTTATGGTGTGTTTATTTCTTATGTGTATGGGGATATGCTTCATCTTGAGTAGGGGTGGGAGAATTACTTATGTTTCCATTCGTTGATTTGAATTTTCAGGTTATAGCTGCATTCTGGGTTCTGTCAATTGTGGGGAGTTGGTGCAACTTCTTGACCTTGTTCTATATATGTAATGACACTGACTTTTCTTAGTATATTTATCTATATGATATCATTTACTGAAGTTTATTTATCTTTTATATGAAATCAGGTTTCGTATTGCTGCACACGGTACCTGTATTATACGAGAAGTACGAGGATAAGGTAGACCCATTTGCAGAGAAGGCTGCGATCGAGATGAAAAAACAATATGCAGTATTTGATGCCAAGGTTCTGAGTAAAATTCCAATGGGCCCTTTGAAGGCCAAGAAGGTTTAACAAGGAAAGGGGGGTTCAGTCTCCACCTCTCCGGCAACATTTGGCTAGTTCTGGGATGTGGTTTTATGTGCTGGATTCACATTGGCTAGAGGCATTTCGTCCTCAAATCAAATTGTTCACAAATGTTTTGGTTTGCAATTCAAAATATCATATATGAGTAAGAGGCAATATCAGTTGTTAGGGATAGGCCAAGCTTACAGATGGCACCACTATCAGGTGATGATTTTATTATGACATTTTGTTTCATTTGGATAACAATCAGCTTTTTTATGTATGCTTTCCTCCAGATTTTGTGCTGTTTTATGACCTTGTGTTGTTTCCTTGTTCCTATGCCACTATGAAAATTTCCTTATGGTTATCGTGGCTACAAACAAAGAGAGAAGCCATACCTTTGAATGATTATATGCGGGAAACAACTTAGGTATAGTCTTGATATTTGGATTGGATCACTAGAAGAGACATCGATATCTTTTCCTTTTCCGTATGTCAAGTGGGTCTGGTTTTCGAATTTGGTTCTTTAAAAAGGAATGAACGTGTGTTGTTTTGGCTATAAACTGGCGAAAGATCTCAGCAGGGAGGGGAGGACTTCAATGAATGGAGACCTCACTAACACAAAGGGAACTCGTAGGATGCTGGGTTACTCCATTTTTTGGAGCGTCTTGAACCTTTGGCTACCATCACTTCTCCACCAACGGGACGAGCAGGGTTTTTGCTCGCTCCAACTCTAAAACTGAATTTTATGCCTTCTCCACTTCAACTCATTTTGAATTCAGTTTTATATAAAATTTTAGTACTCCCAACTCGATCACAAAATAGAAAACTTCCTCCCGAAAAATATTATATTACATTAATCTTTACATAAAAATTAAAAATATCTAAGAGCTTGTTTGATAACTCAGTGAATAAATTCAATTCATTGAAAATTAAAATATTGAGAATATTAAAATCCATTTAATTCGTCTTTTTCTATAAAAAGGATAAAAGGTTTAAGTACCCAAGAATGGATCAAATTACTCTTAATTTTTTTTAAATTACAGTTTAATTCTAAAAAAAATTTATTTACAAAACCATAAAACTTAAAAATTAACTTCATTAAACAATAATTGATATTTTTTAAAGCAATAAATACTAACTCCATTTCAATTTGATATTTAATTTTTTTTAATAATACAAGAATAGTAGATGTAATTTAAATTTGTCCCTCCTCTAAAGTACATTTACCAAAAGATAAGTATATCATAAGTAGTTTGATTAAGAAACCTTTGAGATACATTCACCAAAAATATATTGTATGTAACTTATCATACATTAGTCAATCTTTAATTTTTCTTTTCAATGTAATGGATAGTCAATCTTTAGCTTACTCTTTAAAAAAAAGTTCTTGAGACTATCTATCCTTTAAGTAAAAAAAAACCATAATCATAAATATTTAAATTAATTACTTTTATTTAATATTTAACAAACTATAAATTTATATTTTAGTAAATATCAATCATTTTTTATAATTCAAATTCAATACATATTGAATTCAAAATTAAAAATTGAACATATTTTTAATTTATCAAACATTATTGAAACTTAAATAATTACAAAACAGTTAAAACCTTATAAAAATTCAAATAAAAAATTAAAATATATAAAACCAAAAAAGGAGTATTTTGGGTGATTTTCTCAACCAGGATAATGCATAGAAATAATTTAAGATTGATACATCTATTACAAGCTTTCAAGAAATATTTTATATAAAGTAAAAATTAAGAAGTTGAACAACAAAGTCAGGATGGCCGAGTGGTCTAAGGCGCCAGACTCAAGTTCTGGTCCTCGTGAGAGGGCGTGGGTTCAAATCCCACTTCTGACATTTTCCCAATGTTTTTTTCTTTTTGGGTCAGTTTTTTTAACTTCTCTCTCAGTTAAGCCTGGGCTAGTTTTATTATTTTGTAGACTGGGCCAGTTTTTTTAACTTCTCTCTCACTTGTCCGGAATGTTCTTTTTTTCAACCAAAACCATGATATTGCTTTTGACTAATGAAAATCTTTGTCAAAACTACCTGTTGGAATTTATTGTAATACTAAACGAGCCTAGTAAATTTCTTGACATTGCATTTAATGGTGGAGAATCTGTGTCTGAAAACCAGAAAGTGAATACATATCTTGATGATAGACTAAGGTTTGTATAGGAGATCACTAGAGAAAATAAAAACTGGTTCTATTTGGACAAGGTCACAATTGTTTTATAGTGCTTCTTTGAAGGTATTAAAGAAGCTCTCTAAGAAGAAGACAACAAAAGTTGCAGAAAGTTGATTGCATTGACTATGGAATTTAATTTGTCCTAACATATATAGCTTCTCCATGTGCCCCTTCCCTTTCTTGTCTACCTTGTTTCATGCAAGAAACACTGGAAAGATCCTCTCTCTCTGTCTCTATATCAACAGTTGCGTGTGGATATTGGCAACACATCCTTTCGAACGTTCACACCAAGGCAAAAGGGTTTGCAAAGCGAGTTACTGAATTAGTGTTGGATTTCAGGTTAACTTATTGTGTAAAAATGGTTGATTTTTGTCAAGAATTTTGAACTACTACTGCTGGTAAAGGTAACCATTGGAATTAATATTGAAAACTTTTAGCTCCCCATCAATGCTATATCAAGTGTAACATAAGGTGGGACAACTGAATTGTCCTTTCTCCATGTCCCATATATTGAAAAAATATTGGAAGAAAAGCAGAAACAAACATGTTTTTTGTTTAACTTTGGAACCTCTCAAAATGGTGAAATTTTTACCATCGTCATCCAAAGATGTTCTCATTTCTTGTAAGAGAACAATGGCAGCATATAGTTTTCAATGTTCAAATCCCAAACTTCCATGTAAATCTAATCAATACCGTACCATTTTAGTTTCATAAGCACGAATCACAATGAGGGAAAGAATCTGTGATTCCATCCATGGATTGGTGTAACCTTATAAAACAGATTATAGATATAATATGAAAGTTCATTTACATTACTAACAAGAAGCTGGAAAAAATCCATATCACATTAGTTTATTTCTTATTAGTTTAAAAGAAAAGAACCTTGCTGTCGTTCATAAACATCTAAGAAAGAAGAAGACACATAGATGAGACAAAATAAAAAGTTGACACTTGATCAGCTTCCACCCATCATGCATCTCTTTCTTTATTCTGCTATCATCTTTTTTCTCAAATTGAGAGCATGAATGAATCATTTTTCTGAAATGAAACAAGGCAAAAAAACAACATAAGAATCTGTGATGTTTTCAGTAAGTTTAGGGTTTAGAAATTATGTTTAGTTATTAACAAAAAACTTGGAAAATACCTATTGATCTTTTGCAATGAAGAACGGCCTCATAAATAGAGTTTTCAAGATGGCATGAAGCAGCCATTGAAGCACAAGGTGTAAACTGCTGTGGAGAAGCCTGTGGTGAACCGTTCCAGCTCTTAGCTCTCCCCATCATCCTCCTCTCAATGTCATCAACCCTGGTACTTTTTCTCGAGCACCCTAGCTTATGGCACAAAGGTCTGAGATGTTCAAAAAGGCTTCTCAGGACTTTCTTTGTTGATTTCCTATACTTTCTAACAAAGCAGCAACCACTCCTCCCCTTTGGATTCTCAGTTCTTGAAGTAAAAGGTGGGATTTGTATGGAAATGGAATCTAAGGTATTACAAGAATCTCTCTTTGATGGATCAATATAAATGGGTCTAATGAAGCCATTGGTGAAAAGCTCATCAGCATGAATAATAACAGGTTCGGGAGTTTGAGCAGTAGCATCAAAATTGAAGTTCTGGTCTGTTAGAAATCTATTTGACGACTCTCCATAATAATACCCAAAAGATTCTCTGGGGGACTCAACTAGGCCATCTAAGGAGGTTTTATGGTCAGATAACCAACTAGAAGAAAAACTCTCAATGGCTAAGGGTTGTGAGCTTTCCATTATCATCAACCATTAATGTGTTTTGAATGGATTTAAAGAACTTATATAATGGGTAGCTTTGAAATGACCAGAAAACCATGGTGACCGCGACGGCATACATTGTCTATTCTGTCAAAGTCAAGCAGGGGACAAATGGGCCAAAGTAATAGACTGTAGCTTTTGTGTTCTTATCTGTTTTTCTTATATATATAGCTAATCCGTTATTAAAAGAATGATCTGTTTGTCAAAAATGGTTCCCTGTAAGTTACCCATTAATATCATTGAATTCATGCCTGTGATGAGAAAAATGCCCAACTTTTGAAATGGTGTCTTGGAAGATCCCTCCAAGCTTTTTATGCTCTTCCAGATTGATTTTACCATATGTATTGCTGATAGGTTTTGAAACTACATAAAAAATGGCTAACTGTTTGACTGACAACCATGAAACTGAAGTGGTCGTTATACGCAGCAGGCAAATTGAAAGAGTCGGTCACAAGCGGCATTAGAAAAACATTGCTGCATATGTGTCCGATACTGATGCTTTGTGTTTTGAGTGCACAAAACCATGTCCTCTCTCATGCAAATGGAGCGCATGGGAACTAACAATAAATAACAAACACACACGTGTACGTACACAATTTTCATCAACCACAGATATACCTGGCCCTTTTCTAAAGACTAAACACATTTATAATTAGCAGTAAAAGTAACATGCATCATGCATGAGACAATTCCTTTCATTTCTACGGCAAAAAATTAGTCTCAAGAATAGGTACATCTGACGTTACGTAATTTACTAATTATTTTATTAGTCACACCAATTAAAAATAATAAAAATGAATAAAATAGAAATGACCGATTTACTTTTTGATCTAATGTACATAAATTAATTTGTTCATATTTTAAGTCAAGGGAACAAAATGCAATCTAATTTTTAGTATAGGGGCCTCTATAATATTTTTACCAAGAGTGGATGTAAATAAGAAATATTTGCACTCAATTTGAAGTAGGTTAATCTAGCTAGATTAATAATTTAGGGAGGGTTTGGATAGGTGGTAGGGTGTGATGTAGTGCAGTGCAGTGCGTTTAGCTTACTTTTTGTCTCACCCGTCTAAATCCACCTTTAATAAATTCAACTTAAAAATTAGAGTATAGGAATGAAGTTTAATAAAGTGAATTTGAAGAATTTGATTTGCCTTCCCACTTATTGCGTGATGAGAAAATGAGGAGGGACCATTTTCCAAATAAAAAACAGGGATGCAATTTTCATACATTATATTACAATGCTTTTGATATAAGTGGGATTTTAAGCAACCAAAAGAAAACAAGAGAAACAAACAAAAGGTTAGAGTATAATTGCATGAGGTCTTATTCTTTCGTCATTAACCCTGCTTGAATTGTATATATGTAGTCTCTAGGTTTTTCAACTTTTTTAAATTTTAGTCTTAATTAAATTTGTGAGGTCAAATTCTATTATTAGTATTGTACAGTGCATAAGTTATGAATTTAGTCTCTATTCTCTAATTTGACCATTTTTAGTTCTTACTGTTTTCAAACTTTTAAATTTCAATTTAGACCCAAACGATAGCCTTTAAGTCTATTAACTAAAATAAGGTAACTTTTTTTTGAATATTATATGAAAATATTAAGGTAACATAACATTGCACGTTAAAGTATAGAAATTAATTAAAGTATAAAAATTAAATTGACAACTTACACACAGTACATGAATTAATAACAAAATTTGACATTTTTTTAATATAAAAATAAAAATTACACATTAAAATATAAAAACTAAATTGACAACTTACATGAAGTAATAGCAAAATTTGACATTTTTTTAAAATATCTATAGCAAAATTTGAAAATTCAAATAAATTAAAGGAATATATTTAAAATGTTATATGTGTGAAAGCTAAAAATTCCTAACTGAAATAATTTTGTAAGAAAAAAAATGGCTTAAAAGATATGATAAACAAAATTGAATTATGAAGAAGAAGTAGTGGTATTAATCTTGCTATTTGAGAGAAAAAAGAAGCAGCAAAGGGTATTTGGGGAGGTACAAGATGAAGGCAGTACAGCATAAATGGAGGATCTTTACCAAAAGGCTATGCAATGGGAAAGTAAAAAAAAAAAAAAAGGCAAAAGGACAGGGGGTCCTAACTGGTCGGTCTATTAATGGATGCCAAAGCCTTTCCCACCCATAAAGTCAGTAATAATGACAAATGTATATAACACACCCATTCCATGCAAAATATATCTTGACTTTGTTTAAACTATCGATTTAAATATTGATTTTATTATTGCTGTTAAAATAAATATTAATTTTTATATTAATATAATTATATTAATATTAAAAAATACACCTGTCCCTCCCCCTCTCGAGTTACGAATAAAATCGAATGCATTTAAAATGTATGGACAAAAATATTTTAAAGGATAAATAGGTTTAGATAAGAATAGATCCGTTTAAAATATGATCTAAGCTTAAGCTCCACATTCAAAGCAAGAGCTTGATCCGTTTTTTAGTTGTGTAAGATATTATATTGTTTTATCTATATAAATTGCATAATTTATGTCACATAAAAATTAAATCTCTTATAATATATAATAATATTTTAAATATTATTATGATGTAAACATTAAAAAATATGTTATGTTGACTAAGTATAAAGTTTTTTCGAAAGGTAAAGAGATTAAATTAAGAAAACATAGAAACGGAAAACAACGAGATAAGGAAAGGGATAATTAAACTCGAGTTAGTAGGCTCACCCCATACACCTGACGCTACTGTCCTACTTCCTCACTGGTACAATCAACAGTGGCATCGAAAGAGAACTTGGATAAAAGTGAAAGAGGAGGAGAGTCTCGTTTAGTATGATTTGCATACAATAAAACCCTAGTTAGAGAATGAGTCGCCTTATTTGCACCCCTACATGTCCTACAAAACAAATGTGAGCCTAAAATAAACTTAATTTACTTATTTACAAATATGAGCGAGCTTCAGCAAAATTTGAGACTTATATTTTTACTTGAGCTAAGTTTAGTGGTATTTAAACAGCTTGTCTAGTTAATAAATAGATTAATTGAAACTTTAAAATATTTAATGATTAATTAAACAAAACTTTTAGGGAAAAATTATTAATCAAATTGAACTAACTTTGATTAATTAAGTCGATCTTCAATTGTCTAAATTTTACAAATATGTTCAACTTTTTTTTGTCAACATCATCTTAAAATACCCTAACAAATCAAAATATTTAACATATATTAAATTATGACACACTTATGATGTCGGTAAATTTTATTTTCAAAGTAGCATTTAAGAATTAGGATTTCAAAATTTGGAATTTAAAAATAGTGCAATTTGAGTAGTAAGCTAATTAGAAAAAAATCAATGGATTTGCTAAAAGTTTTATTTTTTTGGTATAGTTCGTATCCGTTTTATGATCCATGTTTGGGGTTTGTGACTATTTCTATCAACAATGTTGTTTCCAAGTATTGAACTACACCAACACTTGTTTGTTGCTAGAGACTTATTTAGTAATGAATTTGAAATCCTTAAAATATTTTTGGATTTGGCAAGTCATGACTTTATGCTTTTCTAATATATCATATTGAATCTCATTTAATTTATTTATAATATATGCATTTCATTCATACAACTTACATAATAAATGAAATCCAAATTCTCAAACGAAGCATAAAAGTTTAAGAAAATTGGATATAAAAACTAAATATGGCTTTAGTTAAAATAGTAAAGTTGAATTATTAAAAATCATAATGTTGTGTGTTTGAATCCCATTATGTGCAAAAAAAAATTTTAAGATTTTATATGAAATGACAGAATTACCTTCAAAATAATATTTATTACTTTGTAAAAATAATAAGCTTTTGGTAAATTCAGCACTGAGTTGAAGCCCGATCAAAGAGTAACATCAACTTAGTAAAAATTTTAAATGTTAGTATATATAGATAGACACATTTATAATATTAGAAATCCCATCACATATATATATGCGTGTGAAAATTACATATTTAGAAACACATGTATGCATTTAAAAATAATATACAATAAATAATGAAGCATCAAATTATTTTAAAAAAATTAAAATAGGTAAATACGTCAGATTAAGAACATTGCACTCCAATTTTTTTTATCATGGTATTGTCATTTTTCTTGAGTTGGTATTAAGTTAACTTATAATACCAATTCAATTAACGACAGTAATAGTACTAGAAATTCTCTCGCACGTGTATGCAGAAGGAAATTGCGTATTTAGAATACAAGTATACGTTTGAAAGTAACATACTATAAATAATAAAATGTAAGGTTTGAAACTAATAATAATAATAACATATATGCAATATATATAGAATTAAAATTAAAAAGGTAATTTAAATTGAGACTAATTAAAAGGAAATGTAAATACATCATCTTAAAAATATTAAATGCACTTTAATTGTTTATTGGTATCATCATTTTTATTGAGTCGTATAGAGTTTGTTAGAGTATGACTGAGTTAAGCATTAACTTCAGTCTGTTAATGTCAGTTAAATTCTGTTGCAAGTCTGTTAAAGTTGTTGCTGATGTTAGTTGCTTTTAGCTGTTTGCAGTTATATGGAGTTATCAGCCTATATATAGTATAGCACTATGCACCTATCGAGTCAAGATTTGAGTTGTATTGTTTACCTCTTCTATTCAAGATTATATCTTTTTTATGGATTTTAACATGGTTGTTGGATTCTAACTTAGCAAACAAAGTTTAAAAAACAACTTAGATGAATGTTTTAGATGTTTGAAAGCTTAAAACGGGAGCAAGAACAAGCAAAAGATGAATGAGCAAAGTGTTTTTCCTCATTACCAGAATAAGTGCATGGTTACAAACATAAATAGAACAAAGTTACATAGAAAGAAAACACAGCTTGCTTGTGCAAGTAACTAAAGGTTTACATCAACAAAATGACAACCTAATTTGACTACTAAATCAGCTAAGCACACATTTTAACCTTAGCTGATCAAAGCATACAATGATTACACCATAGGCTAACAAAAGTCAACTAGATGAACAAGGCTTGTCGAATTGCACAACGGATTCCAACATGCTTCAGCCGAGTTTCTGGTTTCATGCATGCAACGTAAGTTTGCATGGATTCTTCAACTTGCTGCTGTCGTTGCCACCTTTTAAACACTCCTCCTTGGCTACAAAGCAGCAAACTCTGATTTTCTTCTTCAAATATTCAAACCTTGGAGCAGCCAATGGTTTGGTTAATAGATCAGCAAGTTGATCTTTTGAGCAGCAGTGTACTAAGCTTATCTCCTTGGACATTTCAGCTTCTCTCACAAAATGATATCTAATTTTAAAATGCTTGGTCTTACCATGAAAAACCGGATTTTTGGCAATGGCCACAGCCGATTGGTTGTCAACCTTAATCACAGTCGCCTCCTTTGGATCAGCATTCAGATCACACAATATTTTCCTAAGCCAAATGGCTTGATTTACAGCAGAAGCAGCTGCGATGTATTCTGCCTCAGCAGTGGATTGAGCCACTGTCTGTTGCTTCTTCGAGCTCCAGCAGAAGACACTTGAGCCAAGGGTGAAGAAGTAGCCTGATGTGCTCTTCATGTCATCAACAGAACCAGCCCAATCACTGTCTGAATATCCCACTAGTCTCAGCTCCTCAGCCCTTTCAAACTTCACTCCACAACTCAGAGTCCCTTTGACATACCTTAGGACCCTTTTTGCTGCTTTAAAATGTGCAACTGTGCAGCAATGCATGAATCTCGATAGAAGACCAACAGCATGCATGATGTCTGGTCTAGTTGCAGTCAAATAGAGCAGGCAGCCAATCAAGCTTCTGTAATTCTTTTCATCCACTCGATCTTCATCTCCTAGGCTGGTGAGTTTTTCTCCTAAAGCCACAAGAGTGCTAGCAGGCTTGCAGTTTGTCATGCAAAACCTGCTCAAAACCTTCGATGCGAATGCCTTCTGGCCTATGAAGATACCTTGTTCATTTTGTTTCACTTCCATGCCAAGGAAGTATGTCATTAATCCAAGGTCAGTCATCTCAAACACAGTTTGCATTTGCTTCTTAAAGGTTTCAATTTCCTCCCTTTTGCAGCCAGTGACCAGTAAATCATCAACATACAATGAAACAATTAGCAAAGTTTTATTACCTTCCTTCTTAACATAGAGAGTAGGCTCACTGGTGCTCTTTGTGAACCCGAGCCTTGTCAGGTAGGTATCCATTCGATCGTACCAGGCCCTTGGAGCTTGCTTAAGACTATACAGGGCCTTTTTGAGCTTGTAGACCTTCTCTTCTTCTCCTTGAACTTCAAAGCCTTCAGGTTGATCTATGAAGATTTCCTCCATGAGAAATCCATTTAAAAAGGCTGATTTGACATCCAGTTGATGCACCTGCCACTGTTTCTGGGCTGCTAAGGCAAACAACATTCTTATAGTGTCCAGCCTTGCAACAGGAGCAAATGTTTCAAAGAAATCGACTCCCTGCTGTTGGCTATACCCTTTCACAACTAATCTGGCTTTGTGTCTGTTCAGTGATCCATCTGCATTATTCTTGATCTTGAACACCCATTTAACTCCAATGATCTTCCTACCTTCTGGTCTATCAACCAGCTCCTAGGTTTCATTCTTTTGAATCATCCTTAGTTCAGCTTCCATAGCCTCTTGCCAGTATTTCTCTTTCGAGGCTTCAGCATAGGAGGATGGCTCAACCATGGTCACAGCACATCTTTCATAGATGTCTGCCAATGTTCTGGTGCCCCTAACAGGCATATCATCAAAATCATCCATAGCTTCATTTTCAACTTCAGCATGTTGGTGATCAAGGTCCTGCAAGTCTTCTTCAGTTAAGCTTGCATCTGTCCCATTCCACTTCCAACAGCTTCCTTCATTGAACTTGACATCTCTGCTTACAATAACCTTTTTTTGTTGATGGATCAAAGATCCTATAACCCTTCTTCACACTGCTGTAGCCTACAAATACCCCTGGCACAGACTTTCTTTCCAGCTTAGTTCTCTTCTCTGCTGGCACAAGTGCATAGCATAAGCATCCAAATACTTTCAAGTGTGACACGATTGGTTTCTGCCCGAACCAGGCCTCAAAGGGTGTTTTACCTATGACTGCTTTAGTTGGTAGTCTATTTAGTAAGTAGACAGATGTGTTTACTGCCTCAGCCTAGAAGTTGTTTGGCATTTTGGCCTCAAACAGTAGGCATCTGGCCATATCAAGAACAGTCCTATTTTTCCTCTCACAAACACCATTTTGCTGTGGTGTGTAGACAGTGGTCAGTTGGTGTAGGATGCCAGCATCATCACAAATCTTCTGGAACCTCTGAGACACATACTCGGCTCCATTGTCTGACCTTAGGCTCTTGAGTTTGCTGTTGGCTTGGTTTTCAGCCAAAGCCTTGAACTTGCGAAAGAAGTCAGTAACATCTGACTTTTGTTTCAAGAAGGTTACCCAACAAAACCTGGTGCAGTCATCAATGAACAAGGCAAAATACTTGCAGCCATTTAGTGAGCTGGTCTTCATAGGTCCACAGATGTCAGTGTGAACCAACTGAAGTTTCTCTTGGGCTCTCCATGCCTTGTTGACTGGAAAGGGCAGTCTGGTTAGCTTGCCAAGCTGACAGACTTCACACACCTCTTTGTTTGGCTCGAACTTAACCATATCTTCAACCAAATTCAGTTTTTGCATTTGCCCGAGTGAGTTGTAGTTCACATGCCCCATTCTTTTGTGCCACAAACTTGCCTCATCAGTCTGAGCTGCATATGCTCTTGCTTGCAACTGATTTACATCCACATTGAAGGTTCTATCTTGCATAGCTACTTTTGCCAACACCTGGTCAGTAGCATCTTTGATTGTGTAGATTTTGCCTTCAAACAGGAGAGAGTACCCTTTCTCCAATAGCTGACCAACACTTAACAAATTTTGGTCAATGTCAGGTACATAAAGAACTTCTGAAATGGTTTTAATACCTGACTTGGTGCAAATCACTGCTTTGCCTTTGCCTTTAGCCTTAAGAAGCTCACCATTTCCAATTCTAACATTGGATTCAAATGAGGTGTCAAGCTCCTTGAACATGCTTTCCTCTAAGGCCATATGATGAGTGCATCCACTATCGATCAGCCAAATCTTGCTGACTTTGCTTAAGCTTGCAAAGCAGGAGGCTGTGAAGACATGTTCTTCCTGTGCCTCGATGTCTTCAGCTACTTGAGCCTGATTATGATTCTGTGACTGAGCTTTTGGTTTGTTCTTACACACTTTCTCAATGTGACCAAGCTGTTTGCAGCCTCTACACTGAATGTCAGGCCTGTACCAGCAATATTTCTCAAGGTGAGTTGTTCTTTTGCAATGAGCACAAGGTGGAAACTTCTTCTTGGTAGTTTCCTTCTTTCCTCTTTCTTTCTTTTCTGACATAGGCTTCTTGCCTTTGTGATTCGAGCTAAAGCTTGAGCTCTCTCTACTCCTAGCTTGAAAAGCTCCCTCAGAATACTCCTCCATTCTGTTTGCTCTTCTTTGCTCTTGAGCATAGAGAGCATTTATCAGTTCTGTCAAGGGAATGGCAGATAAGTCCCTCGAATCCTCTAGGGAAGAAATCTTGGATTCATACTTCTCTGGCAAGGTTGTTATGATTTTCTCCACTACCCTCTGATCACTAAAGTCATCTCCAAGCAGTCTTATGTTGTTGACAGTAGACATTATTCTATCAGCATACTGCTTGATGGTTTCTGAGTCTTTCATTCTCAGATTCTCAAAGTCCCTTCTCAAGTTAATGAGTTGTTGCTGCCTAGTTTTGTCTGAGCCTTGAAACTCTTCCTTGAGTTTGTCCCAGGCCTCCTTTGGTGTGTCGCAGGCCATTATCCTTGTGAAGATAGCATCTGAAACTCCACTTTGAAGGCATGACATGGCCTTGTACTTCTTTGCACAGTCTTCATTATACTGCCTTATCTGAGCTATCGTGGGATTAGCTCTTAAGGGTGGTGGTTCAGTGTCATTTGGACAACATTCCACAAGTCATGTGCCTGTAGATATGTTTTCATTTTGACAGCCCATATATTGTAGCTTTCACCAGCAAACACGGGTGGAGGTGGTGGTGAGAAGCTCATCTTCACGCAGCTTCCAAAACTCTGAGCAACAAAGATAGTTTCTGCTTCTTTTCTTTCAAACACTCAGCACACAACAAGAGGCCCTCAAAGACAACAGGCTCTCGATACCATTTGTTGGATTCTAACTTAGCAAACAAAGTTTAAAAAACAACTTAGATGAATGTTTTAGATGTTTGAAAGCTTAAAACGGGAGCAAGAACAAGAAAAAGATGAATGAGCAAAGTGTTTTTCCTCATTACCAGAATAAGTGCATGGTTACAAACATAAATAGAACAAAGTTACATAGAAAGAAAACACAGCTTGCTTGTGCAAGTAACTAAAGGTTTACATCAACAAAATGACAACCTAATTTGACTACTAAATCAGCTAAGCACACATTTTAACCTTAGCTGATCAAAGCATACAATGATTACACCATAGACTAACAAAAGTCAACTAGATGAACAAGGCTTGTCGAATTGCACAACGGATTCCAACATGCTTCAGCCGAGTTTCTGGTTTCATGCATGCAACGTAAGTTTGCATGGATTCTTCAACTTGCTGCTGTCGTTGCCACCTTTTAAACAATGGTATCTTGCACCAGCGATGTCGTCTGTTCAACCAGATGAAATGGTTGATAATCAGTTTTTCTCTACCAAGAATATCAGCGTTCTTCTTGACGATCACAATTACTTATTGTGGTGTCAGCAGGTTCTATTAGCTGTAAAAACGTATAAACTTCAGAGGTTTCTTGATCCTCAGTTTGTTCCTCCTCCCCAGTTCCTTCCTGATGGTGATGGTGGCTCACAAGACAATCCGGAGTTTGCACGTTTTGAACAGCAAGATGGTGCTCTTGCGTCATGGTTATTATCATCGGTGAGTCCTACGATTCTCCCTCATCTTATTGGACTTGATACGAGTCTTCAAATTTGGAATGCTCTTGTTCGAGTGTTTGGTAGCAAAACTACGTCTCAGTTAATGTTCTATAGGAGGGCATTGCACTCACAGCGTAAGGCTGATTTGTCCATGAAGGAATTTTTAATGAAAATTAAAGGCTACTGTGATAACCTTGCTAGCTGTGGAGAAACTATCAGTGATAGAGAGCATGTTACAGCCATTCTTAATGGTTTATCCTCTGAATATGAGTCAGTGCTTACGATTATCACTGCCAGTCAAATTCCTTATGATGTTCAGAGTGTTACCACAATGTTGCTTGATGCTGAAGCACGTCAGCAATTAGTTGTGTTTGATGTTCCCAGTTCTGCCAATATGGTTACGCATCATCCCGCTGGCTCTACTGATAATAATCCCTCGCTACCAGCATATCGACCCTCATCAGGTTCTCGTAGTCGTGGACGAGGGCGTTCTTCAGGCTTGCGGTTTCAGTGCCAGTTATGCGGGAAGGCTGGCCATCTCGTTGATCGATGTTATTTCCGCTTCGATGCCACTTACAAGAGTACAAACTATAGGCCACCTCCCACTCCTCAGGCAAATGTGTGCATGGTAGGCAATGGTGTTCTGCCTCAGTTCTGGGTGCCTGCCTATCCGCAACAGCAATGGTATGTCCCTCCCACGCCTACTCAGTTGTGGCCTAACCCTGCTTCTGCTAGTCCTATGCAGCATATCAGCACATCTG
The DNA here is from genome assembly GCF_007990345.1 of Gossypium hirsutum. NCBI lineage: Eukaryota > Viridiplantae > Streptophyta > Magnoliopsida > Malvales > Malvaceae > Gossypium > Gossypium hirsutum. The sequence goes on along the minus strand of NC_053444.1, from coordinate 50,155,856 downwards.
CTCCAGGGCCATCGTCAATGCCATCGCAAGCTCTTATTGCTACGCCTGACGCGGTGGCAAATAATGCGTGGTATCCAGACTCAGGAGCATCGCATCACCTCACCAGTTTCCCTACTGCTTTGACTGATAATACACCATACAATGGCTCAGGTAAGGTGTATATGGGTAATGGGCATGCGCTCTCTATCAGGTCAACTGGTCAGTCTTCTCTTCGTACTCGATCACGTTCACTGTTTCTGAAGTCTCTGCTATGTGTGCCTGGGATAACCAAAAATTTGTTATCAGTGTCTAAGTTTACTAAAGATAATCGTGTGATGTTTGAGTTTTTGCCTACACAGTGCCGTGTTCGAGATCTTCAAACCAATGAGGTTCTGCTCCGAGGGTCTGTACATGGTGGGCTGTACAAGCTAACTGGCTCGCCTCATCCAGTTGACGTGTCTCCTTCGATGCATTGTTGTGCTGATGCTAAACTCCTTCCTCTCAGCCTCTGGCATTCTAGGCTCGGTCATCCATGTAATGCTACACTCAAGAAGGCATTACAACGCTGTAATATTGATTTTGGCTCAGATATTGATTCTTTTTCATGTATAGCTTGTCACTTAGGAAAAGAATGCAAGCTGCCATTCTCTAAGACTACGTCTGTGTATTCTAAACCATTACAGTTGATAATTGTAGATGTTTGGGGTCCTGCCTCGATTCTTTCTAACGGTTTTCGTTACTATGTAGCGTTTACTTATGCGTGTACTCGGTACACATGGGTGTACTTTTTAAAGAAAAAATCCGAAGTGCTGCATGTGTTTCCTCTATTTCATAAACAAGCAGAACGGTCTCTTGGTTGCAAGCTACTTGCTTTACAAACCGATGGGGGAGGTGAATTTCAGGCCTTAAGACATTATCTGTCTCAACAAGGCATTCAACAGAGGCTTTCATGTCCTTACAGTTCTGAGCAAAACGGGTTAGTCGAAAGAAAACATCGGCAGATTGTTGAAGTTGGTTTGTCCATGTTAGCTCATGCTGCTATGCCATTGTCCTACTGGAATGATGCTTTTACCAGCTCTGTATACTTGATAAACAGACTATCTTCCTCACCTCTAGGTAATGTGTCACCTTATGAAAAGTTGTTTCAGGTTACACCAGACTATTCCTTCCTTCGAGTTTTTTGGGTGTTTATGCTTTCCAAATCTTCGACCATACAACAACCATAAATTACAATTTCGTTCTAGTCCCTGCACATTTTTAGGTTACTCTCATCTCCATAAGGGGTTTAGGTGTCAGGATGCTAATGGCAAAGTGTATGTTTCTCGCCATGTGTATTTTTGTAAGTCCAAATTCCCATTTAAAAATGCTCTTCACAAGTCTGACCCCACCACCACAGACTCATCAAAATCTAGTTCCAAGCTGCTAGTCATACTTCCACGGTCTTTTTCACGTATTCCATCAACTACAGTCCATACCACTCATAGCATTTCTACCTCTACATCTCCTGCTCTACCTAGCCCATCTTATCATTCTCTAGAGTCTACACCCCTTCCACCTGCCCCTTGTCCACCTGGTGCTCCCGTACAAGGCTCCCCGTCTAGGTGTCATCCACTTGGTATTGCCCAACCTATCCCTCAATCTAATGCTCATGCTATTACTCAACCCAATACTCATGCCATGGTCACACGTAGTAAAGCGGGTATATTTAAACCTAAGGCTTACTTAACCACAACAGTTTTGTTCATCAAGTGATACACCTATGGACATCCATGAGGCGATGAAGAGTGAACATTGGCAGGTCGCAGTTCACAACGAGCTCCAGGCACTTCATAACAACAATACCTGAACTTTGTGCCCCCTTCCTACCAATCGTCGAGCCGTGGGTTGTAAATGGCTGTTTAAGATAAAGAAAAAGGCTGATGGAACTGTAGACAGGTATAAAGCTCGGTTAGTGGCTAAAGGGTTCTCCCAGAATGCTGGAGTTGATTTTTGTGATACGTTCAGCCTAGTGGTTCGTGCTGCAACCATTCGAGTCATTCTTGCTGTTGCGGTTATGAGAGGATGGACGTTAAGACAGGTAGACGTCAATAATGCATTTCTTAATGGTGACTTGACAGAAGAGATCTATATGGCACAGCCACCTGGCTTTGAGATGTCTGGTGACAATGGACAGCAGCTTGTATGCAAGCTAAACAAGGCTCTTTATGGCTTGCGTCAAGCTCTCAGAGCGTGGTTTCATACGCTTAAACAGTATTTAATTACTCATCTTGGTTTTAAAGCTTCCAAGGCTGATACGTCGTTGTTTATTCGCCACTCATCAAGAAGCGTGATACTTCTTATCGTGTATGTAGATGATATTATGATTACGGGTAGCTTGGATACATAAGTAAGCAGTGTAGTTCAACAGCTTCACAGTCGGTTTGCTCTTAAGGACATGGGGCAGCTAAATTTCTTCTTAGGAATTGAAGTAAAACATATGCAGGGTGGGATGCTGCTCAATCAAAAAAAATACATGTTAGAAATCCTTACCAAAACTGGTATGATAGGAGCTGCAATGGTTCCTACACCTATGGTGAGTGTTCCAAAGTTAACTTTGTCAGATGGCAGTCCTGTGTTCTCTGATGCTTCCTTATATCGAAGTGTAGTAGGGATGCTACAATATGTGTGCATCACTCGCCCAGAACTGTCCTTTTGTGTCAACAAGCTGAGCCAGTATATGAATTGCCCGAGTGAAACTCATTGGAGGGCAGTCAAGCGTGTGTTACGATATCTTATTGGAACCAGTGATCATGGGTTGTTTTTTACCAAAGGAAATGCTGCGGTTGTTGGATACTCAGATGCAGATTGGGCATCATCTGTTGAAGATCGACGGTCCACCACTGGATATGTCGTGTACCTTGGACCAAACCCTGTTGCATGGTCTTCTAAGAAACAAAGTATGGTGTCCAGATCATCCTCTGAAGCGGAATACAGAAGTCTCGCCAACTGTGTGTCCGAACTTCTGTGGGTAAAACAATTAGTTGATGAGATTGGTTTGTCACAGTCGATACCTGTAGTCTGGTGCGACAATACGTCAACAGTTGCAATAGCCGCAAACCCCACACACCATGCACGAATGAAACATGTAGAAATTGACCATCATTTTATTCGGAAAAAGATCCTCACCGGAGATTTACAAGTAAATTTTGTTCCATCGTCGGGACAAATTGCTGATGTTCTTACAAAACCAATTACGCCCAAGCAGTTTCAGTCTCTTCGCAAAGCACTTCGAGTCTTCACCCTCAACGAGGCTCTCGAATGTTCAAACAAAAAAGAAACTGAGGAGAATGTTAGAGTATGACTGAGTTAAGCATTAACTTCAGTCTGTTAATGTCAGTTAAATTCTGTTGCAAGTCTGTTAAAGTTGTTGCTGATGTTAGTTGCTTTTAGCTGTTTGCAGTTATATGCAGTTATCAGCCTATATATAGTATAGCACTATGCACCTATCGAGTCAAGATTTGAGTTGTATTGTTTACCTCTTCTAATTAAGATTATATCTTTCTTATGGATTTTAACAGAGTTGAGTTGTAACACTAATCCAATCAACGACATTATCAATAAGATTTACTCCACATCCATGATTTGGTTGAAAATAGTTATCTAATAAATTTATAAAAATAATAATAATATAGACACTAAATATGTGTTTAGTTCTAATGCTAAAATTGAAAGAATAGAGTTTATTATATTTTGAGTTCGGATATCATTACTTGCATGTATTTTTTAAATTTCATATAAAAATATCTTCAAAATAATGTTTATTATTCGTAAAAATAAAATATTTTTAGTAAATTCACAAATAAATTAGAAAATTTAAATATTAATATAGTTTATATAGATATTAACCTAAAAGTGAAATTAAAAAAAAAAAAAGCTGTGACTTCAATCGGATTTCAATTGGGTGGAAGAGTTAAACAGCCCTACGCACAGCCGCAATAACTCTTTTAAGGGGTATGTCACGGTGAAAAGAAAAGGGGTCATCATACAAACACAATTCCTAACTTCTAGACTCAACACTCCAACAGTGTAGACAATAGCTGTTGTAGGTGCGTGATAATAAAAATAAATTTATAAAATATTAATCAATATGTCACTTTTTAATATTCTATTTGTGTCCATAAAAATAATTTATTCAGCGGTGTACATTAAGGTTATCAAATTTTATGAAGAATTTATACTATAATTCTTTATAGAATAATGATAAGTACTAAAAGTAATATGTTTTAACTTCATTTTTAATGTGTTTTTAAGTGATTATTCGATGTTAATTGTGAATTTTATACTATTAATCATTTAAATTCATGTTTTAATGTTTGATAGAGCACTTGGGAACAAAAGGAGCGAAAAACGAGTAAAAATCGGAGAGTCGGAGCAAGCTGCAAGAGCCACATGGGCTAAACCATTTCACATAACTAGATCACACGGCCGTGTAACCCACACGAGCTAAACCATTCCACACGCCCGTGTGGTAGTCCGTGTCGTTTTCATAGGATTGCACACTGAACCTCGAAAAATCGCGATTTTAAAGTTTTTCAAGCATTTTAAGACATATATATGACAAAGATAAAAAGATAAAATTGAGCCATTATAAAATATTCAAGAAAACAACTCGAAAAACACCATTGAAGTCAACTTTGAAGCAGATTTCCATCAAGATTGAAGATTCCTAGTTGATTTCTTAGAAGTTATCATGAGTTTCTTTATTTCTTTTGGTTATATTGTATCTTGAATGTTTTTATTTTCAAATATAAACTAATTTTCTAAATACTTAGGGGAGATGAACCTACGATGGATTTTGTTGTTTGAACTAATTTTTGCTTAATTGAGTGAAGTTGCACGTAATTCTAAAAATAGGACGACATAAATATATCGAATTAGAATCAAATCTAATAAGGGAATCCATAGCATGAATTAATATGATAATAGAGGTTTTAATTGAATTAGAAAGAAATTTCAATTAATTAACCTAGAGTCAATTACTCTTATGCTCGAAAGAGATATTAGCATAATTTAGGAATTTCTACATATCAAGTTACTAAGTACAGAAATTGTGTAATTTAGATTGATAGTTACAGATGAAATCTAGGTGAATTCTTTCTTGGGTATTATTTTGATTTTTGGGTGTAATCGATTTTCCTGATTTATTCTTTATCGTATTCGTTAGTTAATTAATTTAGTTAATTTCAGTTTTTAATCAATCGGTTAAATAATAGAAAGACGGTAATTACTAGTACTTTTAGTCTTCATGAGAACAATATCTTACTCACCGTAGCTATACTATTAATTGATTTCATGAACATCAAACAATCTGAAAATAGTAAAAGATAAAGGAAAAGAAAGGATTTATGTTTTCCATTTTTGGTGTGCATTTGCATATCTTACAAATAAAATTTGTCTAATTTCTGGTATCTCTATATAAGGACATAACTATCAAATAAGTTTTTATTTGGATAATAAACACAATCATTCATTAAATACTATTTGAATAATTATAATATTTATAGTACTTAACTTATCGCCAGCCAAATAATATAAGTTTTAAATTGTGTATATGAAACATCTGAGATAGAATACTACTTTTTAACAGTCGCCTAATGTGAAAAGCTATCTTTAACTCATACGGCCATTAAACATTCTGAAATGGAGAAGTCAAGTAGTAGTCTAAGGGTTTACATTGCACGCCACATTTTATTGGCCAACCACCAAACATTGCATGGACATGGTGAGCCACGTTTGATACTCACCATATACTCTCAACTCAAGGGATGAAGCCAATAGTAAACAGTAAACAATGGTGGAAGATGAAAGTGTAAAGACGTGGAAATTTACTTCCAAACAAATCCTCCACTACCCTATGCTTTTCTCCTCTCTATATAACAGCTATTCACAAATACCCCCAAGCATCATAATTTAAGTATATACCAGAGTAGGATCAAAGATGGCATTAACTCCAGCAACCTCACTTGCTTTTTTCTGCTCAATGGTTCTTTTACTGTTTGTTACTGTTGATGCTGGTGGAATTGCTATTTATTGGGGTCAGAACGGATACGAGGGTACTTTGGCCGAGACTTGTGCCACTGGTAGCTATGACTTTGTCAACATAGCTTTTCTTCCGACGTTTGGCAATGGGCAGACACCGATGATTAACCTTGCCGGTCATTGTGATCCCTACAGTAATGGCTGCACTGGTTTGAGTTCTGACATTAAATCGTGTCAGGCGAAAGGAATTAAGGTAATGCTTTCAATCGGGGGAGGTGCTGGGAGCTACTACCTTACCTCGGCTGAAGATGCTAGGGAGGTGGCTACTTATCTTTGGAACAACTTTTTAGGGGGAACGTCATCTTCTCGACCATTAGGGGATGCGGTTTTGGATGGAATCGACTTTGATATTGAAGAAGGAACGATCCAACATTGGGATGACCTTGCAAAGTACCTCTCAGGATACAGCAAACGTGGTAAAAAAGTGTACTTAACCGCAGCACCTCAATGCCCCTTCCCTGATGCTTGGGTCGGGAGTGCCCTGAAAACTGGTCTATTTGACTACGTTTGGGTTCAATTCTATAACAATCCACCATGCCAATACACATCTGGAAGTTTTGGAAATCTAGTAGATGCATGGAAGCAATGGACTACAGACATTCCTGCAACTAAAATTTTCTTGGGACTCCCAGCAGCCCTGGCTGCAGCCGGAAGCGGCTTCATTCCAGTAGCTGATCTTACCTCAAAAGTGCTCCCTCCTATCAAAGGTTCCATCAAGTACGGAGGTGTTATGCTATGGTCGAAGTACTATGATGACCAAACTGGATACAGCTCTTCTATCAAAAGCCATGTTTGATTGCTATTTATTAATCTTGTAACCGTGCTATGAGCTTTATGCTATAATGATATTTTTAATGTTCTATGTCAACAGAATATCGAATTAAGTTAAAAGCAAAGAAACAAAATTTAACATCGAAAAATAAAATTTAGAATTGAGGGCAGAAAATAAGGAGAAAGGTAAAACTTAGTGTACAGTTTGAGCCATTCAAGAATATTAATGACCAGAAGGATGCTGTTAGCTAAATACAAAAATTCTCACATTTAAACAAATGATGCATCCTTTCTGACATAAACAAGGCATAGAAGCAAAAGAAAAGGGTAGAAGAAGATCAAAAATTAAAGAATTATCAAACTAGGTTCTATTGCCAAAGATGCAAAAAACAGATATGAAATTAAACTGATGTTACTGTTGTTGAATTTGAGATCTCAATATCTTCTGGAAGGGGTTTCACATACTTCCCTAATGCTTTTTGACGGTGTTTATGCCTCATCCTCTCCAGTTTGTCTTTGCTTTTCTGCTTCCTTGTCTCTTTTTGCCGGTTCCGGAGATTTCTCTCTCTGTCAAGAACACCTTGCCAGACGACCTCACCTGTTGATGGCCATAACCATCGTCTCTTTGGGTGGTCAGAATCTGCTTCCTCGGCTAAATCCTCATCCATGACCTTTAAAGTGTTGAATGAAAACCATTTGATCCACATTTTACCCCTCCGATCCTTGAACTTGTGGTATTCTTGCATCGCACCGGTTTCAGGATTCACATATACAATCCGACGTGCACTGTGATATGCCCAAACATTTATAAGCAGCTCAAGCACCCGTGAGTAGCAATGCTTGTCCTGTAGAACACAATCACTACAATGTCAACAGAAGAATCGACGGACTTTTGAAAAATAATGTAGTCTACCATCTAAAATATTTGCAAAATCCTGATGGAGATAACTCAATTGATGAATGCCATTCAATAATTGTATAAATTATATAATTTGAGATGAACTTTCATAATAATAATGCACTTTATAGTTTACCTTCGAGAAACTCAGATAACAGTGACCACTTTGATAGTGCTCATCATACATTTGTGCATCTAATGCATCCACAAACATCCTGCAAATAGCAAATGAGAAATTAAGTGTTTACGGATTGCAACAGTTTCAACTGTTCATGCAGAGAAGACATTAAGTGTAAAGGCTCTCACCTTGAGAACATAACGAACTCTAGGAAGGACTTTGTTGGCAAGGCCCAACTCTGCATGACAGACCATGTGCCTTCTCCTTCAGGCATGGGTGGCAAAGAGTTGAAATCCTGCCCTAAGCCATACATCCTTTTAAGAGTCTCAGAGAATGCAAGCCTGCAATGAAATGATAAACGAGTTTAGCAAATAAGCTTAGGCTTTTGCAGTTGAAATAATCAGCAAATTTACAGCTCTTACTTGCACTTTCCAGCATTTATAGCGTCACAAAATGACCAAAAGTCCCTCTGCATGTTGTTTCTTGGATCAGTGTCCATCCGAACCCAAAAGTATAGTGCGTCACCATACTTTCGCTTTTCGATGGCGTCTAACAATGAAGTTTCAGCAATTCCGGACAAGGATGCCTGTTTTGGCCCCACAATTAGGTACGAGTAAAGGGGAACAATTAAAAGGACAAAATATATTTAATTTAAGGTGTTGCTAAGCCAAATGGCATGATTCTCACAAATTAATCTAGAAACAAAAGGGTTTGACATATTACAGTACCTTCCGAGCTGTTGCTCGCCATGACTGAAACCCTATCCAGGCATTCCTGTGTAGACGGTCAATCCGGTTAGCAATAGCAAAGAAGGCCCCATATTCATCAAGAGTGTCTCGGTAGTATGGGTTGTTAAGAAGTTGCAGACGAGACGGTCCATCAACATCATCCATCCCAGGTCTTCGACCTTTTGTGGACTGCAACACACATTAGACATTTTTTAAGCGCCACTGCTTTATGGAGATTCGTCAAAATTATGAATTACAGTACCTTCATGCTTTCCTTTTACAACTTCTATTTCTTGAAGGAGAAATAGGTCTCCAATTGTTTACATATAAGTTTTAAAGAGATTCTTAATTTCATTATAAGTAATTTAATAAGTACAACAAAACACAAACCCATATGATTCTTTCACTGACTTACCAATCCAATTCCACGGTAAAGAGAATTTTGGTGCAGGAAAGGCCATGTTCCTTCACCAAAATAAGGTTCATAAATACACAATGGTTGACCAATCCTTTCGAGTTCCCTTTCATCCCTTTCATGCAAGTCATTTCTCATACGGTCCGCCTTCTTGGCATTTCGATATACGTCCTCCCAGGTTCCACGAGGTTGATCAGTTCTATCTTTCAACTATAACATATTTGAAAGAGCATGAAACTTCACTAAGTAACAACTTAAAGAAAAAAAAGCTGAAATTGTTCAACTAAACTTTTGGCTAACATATGCCCACAGAACAATGCTTACCTCTTGCTCCTCTCGTCTCCTTTTAGTATCGAGAATATGCGTCCTTTTTTCTTCCTCCCAAATTTCATATGAAAATGAATCATCCACAGCAATTAATGAACCAAACTTCTCCCTTCGAGAATGGTTCCATTGCTCCTCTAACTTGTTCAAAAAATTGGCACTCCTGTCTTCGAGAGTAAAATTTAGAAAATCCCCAAACAGGTTCCATTGCCATTCTTCTTTTAACTTTGAAGGAAGTTCAGCAACAGCCTTAAGAGGTGCAACTTCTGATGGAAGCTTGAGAACATTTTCCAGTAGAAAGGCATATCCTTCAACAGTTTCCTGAACCATCAAGTTTTTAACAGTTTCTCTCCCGATCGAAGCAATATTGCGTGCCAATGGAGACAATTTTCCATTTGATATCACTTGCAAAATGATTTGGGTCAAAACTTTAATATTCTCCTTGGGAAAAATATAGCCGTTTACCCTGTCATCAACCTATTTGTTATTACCAACATAAAGTCAGTAACTTGTTTGCCTAATGATACCGAATATGCATGAACAAAAGAGAGTGATATAGGCTTACATATTTCCTGATATTGGAGAGTTCTGGTGCTATGATTGGTTTCCCAAGGGACATGGCTTTCGTCAAAACTTCCGGGAATGATGGCTCATCAAGAAATGAGCCATATATCACAATGTCAGTCATGCTCAGAACGTTGTCGAATTCTTCCTCAACAGCCACATGCTTCACCACACCACTAGGATACCTCAAGTTGAGAGCAATTCTCTAGGAAAGCGAAATATATGTGAAATAGTAGTGAGAAGCTTGAAAACTATGTCCACATATAAATTTAACCACAGCACTCTATGTAGTAATTATGGCCATACCTCAACAGCCATGCTGTAGTTGCTTGTTGAATCACTGCTTAAAATAATGATTTTCGGGTGGGAATTTGAATTATTGTCAGCAAAGAGGGGTAATAAAGCCTGCAAAATAAGGGCATGCTCCAACCACAAGCCCTTGTACATGAATTGACTTCCAACAATTGCAATGAGTACTTCATCAGGTCCATAACCCATCTTTATACGCTGACTATCTTTTAACAAATCCATTGCATTCTCTCCTTTCCATACCACAGCTGGAGAACCAGGAATGACATAATAGTTTCCAGAATCAAATGTCGAATAGATCATCTGCAGAAGGTAGAGTAAGAAATCAGATCATTAGAAACAAAACCCAGGTGAGAAACCACTCTTAGAAGCATAAACACTAGATGAAACTGAAATCACATAAACTAGGCATTGAAGTAAAAACTGGCTCAAAATTTAAATCAGTTACTAGGATGTTTTCTAATAAAATAGGAGCATTATCACTTTGTTGCATGCATTTCTTCCATTGCTCTGACCATCTTAATAGGACTAAATAGCACCTATATACTTTCACTACTTTAGTTATAATATGTTAACTATGAACCAATGATGAAATGATTTTCAAAGATATATTACCGGAAGTGCATAGTTAGGGAAGACAACAACAGTAGCACGACTGAAAACTTTTTTCCAATCATTCACAAGCTCAATCTGTCCACTTGAAGTGTATTCTCTAGAACGTATGGCAAGTGCTCGTTCATGGATTGTCCATATAAGTGGAATAGATTTGAAAGGTTCCTGAATAAAACTATAACAAGTAAACTCACTCACGTTAATTGACTTGAACAGAATAACATTCTAGTGAAATTTCTAAACATGCATCATAAAAGATCAAATAAAACAAATTAATGTCTTCAGCATGTATGGAAAAGTGTCTTAAACTTCAGAAAGCAATAGGTATAGAGTTTTGCCTAAAGAATATAGAATAACCTACCTAGAAAAGACACTCTTGGCCTCAAGAGAGCTAACGAGTATGCCGTCATAGCTGCAGAACAATATATCACAATTACATACCAAAAAAAAAAAAAACTTTATATAGGAAAAACTCAAACCATTTTGAGGAAGAAAAGGATGTCTTATCCAGAATGAAAGCAAAAAACCGTCACAATAGCTTGATCAAACTTCTTAAAATAGGAATTAATGTACATAACTTGTCATATAAAATATCAAGCCTAAAGTGGGTTTTTGGTAGATTACAAAGAAAGAAACGTACTTCAGCCAATCAACAGCAATCTCATTCTGTTCGACTTTAAGAATGGTGACCGGAACTCCGATGCTTTGCCAAGCATTGCGTGCAAGACCATCTTCAAGGGAGTATACCTTTCAACAAAGTAATTAAAACACATTAAGCTAAGATGAACCGTTAACTTCATTTGCTAAGATTTTTAGCCCTGTTCAAGGCTATCACTCCAAACATTCCCAGCAATATACAAGCACTAAGTTATCAGCTGAAAAGACATTTAGGGTTTTCTTGACTAAACAACAGAATTCAACAATTAAAACTAAAAGAGGTCAAACTCACAAATCATGAACTGCATAGAACTCATTGTCATTTACCTGAAGTTCATACCCAATCTCTTTCAATGCGGTTGCAATGGTCACCATTAGCAATTGTTGTGGGTGAGCCAATAGATCAGCAAACACCTTCATTTTGAAGTAAAACAGCACTATAAATATCAGCATGCAGCAAAAGATCCAACAACAAAAACTGACCCCCTTAAAAATGTATCCATTGATTGAATCAACAAAAGTAAGAGACAATTTTAACTAACCAATGCAAGCTGAGGTTTTCTATAATGGAAACGGTGTTGACTCCGGTTGAAACCAGATGAAGAATCCAAATTGACTAGTTTATTTTCTCTCTGAAACTTCTCTAATAGCTTGCACGGTTCCAATCTGATATCTTCACCAAAATCTAGCCCACCCATCTCTTTCAAATAACTCAATTCTCCAAATACCGAATCTTTATCATCCAAGAAGGAACCTTGAGATTTGTCCATTACTGAACCGGGCAAAAACATTTGGAAAAACACAACAAAGAAGAGGAAAACAGCAACGGTGCAAATCCATTGGAGATAATCTAGCTTCTTGAAGAGCAAAAGCCGAGAAAATCTCGATCTGGGTCGGCTCGAAAACGGGTTCCTTTCGTTCCTACTACCGGCTCTCTTCAACGAGATCCCGTTTTCTAAGGAACCCATTTACATTCTCATCCAAAAAAAAAAAAACTTAGCTCTTGAAACGCAAAAAGAAAACTCAGTCTAAAATAACTAGAACAAATAAACGAAACACACCCAACAAAGCAAAGCAAAGCAAAGACTAGAAAGTGGGATGTATTAAAGTTTATTTATTACAGAAAGAGGAAGCTTGTGATATGGCAACAATAGCATTTAGATGGATTTTGAATGGATCATTGAATTGTCAAAGATGAATAGAGTGACATACACAATAATTGACAGACGGCACGAGATTTTTTTGGGGGGGGGGCGGGGGAATTTACAGATTTTTACTACGAAGGGAAAGCAAAAGAGTAATAGATTAGTAAAAAAAAACACAAAACGTAAGATCAGATCAGTAGAATTTGGCTGCGAGCTGTAATCTCTTCGGTCGAGAATCTTATAATATTATTATTCCCCTTTATTTTAGCGTGTTCTGTCTTTAATTATTATTTTTTCTTTAGCCTTAAATAACTTTTTATTTATGTTTTTAGCTTTAAATAATTAAGATATTCCTGCCACGTTTTTATAATATATTTTAATTTCAGTAAAATTATCGGCATGGGGCTGCTGTTAATTATTTATTTTTCCTTCTGACCAATAAAAATAAAATCAGTATGAGAGATGACAGATGACAGATGATAGATGATAGATTCTTGTTTATCGCTTTTTATTGAGACCAGTTAGTTTATTAATGACAGAAAAACAATATATCTGTTTTCAGGAATAGTTGGCCGACACTTTTTTTATGGTACTAATATATTCTATCTGCCACCCATTCCAGGCAGGCGTTTGTAGTCCAACGGTAAGGATAATTGCCTTCCAAGCAATAGACCCGGGTTCGACTCCCGGCAAACGCATGTGATATTTTCTTTGCTTTTTGTGAGAGCATTTTTTATGCATAATATAGCAATCAGATCCTGTGTCAGCATTGGATTTTTAGCAAAGCTATCAAAGAATAGATGTTAGCTGAGACAGATATTATAACAGCAAAGAATATATATTGTATTTGCATAATGTTAAGTAAAAACATTGTGACAAAAATTTGATTGATTGATCAAGTCTTTTCTGGAAACAAAAGTTTATAGTGAATTTCAACAGAATATTTGGACTTTGCCCTGTTTGAACACTATTTAAATTTAAAAATTTTGCTGAAGAACTGAGCATTCTTAGCTGCTAAAGGTCCACATCCATCTGCAGTGTCTTCTGCTAATGATCAATGCCTATCCGAGAGCATCGAAGCAGATGGTTTTGTGAAGAAGATTATCAAACTGGATGTTCCACCTCTTAGGACGGTTTTTGAGGATGTAATTGGTTATGCAGAACGCAATCAGATGGTATTCCAGCTTTTTCATAATCTGCCTAGAGGGGAGTCAAGGGCATGATCATCAACAAACCAAAGGCCATAATCTTGGAAGCGCTTGATCTTCTTTTCAAAGCCGATGATGTAATTATTATGAATTATGACGTGCAATCCCTTGGTTTGCTGCACCCATGTCTGGTTCTTGAAGTATAATCCTCCTGTTGGGAATGCTGCCTGAGGAAGCAGGTAGAGATCCACCTGCAGAACATATTATTAATGTATGATTATCAGAAAATCAAATCTTAATACCACAAATTTTAATAATATATCACACACCATCTATTATGAATATTAAAGACAGAGAGCGAGAGAGAAAAAGGGCTCGTAGAACCACAAATCTAACACCCCAGAGACTTTACATACCCAAACCAAGAGCAACACTTTGCAATGGACCAGAAATGCAAGTAGGACTTTCTAAATATTGGATTGGATTAACAATAGATGTTCCTTTAGCATTATGGTAAGCCGATTTCCAAGTTCCCGATTAACAAAATATGCAATTACACACTACTGAGAATTCATTTGAATATGAATGCACTAAGTGCAGCGCTGATCAAAGGATGTACATGTATTAGCAAAGTTTTTTCAAATTATGGCATGTAGAACAAGCACAGGATATTGTCTGAAACTCCGAACCTTGAGGAGCTAGCCACAATTCAGGAACACAGGCAAATGTGGCATAAAATTTCAACTTAACAAAGAAGAAAAGAAATGAGAAATATTAGGGGTATATGCTACAACCTAAAATGGAACTACTGAGAATTCATTTGAATATGAATGCCCTAAGTGCAGCGCTGATCAAAGGATGTACACGTATTAGCAAAGTTTTTTCAAATTATGGCATGTAGAACATGCACGGGATATTGTCTGAAACTCCGAACCTTGAGGAGTTAGCCACAATTCAGGAACACAGGCAAATGTGGCATAAAATTTCAACTTAACAAAGAAGAATACAAATGAGAACTATTAGGGGTATATGCTACAACCTAAAACGGAAATGATAAGAAGAAGCATAAACATACCAAACCAGCAGTTTTGTTTAGAGCCCAGTTAAAAGCAGGCTGATCATTTGCTTTCTTTGCTTTCGACCATGGCTGAGCTTGAAGTTCTTCGATCCATTTCTTCATTACTAGTTTAGCTCCATCTTTGGGACGCAGAAAAATCATGCAACTACAAATATAAGTGCGACCCTTTTTCCCCGGAGGTGGCAAATCATGGGAATGGTTCAAAGCCTTCACCTGATCAACCAAAGAGAAGTAGCATGAAGCAACTTTACGATAAAGAAGCAGTGGCAGCAATATTTCCAGTATATAGCAGCCTAGAGTCTGGGGTAGTGGGGCGACTATTAGGTTAAGTACAAGATTCAGTCTTCGTTCCATCCTCTCCATTCTTTTTACTACTACTATCCATTGAATACAATCCAATTATTCATAGTTTAAAAATCATGGTGACTGTGGAATGGCTTCAGATAAGCTAGAGTTCATTAATTTCTCATGATCTAATAGAATTGCTTAATATTAATGAATATAGTTAGACTATTATTGCCTAACACAGTAAAACATATAGCAAAGTTAGCATACATACAGCAGCCATGTCATCAGTGAAGTAAACATCATGGTTTCCTTCCAAATAAGGAAAGGGATCTCTCAACCACACCATATCAACATCGTTATACATAACATTGTAGCCAAGCTCCAAAATTTTCAACAAATGTTGAGGCCTCCTGGAAGTAAAATTGAAGAATCCCTAGATCAAGCACCCAATCAGCATCAATTGAAAATGTTAGGGGGAGAAACAAGACCAAAAACCCAGATATGTGAAACAGGGATAGAACCTGAGAGCCAAATTTATGGGCAGTTTGTGAATCAATTGCGGGAGGGACAAGGACGGCATGGCCAGGCCATTTTTCATTAACTTTATAAAGAGTAGCGTAATCCTCAGCTATCACAAGGACTTTCTCTTGGTGCTTTTGTCTGGTAATACTAATCAGCCAATTATTGAGGAAAGGCAAGTAAGGTTGACTCACGGCGCAAACGATTAGGGTACCATTTTTGGCGACGAAGGAAGCGGCTTCGGCCAAAGTGTAGTCACGCCATTTGGCAAGGGAAGAAGATGCCTTTTTAGAGTTAGAGAAGGTGGCTACGGGCATGCCAGACCAAGGAACGAACACTCCGAGGATTACCATGAGGGAGAGGAGGATAATTAGGCCTGTTGGACTGAAGATCGAAATGGGTCTTTGCGAGGTTGATGAAGAACGTGGGGAGACTGGGTAGGCGTTCGAGAATGGATTCTGGATGGGTCGTTGGTGCAAGAAGGATGACATTGTTGCTGGTAATGCTGAAGATCATGAACAAAAGAGCTTGTTTATGTAGTTTTACACTAACAGTAACAACAAGATTCCAATGAAGGGGGAAATTTTGGGTTTAAGGAAACGTGTTCTGAGATCGGATCTGTAAACCATAGTTGATGACAATAGCTTTATAGTAGGAGGAAAACAGTAATGGAAAGGATATGATTGTGGGTCGGGTTGTCGGTGTTGAGTCCGAAATTTTAATGATCTTCCAATGCTATCTTACATAAATAATTTTAGTGTTGATGCTGAGTTATTATTTAACTATAATAATTAATTTAAATTTTTAGTTAAATTATTTTGCAACACCACCATAAAATATATAATTTATATTACAACATATTTTTACCAAGGATTTAGCACAATGATTAACAATACAAAAAAACTGTACCAAAAACAAACAAACAAGTGGTTGAAGTTTTGTGTTAGCAATTTAGAATTCAATGTTGAAACACGGATAATGTTAATTTATGTTTTTTTTAAATTGTTGTATAAGGCCTAACATTTAAAAAAATTTTAAATAAAAGAGAAAAATAATAATAATAACATAATTTGAAAAACTCGCACTTTTGAAAAAGATCGACCTTTATTTTAGCACTTTCGAAAAGATTTAATTTTTATTTGACCAAAAATTAAACCTATTAAATCATTCTATAACCCTCGTTTAGACCCAATTTCAACATTTAACCAAAAAAATATTAGAATTCTTACATTTTGCTATTACTATAATTCTACTAGTCTTTATATTATCCATAAATTATAAATTTAATTCAAGCACCTTAATTTTAGAATTTTAAATTTCAATCTCTTCAAGACACTTCAAATTTTGAAAAATATAAAAACAAAAATACTAAATTAAAGAACAAAAAATGTAAATCTATCTGCGTAACTAATATCAAATTTTCACGTAACACATTTGTTAACATTAACAAATATTTAAATCAAAAACATCAAATTAGAATACAAAAACCCTTTTCCACCATCCAAACCTTCAAACACCAATATATAACCAAATTTCAAATGAGATGGAGAATAAAGATCATATTATAGGATTATTGATCAAGACTGAAGCAATTATTGTTAAGAGTGGACAATGTTACTCACCTTCATTATCGGATATATTATACAAATTGCTTATTATTAAAAACCCAAATTAAGAGAAGAAGAAAAAAAAAAAAGAATTTCATCTGGGGCAAATTAATATACTACTACTACTGTTGAAGGAACCAACAACTGAAAAACATCGAGGGTGGCTAATTACAGGCAACTCCATCCGCATAAAGGAGAGATTTTACATAGTGTGGCATCATCGTTGTCGTAAGTTTGTTTTAGGAGATTCATGCAACATATCCAGCCTTTAGCTTCATTTGTTTTTGTTTGACAAAGAAAGATGACAGCACACTTTTGCTCCTAACAGGTGCACGTATAATGTCGCGCTTTGGGTTATCAAATGACCTGAATGCTGTCAAAGGTTTGGAACCCTCCAACTCCTGCCAATGATAACAGGGATTTTACATAAACATGCAATGTAACAAAGTACATAGGAATATTTACCAACCCACTTGGAATCGTAAGTTGGTTCCCAGTTATAGCATCATGCTGATAATATAATGGTATTGTCCTCTTTCGGTGCTGTTGAAGAACTGACGTCCCCTCAAGATTTTGTCCCCAGCTCTGAGGAGAGCTTAAGGGTGCCTCATAGGTAGCTGAAAAACAAATCCAAGCACACCACTGAAGAACCGATGTATGATAGAAATCCATGGTGCTGAAGAGTGCAAGGCATGGATCAAAACCATGACTTCTATGATATAGAGGTTGGATTTGCTCTTTAGCAACCTAAGAGACACCCCTAGGCTCTCTTTAGAACCAGGGGACAAAACTGTGAGGATGTGTCTTCTTTAGCAGCACCCAAAGAGAGCAACCCAATTTGTGTGGTGTTCCCAACACGTTTCAAATTCTTAAAAAGAAATAAGATAAAACATTTTCCAGAATTCACAAATGAAAATGAAATGAAATGCCTCTCTAGCCAAAAATCAACTAGCATACTAATAGGAATGAAGATGACAGTTCAAGATGAATCATTCTTGTGTTAACATAGAAGCATCAATTTAAAGAACATCAAGCACGTATGTATTCTTGCTGATTTAAACATTACCCTATGTGTGATACCCAGTGATGGGACAAGTGCATTAGAAGCAGGAAAAAGTGCTGCTGAAGACTTTGCCCTTGCATTGTCTCCATTCTCTGCCAGAATTACAGTCAAAATACAAGTATTATCATCTAAAGCCTTTTTTAACAATACTAAAAATGAGCTACTGGTCTAACGTACATACCCACTAACTGGAAAACCTCAGAAGCGGGCGCAGGAGGTTTTGAGATTTCATTGCTGCATGGTAAGCAATGTTAATAACTTCTTTCTCTCAGCTGAACATTAGAAGCGCTACACAGAAAGGAAAATATCCATTCAACATAGAATTTTTAAGCCAAACTAACCTTGCTAAAGTTTGTGAAGTCCCTTTCAAAGTAGACTTGGTTTCTGAGGATAAGTGCCAAGAAAGAGTTTTTGATGCAGGAGTATCTATACTTGAAAATCTTTTAATCAGTACCATGATGTTTACATTCTTCCTTTAAGAAATTATATCACAACAATGCAGAAAACAACTAACATAGAAGAGTTCCTGCCTGCTAAGAAACACTATACCTGAAGGCTGAAGACGAGATTTAGCATGGAGATAATTTTGCCTAGGATCAGTCTGTAACTGGGGACTAAAATGTACCTTCTTGCTGACAGAATCTGGCTTAGAAAAAATTGCAATAGAAGAGAGGCAAAGAAACAGGACAAAAAGGAAATGGAAATGAGAAAACATACAAAACTTCAACCCACTAATTAGCTTCCAGGAAAAAAAGAAGGCCTCTATCAACTACTCTTACTCGGTAAAATGTAGTGCTTGTGATGTCTTGGGATAAATGCCAACAACTGCTGCTGCCTGATACCTTCTTTATCCGTGTATGTTTGGCACGTAAGAAGTTTCTGACATTAAAAAGCTTAAATTAGCTGAGGCTCTCCATTCAATAAATTTCTTGTACTAGCATATTAAACCAGAGAAGTACAAAGAGATTACCTGATTTAAACAAGATGCTTTTAGCTCTATGGTAGACACTTCCAATGTTTGCTGCTCAAGAAGATCAGTCAACTTGTAAGCCACAGTGCCAAGGTGATCAACAGCATTTACAAGAGCCCGTACAGCATAATCTTTCAGGTTGTCCAGTACCCTAACAAATGTAAACACAATCCAATGCATAAGCATTGATATGAAAAACATCACAGAAGCAAGCCAGTGCTCTTGGTAATCGATCAAGTTCTGAAATCAATTATGGTATTGCTTGCATGAACATGAAAAGGCTGTTAAACAAACAATGAAGAAACTAAGCAAGTATTTAAGTAAAATAGGTAACCTTACATCTGCTTCTGCTCATTATGGAGATACGACTTTTCGCAGTACTCAGCAGCTGAATAAAGCTGAGGCCTTAAGTTCTTGAGCTCCTATAAAATCAAAGGGTAAACTAATCAATTAGTATAACAATGAAATGCTGGGAAGCTCAAAAACTCATGAAGACAAATTTTGACATCAACAAGGAGAACAAGTTAGCAAACCAAATTAAAATCTTAACTCTTTTGCAGATATTAGATTCAGATACATGAATTTTCCAATTTTCTTCTGATAAGATATTATTAGATAATACAATATGTAAAGCTTTCCCATTGCATAATTCAATTCGAATTCGCATTCTACTTAGACTAATACCACGGCTCTAAACTCAATAATGGGAATTAAGCGGTTCTTTTTCTTCAATAAACACAATAAGAGACTATATCTAACTTACAATAGATTCATCCAGTGCTGCAACTCTACTTTCTAGCTTTGAAACATATCTAACTTTAGTCAAATGCAAAGATCTACCAATATTAAATCAAAAGGAAAAAAAAAACACAATTTTTCTAAGCCAAACAAAGGGAATTTCTTTATTCAGGTCATTTTCTCTCCCTCACATTTCCCCTCAGCAATCAAGCAGTGACTTTAAACTTAAAGTCAACCCAAAAAACAAAATCTTCACAAAACAATCAAATTTAAAAAGTTAACCAGATCTGGTAGAACCTGCAAAGCTTTAACGAAGTTCTTGCTACGCTCCATGGAAACCTCGTCAAAGGTCATGGCGGGATTATCAGGCCTGGGTAACTCCACTTCCATTTACGTCACCTTCTCTTATAAAAATTTCGAGAATCAAAATCGCAGAACCCTCCTAAACCTCAAAAAAAAACCGTAAAGAAGAAAAAGGAAAACTCAATCCCAAAAGAGAGAAGCGAAGGTGCAGTTATTAAATGAATGAAAGTGGTAAGAAAGAGACTAATAAGGAGATTTGGGGTTAGGTTTTTGGTGGAATAGCTAAACAAACTTGAGAGAGAAAGTAGAAATAATAATTTAAGCCCCAAAACGAAAAAACTAAAAGGAAAAGTGAAGTGGAAGCAATTCCAGGGAAAGAGAATTGTTGAAGAAAGTTTTGGAGTTAAAAGCAAGGGAAAATGACTGTCCACTGAGAGAGAAAGAGAGAAGGTTACTGTTTTATTTAATTCTAAAGTGCTAGCGTTTAATGTGGTGGTTGACATTTCCACTGACTTCACTCACACAATCGGTTTCGGTGATTTTATTTCATTATTCTATCGTCACATGCGCATCTAGATTCCCTTAATAAGATCTCAATATAATGTTTGCATGAAGAGAGGTTGTAGCGGTTTAAATGGAAATAAGAAGAAATAAGTATTGTAATAATATCTGTGCCTTTGATTGAGACGCTGAAATGACAACTATACTATTTAGTTTTTTCTGTTTTCTGTTTTCATTTTTTTTAACATCTAACTCAATTATATTTTAATATACTTTATTGTATACTATTATTTTTGTATTTGCACCTAACCTTATATTTTATAAATACGTTTACCAAATATCCAACATTATATTCCATTAGAGTAACATTATATTTTTGCTTAATAACATCACTAGTATTGCGAAAGAGTGTTACTATCAAAAACAAAAATATTGTTAAAGAGATAGCACCAACAATCCTCTCAACATCCATAATCAAGCTAAAACAACCACTATACTAAAAGCTTCCAAAGCAAACCAATAATAAAGATAAAACAGATTTAAATCGATTGTAGCATGGTTGTTGATATTTTTCATGCTTCTTGCTGCATTTTTCTGTTTTTTGCTCTCTGTTCTTCTTCTCTTAAAAACACCAACATTTTACCTTTAACTAGACAAATGAATCATGGATGTGGGTGTTATCAGTTAAGATTTGAAAACTATATAAGTTATATCCACTGGAATCAAATTCCACTATAAGCATAGAGAAATGTGAAAAGGATAATAATGTTAAAAATAATTGTTAAACTCAGCCCAAAAGAAACCGTTTTGAAGTTAGAGAAGGGAAAATTCTAATTTCGCACGAGCTGAAAAGCCCAGATCTAAAATACCCAATACTTTTCAAATACTAATCATTTAAACACATAAAAAAAAATTAGGAATGTTTCAAATTGATGAATAAACTAGTTAAAGCAAAAGAGAAAATTGAGAGAATTTAAAGAGAAATTTACGAAGGGGGGACAAAGAGGGAGAATTAGGATCTTACTTTCTGAACTTTGCTTGTAAATTTGTAAATCAAATCAGGTTTTCTTGGTTTCCTTTCTAGATTTTGCTTGTAATTACCTTTTTCTCTTTATGGAAATCAAATGAACTACCATAACAAGTAAATTAAACAAAGAGAAAGAAATCAAGGCATACACAAATCTCCAAAGTCGAATGATAAAGAGATTTACAACCTCCAAACTAATATTGGAATTGAATGAGGGTTTGAGATTTGCTAATTAGGGAAGAACTGTTGCAAAAACGGGTTTAAAAAATGCAGCGGAAAATAGATTTGAGAAAAAATTAGAGTTATAATTTTTTTCCAAAGCAAGAACTTAGTTTTAATATATATGGTAATAAATACTTAATCAAAATTATACTTTTTCAATTCGTCTAGGATGAATACTTTGACCAAGTAGTCTTCTCTGCTATCTTCAAGCTCATGTCTACTGAGTGCGGGCTTGCTTCAAATCAAAAAACTTTCCACCAAATTACCAGTAGGGCAATTTCACAATTTCTCTAAACTCTAGGGTCAAGTTATAAATATGAAAAATATCTCTAAAAATTTTTTAAAATAATTTCTTTAGAAAGTTTTCGCTCTACAACTTTCTCTTAAAATTCAAGTGTATGAAAAATAATAAACCAAGACTCTCTTTATATAGGGAGAATTCAGAGAGTTCAACTATGATTAAACTTAATCAATTTAATAATAAATTAATATAATACTTATCAAGAAAAATATTAGATTAAATTAATAGAATATTTATTTACAAGATAAATATTAAATTTAATTTAATATTAAGATAATTACTTTAATATTAAATTAATAAAATACTATCAAGATAAATATTTAATTTAATTTAATATTAAAATTATTAAAATAATATTATTTTTGGAACAGTTACTCTGAGATCAAATTATCCAATAGAATCTTAGTAGAAGTGTGACTTTTCCACTGCTCAACCGACGAAAGACTACTCGTCAGCCACCGGAATGCCACCAACACCGACATGTCTGGTGGTGCCATCGCAGGTGCGACACCATCATGGCACCCTCGAGTTAGTTCAGTTGTTGCCAGTATGGTCCGGGCCAATGATGGCCTGGTCGATCTAGTCCTGCTACCGATTGGATCGTTGGCCCAATTTCACATACCAGACCTGGTTCGACTAGTTTTGTAACGCCCCGCTTAATTTATTTCTATTTCTGTAAATATATGACATAAATGTGTATATGCTTTTGTGGTTAAGTGTTTTGGGTGTATGTATGAGGTTTTGGGTTCAAGTCCCACATTTGCAAATTTTGTTAATTTTCTAATCCTAGCCTTATCCTTGGTAGATTGTGTAACACCCCCTACCCGTATTTGTCGCCGGAATAGGGTACAAGGCATTATCGGAGTTTACCGAATTATTTTTTCGTTATTACGAGTTAATTACTATTCATTTACCTAAACATGTCATGGCGTCCTTTAGAGGGGCCTCCAAAGCCCAAAACATACTTCGAGACCAAACCAAGATTAAATCGAAACCATAGGGAATTTTTCACAAAATCCCAATTTTTTTAACTCAATATAATCCTTTTATAAATTTCCAACCTTCCTTGCAATTTTAAGACCGAGACCAATCCAAACCAACCAATCCAATTCAATTAATTTGATACCAAATCATACTTCTATTATAATTATACCATTAGCATATTCATCACTCTTTACTTTAATACATATTCATTAAACAAGTTTTGGCATTTATATAATCATCAAACCATATACATGCCATATAAATCAAAAAGGGAATTTACAAAAGCTACCGAAGATAATCTGGATAGTATGATCCTCAGTGTTGATCTGATCCTCCGTATATTTTTACGTCAATCTACAAGAGACATTGAATACACTCAAGTAAGCTTATAGAAACTTAGTAAGTTCATAGGCATAAAACATAAATCTTACCAAACATTCATACACTTATACATTATACACCATTACTGAGTTTACCTGTCAACCACAATCATTTGTGAGTCCCCTGGTATAAACTCACTACCACTTATCTATTTACTATAATTCTTTTGGGCCCATTTGTCACTTACCATCCCTAATCAAATTAGGGAACGGTTACGGAAATTGAGTACTTCACTTCCACTTTGCCATAGTATAACTATGGTCTTGCGTATGATTACTTATCACTTTCCGAAGCCATAGCTGCCACGGTCTTACACGGATTACATTTATCACTTGTCACTTGTCACTAATCAGATAAGTGTAGCTAAAGCTACCACTTATCACTTGTCACTGATCAGATAAGTGTAGCTAAAGCTACCACTTTTCACTTTTCACTAATCAGATAAGTGTAGCTAAAGTTACCACTTATCACTTGTCACTTGTTACTGATCAGATAAGTGTAGCAAAGCTACCACTTATCACTTGTCACTGATCAAAAGTATTCAAATCCGATGTTCCGCTCAATTTGATCATTTATTTGGTTTTTACATTGTTATTTTATTCTCAATTCATCAACAAATATATCTCATCGTACATTATATAATTCATGAAATTAACATTTAATCATTAAATTTCAGCCATATGAACTTACCTGGGTTGATTTGCAGAATTTGTGAAAGTTCAAGGACTAATCAGCTACTCTTTCTTTTCCTCGACTTACTTCAGGTTCTCGATCTATCAATGTAAAATCATTCACTTATCATTATTGACTTCACCTTTACTCTATTTCACATCCTTAATGTTTATAACCCGCTTATAAGTAACATTATCTATAATTTCACTATTTACTTTTGTATATTCAATGTTGCCCATCCGTGTCATAGTCGCTAAATTATTTTTATCTTGAGCTACAGAACTCCAAATTAGGATCCGCTAATTTTTCCTAAAACCAAACTCACATATCTTCTTACCATAAAATTTTCAGAATTTTTTATTTAGCCAATAAGTACAGTTTATTCTTTAAAATCACCTCTGTTCCGCTGTCTAACAGTTCCAACCCTTCTTCACTAAAAATTAATTATCTCATCGTACAGGATTCAAATGATGTTCCCGTTTGTTTATCTTGAAAATAGACTCATTTAGTATTTTCAATATATAAATTTAAGCCCCTAATTATTTTCTTAAATTTTTGATGATTTTCTAAAGTCAAAACAGGGAACCCGAAATCATTCTGACATTGTCTCACAAAATTTATTATATCCCATGATTTACAATTCCATTGCTTACACCGTTTCTTCTATGAGAAACTAGACTCAATAAGCTTTAATTTTTTATTTTATTAATCCTCTAATTCGATTCCCACAATTTTTGGTGATTTTTCAAAGTTAGACTACTGCTGCTGTCCAAAATTGTTTTAGTGCAAAATGTTGATTTCCATTTTATCCCAAATTTCACAGTTTATACAATTCAATCCTTGCTTAATTAACCCCTAAATAAAGCTAATTTTTTTCTCAATTAGTACTTTACCTAGACATTATAAGTTATTTCACAACTATTGAAATTCAGAATTTCCACATAAAACCCTAACTTCAAACTCTTTTACTATTAGGTCCCAAACATTCACTTTCTATTCAATTCTTTCAATAAAATCGGTATATAAACAATTTAAAGCTCTAATTCCATGCTAAATCATCATATACTTCCAAAACATATTCATAGAAACTTTCAATTTTCTTTCATAGAATCAAAAACTAATGAATTCAACAAGTAGACCTAGTTGTAAAAGTCACAAAAACACAAAAATTTCAAGAAATAATCAAGAATTGAACTTACTTGCAGTAAAAATATGAAAAACCAGCTTAAGGAAACCCTTCTATGGTTTTTTTGCTGATGAGAATGCAGAAAAATAAAGAGAAATCTAGATAATTCCACTTTAATCCTAGCTTTATTAAGTAAATTTTGCAATATTCCAATTTTTCCCTTAATTCTCCTTATTTTCTTGCTGATTTCATGCCTTTACCGTCCAGCCCAAATAGACCTTGGGTCTATTTGCCTTTTAAGCCATCATTCTTTTATCATTTAAGCTATTTAATCATTTCTCATAATTTTTCATTTGTTACAATTTAGTCCTTTTTATTCAATTAACTATTGGAACTTTAAAATTTCTTGACGAAACTTTAATACTATCTTTTTAACACTCCATAAATATTTATAAAAATATTTATACCTCGGTTTAAAATCTCAGAGGTCTCGATACCTCATTTTTTATTCTAATTATTTTAATATTTATTTCTAGTATACTATTCACTATTTCAAAAATTTTCCTAACTTCACATTTAACTTATACTCACTAAATTAATAATATTTTCTACTCACTTTTTGGATTTAGTGATCTCGAATCACCGTTCTGACACCACTGAAAATTCAAGCCATTACAAATTGGATTATACTGTATCTTTAGTAAACTCATATTAGAATGAGCCTACTGGTTCGAGTGGTAAGGAGTTAGTGTGTTGGAGGTCTTGTGTTCGAATCCCTATGTGAGCGAGGGTGTTAATTTTTGCTCGGTTGCCTGGTAGAGTTTCGGTAGAGCTAAAATTCTAAGGATCATGTTGTTGGTTAGTGGGTTAGTGGGGAGTTGGGATTTAGTAGGATTTTGGATTCAAATTAAATTAAATTATTTTATTTTTTCCGCAAATTTTTTTCCTCTTTTCAAAAAAAATCTGACGTTGGTTTTTCCCTTTCTCTGCGTTTTCTGTCAATTGACAATTCTTTTCCCTTGTTCTTTGCTTTTTGTCATAATTTTATTGTTCAATCTCGGTATTGCGATTCTTCGGTGTTATTGTGCGTTTTGGTAAATGGCAATAGATGTTTTGCTCGAGTTAGAGAGAATTTTCTTTAAATTCATTTAGAATGATGTTGATTTTTCTGTTGGTATTGAAATTGTGTTTTGACAGCAGCAAATCGTGAAGAACGGGACTTTTCTCTCACAGAATCATAATTGGAGTCGTTTAGGAAATCGAGTAAGCGTTGAACCCTCAAATTTCACCTTCATCAATTTCATTAATTTGGTTTAACTGTGAATTTAGAATGATTTTGGGAGATTGTTGTATTGATTTTAGGTACTGTGTGGCTCGAGAGTATTTTTGCATCGAAATCGTACCAGGTGTATTCCCAAAAAGCAAAAAATTGAGTTTCGGCGAAAGCCGAAAATGTATTCTGTTAACGCCACACGGGCGTGTGCTTGGCCGTGTGGTTGGTCGTGTGCAAGACACGACAGTGTGATAGTGTGAGTGTGGTCGTGTGGGCCACACGAGTTAGGCCATATTGGGCGTATGGGCCGCATGGGCGTGTGGGTTCTGGGCTCGGCTGTGTGGGCCATACGGGCAAGGCCAATCTAGGCGTGTGGGCCCATACGAGCATGTGGGCCTATAATTTTGAAATTTCCCCTAGGGTCGCACAGGTCGTTCTGATCGACTATGGGCCAAACGTAGAGTCGGTAAGGGCTAACCAAACCCTAAATTATGTGATCTGATGTTCTAATAGTGTTCTCTGAGTAGGATACTGTTATGCATGTCTAATCATTCTATTAAATATATATTTGTTATCTGTATACGAGTATGTAAACATTATATTTCTATATCTGTGTTTTGTATATATGTTTGGGGGTCGGAATTGTATATGTGGAGGAAGTGTTCTGTATGGCGACCTTCGCCTATATTCTGGCAGCTTAACTGCATATTATCTGTTATGTGTCGTAATGACACTATATGGTATGTAGGGATAGGTGGGTGTTTTTAACCCCACATGTTGTGATGTGATGGTCGAAGTTGGTGTCTAGAGGATGGGGGTAGGATTTTGTATATTTGTTCTACATATCTGATTTTGTTGCCTATATCTGTAAAAGACTTGGGTCCGAATCTGAATCTGATTGTACATGTGATTGTTGTATGTATAGCATGTCTATTTCTGTTGGGTTACATACTGAGTTTACGAAAACTCACATCCGTTTATCTGTTTTTTTCAGGTAATCCACAGACCTAGGCAGATCTGTGCAGTGGAGTCCCACGGTGACCAAAAATTTGCGAACTGACTATAATTAATGGTTTTTATTTAATTAATGATTATTTCTGGGAGTTTTGTAATTTATGGACTCTCCGAACTGTTTGGTTTTATTTTGGATATAAATTTTCGACTTGACACTTTATTTGCAATGGTTGGCTAAAAACATGGTTTTTACTAAAACAAAGGTTTTTAGAAAACACGAATGGGATTTTCAAATATAACAATTTCTAAAATTTTCGCTGTTTATTATGTTTTGGCAAATGAATTGATTAAATAACATTTCCAATAATAGTTATAATCGAATATGGGTTATGAAACTCAGATGACTTTTCAAACAACTATATAAAGCTTTATCGAAATGGCTATGTTTTCAAAATCCTTCTATGTGACACCTCCAGATTCGGCCATAACGTCTAAGCCGGGTTGGGGGTGTTACAAGTTTTTTGGGTTTACAGGCCCAATTTTCGATATCAACTCCAATTTTCAAGTTCAATTACCCCATTAAGCAAATTGTCTGACTTGAAAATTAATTTCCAAAAAATTCATATTAATTTTGATTAATTTGATTAATTTTATGTTAATTAATCAAAATTAATTTTCTCAAAAATCACTAAGATTTTCCAAAATTAATTTTTTCAAGAAATTTCTTTAATCAAATTCTCTAGTTGAACAATTCTCATGATCACCTAATTTAATTCCACATCGAATAAATCGACTAATTTAAATTATTTTCAAAGTCGTAGAATTTTCTTTTGATTCAAATGCAGTCCAGTCGAGCTTTTGTTAAGCCAGTGGAAGGACTGATCAAACATATACAATTAGGCTCTAGTAATTGCAATTATGTCCAGAAGCATTATTTCGATAATTCGCAATTTACTTAATCATGGAGTTAGTCCACAAGAAATACTATGATTGAAAACTCCTTATTGTATACTCTTTACGAAATCAATTCATCTAACTGCTTTTTTCCAATAACCTCGCTATGTGTGTGTTACCCTCATATGATATTTTTTTATTCCTTTTAGCTAAATTCGTTCACTCAACACAATCCTATTTTATCTCATTATCACCATTGTGTCTTCCTAATGATTAATATGATACCTATCAACAAATGATTGTGATAAATTACTCGTTCAAGAACCAACAACCTGTAGCCACATTCCATATTTATCAATCTATACAATGCCAATGAGAGAATATCGTTAACTCTTTAATCAAGCTATGAATTCCATTATTGTTAGTAAAACAATGCCATACACAAGTCATGTACCCAACATATCGGTTATAGGCTCGATCATCTTTAGAGCATAAGCCTCCATTCATATCAAATCACTTGAGTTACGTACGCATGGTCAGTGGCTAACTCAAGATTTAGGTTAATCGCACCTGAATGTCACAAGTGAATTAATTCACCAACAGATTCAGAATTAATTCAACTTGGGTCCAGTCCAATGTATCATTCTTCCTATAAGTACATCTATGTCTCTATCCGTGGAGTCAACTGCTCCGATAGCCAAGATTAGCCATCTCTCCAATTGAAATAGTAGATGACATGATAATCCTTCTAAGTATTTGAATCAAATGCTCATTTTGATTCTTTTACGGGATTATGGACTCGTTGAGATTATCTATTGAAATAAGTTGTCTTTCTCGTAATGTAAACGTCCTTATAGTGCCACTTATCATCAGTTTGAACTTAGACAATCAATAAGCTAATATTTGCTTGTCACAATTTCGCTATGCATTCAAAACACGAAAGGTTGAAACACAAAAGACATAATAATGAAATGTGAAATTAATTTTATTTATTCATCGTTCAAATACATAGAAAATAATTACATGTTTACTACAGTATAGGCACATTTCTCAACAAGAAACTTGTGAATAAATAAGGGCATAGATGGAATAAATTATTTTTTCTCTATTCGATAGAGCGTTGAATTGATATTCATAAGGAGGACTAAGGAATGGCTATCTCGGGCCCAACTGTAATAGAGTGTTAAACATCCCCACCTATAATCCATAATTCATCCAAACCAAACATTTTTTTAGAGCGTTTTACTGTAGAAATCAGAATCGGGCTTGAATGGAATAGCCATTCAACCCAACCAAACATACTGCAAGAGTTGTGGGTGGGTAAAGATGATCGGAGTATAAGTACCGAGAAAAGAATGGATGGGAGATAGGAGTAGAATAGAGTTTATAACTTTTCTTAGAAAAGGTGTCATGGTTTTGCTCTATTCTTTGTTGGCTAAAATATGTCACATGATTCGCTTTTACAACTCGAAAAAGTTGCAAATATATCTCATTAAAAGTAAAGGGAGTCAACTCTCAACATTTTTTTTTATAATCATTAGAAACATCTTATACTTCAACACATTTGAGAATCATAGAATCTCCATGTAATCATAACACTAATTGGTATATTCCTCGAATTCTTTAATTTCATCATAATTCTCTTGTCAAATTCAAATTTTAAGGAAAGAAAGTGCTAACTTGTGACGTACTGCCTTTTGCATATCGTGAAACGCCTTTTACAACTCTTCTATCTTGCTCTCTAGGTCAGTATTCTAGTGAGGTACTTAGGGCATATATTCCTAATCTTTATGTTGGTGAACTTGTTTATTGACTAGTTGTTAGGGATTTCATTTTGTTGATGCAAATATTAGACAAATTTTAGGTTGTGGTGGCGTTGGTCGGTTCACCCCATTTAGGACGAGGTAGAGAGTCGATTGTTTTGGTGGTGGATATGTTGGAAAATCGGGTTCGAAAAATGCAACGAAAAATAGGTTTAACGGAAAATCAAAGTTTTAAATATTTTTTTTCCAAAAACAAGATTTTGGTTGTGTTATCCAAAATAATAAACACTTAATCAAAATTGTACCTTTATGATTCGTCTAGGATGAACGCTTTGACCGAGTAGTCTTCTCCACTATCTTCAAGCTCCCATTTGTCGTGTGTAGGCTCGCTTCGAATTAGAAAATTTTTTAAAAAATTACCAATGAGACAATTTTGTGGTTTCTCTAAACTGTTGGGGTCAAGTTGTAAATAACAAGAATATATCTAGAAATTTTCTGAAATAATTTCTTTAAAGAATTTTCACTCTACAAGTTTTCTTGAATTCAAGTGTGTGAGAATAATAACCCATGCTCTCTTTATATGGAGAGAGTTTAGAGAGTATTGAACTAGGATTAAAATTAATCATATTAATATTAAATTAATAAAATATTATCTAGATAAATATTAAATTAAATTTAATATCTCATATTAATATCTAGATAAATATTTAATTTAATTTAATGTCTCATTTTAATGTCTAGATAAATATTAAATTTAATTTAATGTCTCATTTTAATGGCTAGATAAATATTAAATTTAATTTAATATTAAATTCATTAAAACGATATTATCTTTGGAAAATTTAATTTTAAATCAAGTTATCCGGTATATTTCCACTAGGAGTTTAATTTTTCCACTGCTCTAACATCGAAAAACCACCGTTGCCAACCATCCATCAACCGTCGGATCACTGCCATCTCAACCGTTGTGCCTTGCAGCGCCATCGTCAGCGCGACTCCCCCAGCACCTCGAATCGTCACTATTTTGCCCAAATGGGCCTAGCTAGCTTAGGTCTGCCAGTTCGATCTAGGCTAGTGATAACCTTACTAGCCCGGTCCAGCCACAAGTTAGACCGTCAGCTTAGTTTTATACAAAGGGCCCAGTTTAACTAGTTTTTGGGTTTTGGTCTCGGGTTTTGGTTCTCAAGTTCAATTTTCGATCTCGAGTTTAATTTTCAAGTTTAATTACCCACTAAGCCAATTGTCTAACTTGAAAATTAATTTCCAAAAAGATCATATTTATTTTAATTAATTTGATTAATATAATTTTACTTTATTAAAATTAATTTTCTCAGAAATCACTTAGATTTTCCAAATTAATTTGTTCAAAAAAAATTCTTTAATCAAATTCTATAGTTGAACAATTCTCATGACCACCTAATTTAATTCCACATCAAATAAATAGACTCAAATAAATTATTTCCAAAGTTGTAGAATTTTCTTCTAATTCAAATGTAGTCCAATCGAGCTTTTGTTGAACTAGCGGAGGGATCAATCAGACATATACAATTAGGTTTGAGTTAATTACAATTATGTCTAGAAGCATCGTTCCGATAAGTCACAATTTACTTAATCATGGAGTCAGTCTATAAGAAATACCATTATTGAAAACTCATTATTGTATACTCTTTATGGAAATAATTAATCCAACTGCTTTATCCAATGACCTCTCCATGTATGTTACTCTCATATGATACTATTAATTCCTTTGAGTTAAATCCGTTCACTCAATACAATCATGTTTTATCTCATTGCCACCATTGTGTATTCTTAATGATTAATATGATCACTATCAACTAATGACTGTGATAAATTACTCATTCGAGAACAAGTTACCCGTGACCACGTTCCATATTTATCAATCTACACAAGGCCAATGAGAGGATATCATTAACACTTTAATTGAGCTATGAATTCCATTGTTGCTAGTAAAGTCATGACATACACAAGTTATGTACCCAACATACAAGCTATCGACTCGATCATCTTTAGAACGTAAGCCTCCACTTATATCAAAGCACATGAGTTACATATGCATGGTTAGTGACTAACCTAGGATTTAGGTAAGTCACACCATGAATGCCAAAAGTGAATTAATTTACAAACGAATTCAAAATTAATTCAACTTAGGTCCAGTCCAATGTATTATTCTTCCAATGAGTACATCTATGTCTTTACCCGTGGAGTCAACTGCTCCGACAACCAAGACTAGCTATCTCCCCAATCGAAATTGTAGACAACATATTAATATTTCTAAGTATTTGAATCAAATGCTTACTTTGATTCTTTTACGAGATTACGGACTCGTTTAGATTATCTACTGAAGTAAGTTATCTTTCTCGCAATGTAAACGTTCTTACAGTACCACTTATCATTAGTTCAAACTTTGACACCCAATGAGCTAATATTTACTTGTCACAATTTTGTTATGTATGCAAAACATGAAAGACAAAAACACAAAATATATAATAGTGATATGTGAAATTAACTTTACTTATTTATCCATCATTCAAATACATAGAAAACAACTACATGTTTACTACAAGATGGACATATTTCCCAACAAGATAATGTAATAAGTAAGCTCTTTCATGGAGAGACATAGAGAAAGATGGAGAAGAGAATAAGTTTGGAGGAGAAGAGAGTCCCTTGGTAATGATGGCCTAATCTACTTAGGTTGTCATAGGGTTATGGGGGATGTGATGGTGGTTCCCTTGATGAGACTTGATATGTATAATAATATTATATGTGTATAACACATTATATGTGTTAATAGCTCGTTGAGCTTCCATCAACTCTTCTATGCACTATTGAATAAGATTTTACCATTGACAATCAATCTTGTGCTTGTTGGTGTTGAAATGCATGATGTTATAAGAATTGTCCTTGGAGCTCTATGAACTACGACGGGCTAAAGTTCTAGTTTAGTACCTAATATCTCGAAGTTGGTGAGGGATATCTTGGATAAATATCATAGTATCCTAGAGAATGAATTACAGGAGGAATATTGTTCTTGATTGAATGAGTTGTAGGAATGGTCGTATTGTTAGCCAAATTTTTTGTTTCTTTAAGGAGCTTGGCTATTCTGATTGGCTTGGTTTCGGAGGTTTAGGAAGTTTTTGGTTGTTGAAGTTTGGATAGTTGGGGAAATTATTGTTGGGATAAGCCATTTTTACAACTAATTTTAAAGGTCAGGAGTGAGTCTGTGCTTACCATATCAATTATTCATACAAAAAAGAGGTTGTGGCAGTTTAAGTCAGTTCATTCAAAAGGCAGAGAGCCATAGGAGGCTCTCATAACATTTAACAATGATGAGAAAGCTAAGGAAAGGAAAAAAATATTCTACATTTGTATTGATTCAAACCAGCACTAGAGACTCAATATTTAACAATTGTTAATAGAAAGAATAGTTTTACATTTGTATGAATTTTAATAAGTGTGAATTCATTAATCTTATGTTTGGATTGAAGTAATGGAGGGGAAATGAAATAATTGTTTGGATATACTTTTAATATAGGCTAAGGAAAGTAAGGAAATTTGATTATCCATTACTTTTCCTTAAAAGCTAAATTTTTATTTACTCAAATTTGAGAGAACAATTAAGGAAAGGAAAACAAAACAAAATTTTAAGACATAAATTATAACTTTTTACCTTTTTTATAAATATTTTTATAAAATAATTATAATTGTAAATTTTCGTTATAATTAATGCTTTCCTTTCTACATTTTTGTCAAACAAAAACAATTAATTTTAAGAATAATTATGATGAATTCTCTGGAAACGGATGGAGGTGATGATGATTCTCGACCATCCGAGGATCACAATACTAAGAAAGTGAGGTTCAAGGATGGATTTGATGTGGTAGTGGTGGATATGGTAGTGGACATTGATCCATCTTCGAGTATGGCTATGTTGTGGAAGGACAAACTTCTAGATGTAGGTTTAGCTGGGTCTGTTAAGGAATTAATGGAATCTGATAGGGGAAGTGGTGGAGACCATATCTTATTTGAAGGTTATGTGATAAGATCCATCGTCAATGGAATTTCGACAATAGATTTCTTAGACCGAGTCAAGCAAATTCTTTATAAAGAAATAGAGACGATGGTAGTTTTGAAACTACTAGGCCGGAGCATTAGTTATGATGTCTTTCACAATAGGATCAGTAGCCTTTGAAAGCCATTAAAACCTTTTCAATTAATGGATATAGAAAATGGCTATTATTTGGAAAATTTTCAAATTATCGAAGACTACGAGAAAGTTTTGACCCAGGGGCCATGGATCATTTACAGACAGTACTTGACTGTTCAACTTTGGACTAAAGACTTTTCTCCGCTCCAACCATATCCAAGTGTGGTGATGGCGTGGATCAAGTTACCAGGCTACCGGGGTTTATGTATAAAAGAAAGATCATTGGAGTGATCAGTGGCATGCTAGGTAAGGCTGCAAAATTTGATTTTAAGAATGATAATAGGATCAATGGGCGCTTTGCCAAAATGGCGGTGTTCATTAATCTTGATAGGCCACTCGTCTCCTGGGTGCTTGTTAACGGTGAAATCCAACGGGTGGAATACAAAGCTTTATCGACGATTTACTTTTATTGTGGTAAGTATTGAATGTGAAAGAGATGTGCCCATCATTGACCGTGAATCCTGGAAATGGCAGTACTAAAACAACGGTTGATGGTGAACCAAGAGAAGCCAAGGACAAGACTAGAAGAATGTTCAAAACGACGTATAGACCATGGATACTGGTGGAGCAAAGATCCTTCGAGGCAAGAGTGGTTTACGAAGTTACAGGGGTAAGGATACAGAAAAGGAAAAATTTAGTTCCGAATTCGCAGCCCTTAATAGAGTGGGGGGTTGATCGACGGTGAAAGTGAGATTGGTGAAGAAATCATGGAGGGAACGACTATACAGAATGAGGAGTCTGATAGAATCACTAAAGAAACTAGGGCAAAGGATAATATTAATGATTTTTTAGGCGCACAAACTAGGTCTGGTAAGGATTTGGATATGAGCCTAGAGGCCCAACTGAGTTCTGGTAATGATGATGCTCTACATGCTGGAGAAGGGTCAAAATTGGGCCATGGTGATGTTGGGCCGAATGATTTAAATTTTGGGTCGGTTGCTGTAGAATTGTCCAACAAAGAGTGCGCACTTTAATTCCGGTGCGTCTTTGGCTTCGGGGGTTGCTAGTAATCCAAGTAATGGGCCGACGGAAAAGTAAGCTAGTCAAAATTTTATTTTTAGATCTAAACGTTGCCAATAGTGGTCTCACGCATTGACATACACAAATAAATATCAAGTTCATTCTAACTCTAGTTTTAATTTTGTTCGCTAAAAACATGTGTTTGTTTTATCTGCTGTAGGAACAATTGCGGTAGGACTTGAACAACCCATGCAGATTCATAATTTTGATGGTGTCAAAGCACATTTTAACCCAACATTCGAAGGACTAGAGGATGTTGATGTTCAATTGATTAAGAGTATTTTAGATCCTGGGAAGCACTCTGTTGTAATTTTTATAGAAATTCCAAATCTAAATTCCCATGAACACTCTAAAGGATGAAGTACTAAGACATTGGGAATAGGCAATTCAGGAAATATAGATTGAAAAATGGTGGTAAATTTGGTACTGCTCGGAGAGGTTGAAAATTAAATAATGCTTTAAGGGAACGAGTGAGTCACTTCAAAGCTTTTAGGAACTCTTGGATTCCTCTAACTGATTTTATGGAGACAACGGTGAATCTTATCTCATCTAAACTGACGAATGAAACTGGAAATGGAGTGCAAGATAAGACAAACCCTAATGGTGGTGTTGCCTCTCGACAATAATGGTATGGTTTACTTTTCTGTTTTCCTTTTACATGAAATTTTGAATTTTTTCTTGGAATTTTTAGGGCTATGCTAGTCCTAGATTTCCTCGCGTATTTCGAGAGTATAATTTGGAGTACAAACCATATATCATTAGTTTTCTTGAAACCAAAGTAAGTGGGATTAAAGTAGATAAAATTATTGCGAAGTTGGGTTTTCAATACTCGCATCGTGTAGAGGCTATTGGTTACCCTGAGGGTATTTGGATTGGTTGGAAAAATTATGTTTGGGTTGAGGTGGTTTATAATCATCTTCAATTTATTTTAACCCGAGTTTGGTCTAGTTCTTCTTCAATGCCAGTTAATGTTTCTTTTGTGTATGGGAGTCCGAATCGTTAGAAGCGCAAGGACCTTTGGAAGGAGCTAAATTCATCACTTCCTGTAGGGCAAATTCCATGGGCGACTATTGGTGATTTCAATGTAATCTTATCACTTAATGAGAGATTGGATCGTGCGTTGGGAAATGAGGCATAGATAAAAAAATTTTCCAAATAGCTTGATTACCCATCTTTTGAAGATTAAGTCAGATCACTGATCGCTCCTTCTTATTCTTAATCCAAATATTACTTTGCAAGGTCGTTTTGGTTTTTGGCAGGTTAGGTTTTTGGCTGTTTTGATTTAAAGTAATTTTTTTTGTCATCCAACTATGAAAAACTACAAAATGATTACTCGATTGTTTTAATAGTTTGATGATCATTTTTGTAACTTTTCATAGTTGAGTAATTGAAAAAATTAATAATAATACGTTAACAATTTTATAATGTAACAACCTGATAGTCACGGGTGTCGAAAAATACATTTTCGAGGCTCCTTTTTCATAAATTAGACTCGTAAATATTTATTAGAAATATTTATGAAGTTAGTTGTGTGGTTAATTAGGTTTTGATTAGGTGAATTTGCATGAATTAAGAGTAATTAGGTAAAAGGACTAAATTGCATAAAGGGTGAAAGTTGAATTATAGATCAAAGAAAAACTAAATGGGCTAAAGAAGCAATTATGCCATTGCTTATAAATGAGGCGATATAAGTATATTATTATAAAATTTAAAGTAAAAATATATATTATATTATCATATAAAACAAAGAAATAAAAGAAAAAGAAAGAAAGAAAGAAAGAAAGAAAACGAAATAGAAGGGAAAAAAAAGAAGGAAAGAAAGAAGGAGAAAGACAAGCTAGGGTTTTCAATTGTTCAAAGCTCAATTGGTTAGTCAATTTAGTCTATTTTTCTTGTAATTTTATGTTTTTGGAATTCCAGTATTAAATAATACCCGACCCATGTCAAAATTTTAGAAATTATTGAGTTTTTAAGTGTTGTCTATGTTGAATAATTTTAGTATTAGGGATTAAATTGATAGTTTTTTAAGTTAGAAATAAAAAAGGATTGAATTGTAGAATAAATTGTAAATTTTGAGTAATAGGGACTAAATTGTGAAAATTCAAAATTTAGGGATTTAAGTGAAATTAGGGATTTAAATTTAGTTTAAAGTGGAATTTGTATGAAAATATAGGATTAATTGTAAAGAAATAAAGTTAGTCTCGGTTTAGGAACTGAATTGGAAATTAAGTAAATATTGAGTAAAAATTTAAAATATTAAATACGAGATTGAATTGTGTTGTATTGATGAATTTTAATTATTTTAATTCCGTAGCTAACATCGTATCGGAACCCTCGACTAAAAAGGGAAAAGATAAAGTTGACAAGGAATAGCTCGGAATTTCTGGTTTGTGTTTTTATAATCCGAAACTAGTTATTAATTGTTGTAATTTTTATTTAATGTATATGGTAAGTGTTGAGGTGAGTAAATGATATTTTGATAATTGATTGAATGAGTTAAATTAGTAGATATATATATTGAATGGATTGATTTTTGAATTGAAATGAATATGTGTAATTATGTGATTATATGAAAAATCAGTATTGGATATTGATTATATCTGAAATGTGAGATTAAACCCTATTAACTGTATCGGGCTGAGTCGGATATAGATGGCATGCCATAGGATTGGAAGAGTTCAGGGATTTCTTCGATTTCGAGTCTATGAAACACTGGGTGTCAAATTATTACTTCGGATATATTCGATGAGGCACTGGGTGCCAATTTACTTCGGTTTAGCCGATGAGACACTGGGTGTCAAATTATTACTTTGAATTATCCGATGAGGCACTGGGTGCCAAACTGGTGTGTTTGGTTGGATCCATGTATCCGTCAGAGTTCGAGTCGTGTTAATAGGGGTAATTAATTGAAGTTGCATTATGATTGATGTTAGATAATATTGTATGTGAAATGAAAATGGGACAATGAATTGAAATATGGATTGAGACACATGAATTGTGTATTCATGAATTGGATATGGAATAAACAAAATTATTGTTTAAATGATATGTGTATTATATTGTGAAAAGCTATTTATATTGCAAATATGAGAATTGAGATATTGTGAAACAAATGAAATGTGATATGGTTATTGAAATAATTAGATTGTGTATTTGTGATTTCATATTTTTTTTTATATTCGGATTATAGAAATACCACTGAGTTTTTACTCAGTGTATAGTTTTGTTTTCCATGTGCAGGTTAGGTACTTAATTTTGATCGCCGATTCAGCATCAAACAACAGTCCCGAACTCAAACGTTGTGATGTTTTTCTTTTTATCAGCATGTACCTAGGGTGTCTAAATATTAATCATTTTGTGGATTGTTTGGAAATAAGATTATAAGTTAATATTATATGGTTATATACATATAAATATGTGTTTATGTTTGAGGTCATATTATGACATAATTAAGTTAATGTTTAAATGAACATGGAATAGGTAAAATAGATTGAATTTGGAATGTTTACAAATTGGATTTGATTGATGTTCCATTGATATGTTTTGAGGATATAATTGGGGTACCTATGAGGGTACATTGGTTAGACATCTAAGATGATTGTTTTGACATGTTTTGGATATGTTCGATTGTGTTTTGAATTGTTTAAACGAATGATTTTTGAGTTGCTTAGTGTGTAAGCTTGCAGGGAATGGTAAACTTGTTGTTAAAGCTACATATTGAGTCTACACGGCCAGAGGCGCGGGCGTGTGACTGGGCCATGTGAGACACACGGCTAGCCCACGGGCGTGCGAAGCCATTTCGATAGGGCACACGGTCTGGCACACGAGCATGTGGCTTGGCCGTATGACCCAAGTCAGAGAGTTACACGGGTATAGACACGGCTGGGACACGACCATGTGTCCCTATTTCGAATGCCCACAAAGCCTGAGACACAGGTGTGTCTCCTGACCATCTGAGTCACACGACCTGACCACACAGTCGTGTGAACCCTGTAGTTTTGAAAATTTTTTAATATTTCGCGAAAAATTCTCTGAGTTTCCGAATTAGTCCCGGTTTGTTTCTATCATGTAGTTTGGGTCCCGAGGGCTCAAATAAAGGACAATAAGTATGAGTTTGATTGATTTTGACTTGAATATTATATGATATGAAATGTTTTGAAATTATGTTTGTTTGATCGATAATGTTTTGAAACCCTATTCCGACGACGGATGTGAGTTAGGGGTGTTACACTTATAATTAGTTACTAGTTGGATGATTAGTAGCTTAGTTTACCCCTAAATATTTTTATATTTTCCAAACAAATGAAAAATAATTTCATATTAATGTGGGGTTAACGTAGGAGCAGCAAAAATAGTAAGTATGAAACATCATTGATGCGATGATGGGTAAGAAATTAGCATAATAGAGAAATGATTATTGCGGTGGGTGGATATGATGGAATATATTTTCCTTTTCCATCCAGCTGGAATTTGTCTTTTTCTTTTTCAGAAAATAAGAAAAAGAATCTCACCACATATCCAATATCTTGGAGTGGAATTATCACATTATTACTGATGTCAACTACATAATGTAATTGTGGATTGGGTATTATTATAACTTACCACTCAATTTTGTTATTTCTATTAACTAATAGGATGATTGTTATGTTTATTTTTTTTATTTGAGATATTAATATTTTATATTATATAAGTTTTACAATATTAATATTTTAATAGATTTACAGAAGATAAAAAATTAATTACTGGGTTCATTTCAGTAAAAAATAAAAATATATATAAATTATTTAATATATATTAAAGCAAAGTCCTTAAATAAGAAAACCTTGTTGATGTAGCATTGTTAAAAGTAATACCAAATGTCACCATTCAGTAAATCACACATTAGAATTTTAATTTTTTAATTAGGAGGTCACATGAATCAGTCTATTTAAATTAAAATTGTTCTGATTGTGTGTTTAACTTCTTTTCATTATATTATATTTAATATATGTATAGTTAATTCGTTTTAAACATTGGAAAGTCTGAATTTACCAAAAAAATAAATAGTTTAATTTTGAAATAACATAATTTATATTATATTAATTTCAAATATTTTATTAATATATATTACTACTGAACCCTCTAAAAAGATAACTCCATAATATCGAAAAGGCCCGAGTTCAATAAAGGGACTCCCCAATTAATTGGATCTCTACTCTGAGTAGAGGAATAAAAACTTGCTACAACATAAAGAGTTTTGGGTAGTCAAACACATTCCAAGGGAAACTAATCGTGTTGCTGACAGGATTGCTAAGATGGTTTCTGTCGATGTGGTGAGAGTTAATGTGATGACAATAACTCCTATGGAACTATCAGAGAATATTGTTAGGGATAAATCTAATGGTGTCTTTGTTATCATTAGACTAGCTTAATTGCTTATGTTTTCTATTTCACCAAAAAAAATAAAATTTAGTTGACATGATTATTTGAAATTTTTTAATTAATTATAAACAAATTATTCTATATTGAAAAATTAGTATTTAAAGTCGATTAAGTTTTAACTCGATTGACATGAAAATTATTACCAATGCAATAAGACTTAGGTTTAAGTGCACTGAAGTGCATTATAAAATCCCTATAATTCTTTCTCCCTACCATGATGATATTTCAAATTGAAATCCCTATATATTTTTTTTGTACAAAAAAAATAAGTATTAGAAGCATTTTTAATATCATAATTTTAATGATGGACACACACTACATTTATCAGATTAAGGACGAATATATTTTTTTGGTGAATAAAAAACAAAAACTTAAAAAGATTATATTACACTGATATAATCAAAAGCAGTATTAGCTTTATCACTTTCAAGAACTACTAGAAGATTTGCATGAGCAGATGCCAAATATTAACTCCCTCAATCTCCACAGGCACCATCGATCTTAGCAATTCGATTTATGACTAAATTGACTTCCCTTTCCCTTAAACATGTCTAATCTCCAGATGCTTGAAACTTCAGATTAAGTACGAATATTGATTTTATTGAAAGGTAGAAATAATTTAAGGAATATTTGCTTTGTTTATTTATTTGTTCCCAAAAATAAATTAACCTGCAAAAAAATGATTAATATTATAATTGTATACTTTTAATAAGTTTAAATATGATATTAAATAAAATTTTAAAATAAACCCTATATCTATCGAATTATTTCCTTATTCATACATAATATATATGACATTTTATGTAAGTATAGGGACTAAATTTTAAAATCTATATAAATACAAGGATTACTAGCATATTTTAATCAAATATTTAAAATATTTTATATTTTAATTTTATTAATAGTAAAAGTGGTTACCAAGTTGATTTTTAAGATATTAAAAAATGTATTTAGGCCATTAGACACCTAATTTTGTCGATGTACAACAAACTAAAATGATTTTTTTTATTTATATTTTATGATAAATACTTTAAAAAAAGAAGAAGCAATTACACCACATAAACAATAAACTCCAATAAAATCCCAAAGTTAAAGTATTGTGTACTTCTCCAATAAGTTGTTAATTTGAAAATTAATGATATAATCATATCATATATTAATATAAAAATATAGTAAATACGGTATAAAATTTTAAAAATATATATATATTTCATAAATCATGAATTGAATTTATAAACAATTATAAAATATTTTAATATATTTTAATTGATTTATACAATCAATCTGTATGACGCACGCACAGGATAAAAACTTAGTTATAGAAGTAGAAAAGAAACTAGATCTAAAGTATTTACGGGAAGGTTTGGCTCTTGGCTCCTCTCATGGGGGAGGTTTTTGCAAGTTGGTGAGAGCTTGTGTTCTTTTAGTCATTGGTGACTTGATTTTCTTGAGTCTATAAGGTGACTTGGTTTCTCGAGTTTAAGTTGACTTATTTTTATTTACCTCTAATATAAAAGGTTTAAGATTTTGTAAGTCATCTGAGAGAGATAAGATCATCAAAATTGAATCCAACTTATTAATTATATAATCCATTTTAATGATTGAACATTCGATGGAGTTTTGGATATGTGATAGTTCACTTTTTTACTAATTGTTTTGACTTATTTTCTTTGATTCATACAATAAATGAAATTTATAATGTACAAAACACATTCATGAACTCAATGGAGATTTACATTTTAGTTTACTCAATCTAGACCAGGATGACAGGCAATCATGGCTACAATTACTTGCAATAAGCTTATCATACATTATATGGTACTTCTTATATAATCTTGTTTAAGACCTCCCATGATTTCTTTATGCTTGCTCAGTGATCCAACTCAAGTTTTTATGCATTGAAAATGATTTCAAGCTTTCCTCGAGGGTATGAAAGTCCATGGCCCGAAGCAGCTAAGATCCCATCTAGAAGTTCACCAGATCGGGCAGCTTTGACCTGCTAGGATTGGGTGTTACACAAGTTAATTCCCGATTCGGATTACTATTTTTACTGATGAATTTACTATAATTTCTTAACGTTACATTACTTTTCAATTAACGAAAATGGAACTTTTGGGTCGGTCTAACTTGTGCCTGAATGGGCTTTTGGCAAAGGATATTAAAATTTTGGGTTATGAGGCTCCACACGAGTAATGGGCACCTCTAAACTTTGTTTGAAAATTCCATATAAATTTTGGTTGGAGTAAAAGAAAGGTTGCTTTGATTTATTCTACCCAAACCCTAATTATTCGAAATAATTCGAGCTCGGTTTAACGTATTCCATTCATATTTAATTTATCAAATACATTTTATATAAATTAAATAAAAACTTACTTATTAAATACGAATTTTGATGAGAAAATAAATAGATTAAGTGTATAGGATGATAATTATATTAAATTTTGAATTATTACACTTACATTTTCATATTAAATAAAAATGATAATAACATAAATGCTTATTTCGTTAGCTTGCAAATACGATATTAAAAAGATCATACAAAGTGAATATAAAACAAAAAGAGAACTGTCAAATTAATATTGTAACATGGAATAAATAAAAAGATTATAATGTAACTAAAAAAGCGATGGTTGCTTTCATTCCCTACAATTTGTAAAATATAAATATTATTTATAATATTAAATTTCACATTCATATTTTATTAATTTATGAACATAACATACATCTAGATAGAGCTGTTCATGGTCGGGATCTTGAAAAATGGAGGATTCGGGCAAAAGTATAGGCTAGAAAAATGGGCTTGAGCAAAAAATAAGACCCGTTTAGAAAATGAGTCGAGCCTCGAGTAAGATTTTTTTAGCCCAAACTGGCCCGACCCAAATTTGCAATAAAAGAACCCTACTATTTTGCTGCTGTTTTTCCATGTTTTGCTACTGTTTTTCCACTTTTTACCATTATTTTGCTATCATTTCACTATTATGTTGCTACTATTTTGTTGTTAATGTTTGGATATTGTATAACACTTGTTTTATTGCTATTTTGCTACTATTTTAGAGGTATTTGCTTATTAAGTTACACTTATCTTAATGGTTGTTGACACCATTTTTTTGGATTTTGAAAAAAAGAATGAAAACGGGAGTCGCCACCAATCCTTTTTTTGATGAGGTGTGATCGGGTCACCTCAAAAAGTGGTTGTTTTTAATAAATGATTTAATTTTATGAAAACAACGATTTTGGTCTACGAAATTCAGAAAAAAAGGTTCGGGAGTCGGTTACGCACGAGGAAGGATTAGCACCCTCGACACGCCCAAAATTGGTACCTTAGTTGATTATTTAATGTCTTTATGTCGAAAATTAAAAACTCGAAAAGAATTTAAAAATAAGATCCTTCTTTATATTGCGTTATTTTTTTTTTTTAAAAATTACTTGGATAAGTCAAAATGAAAAATGCCTTCTTATCTCGAATTAACAAGAT
Organism: Gossypium hirsutum; assembly: GCF_007990345.1. Taxonomy (NCBI): domain Eukaryota; kingdom Viridiplantae; phylum Streptophyta; class Magnoliopsida; order Malvales; family Malvaceae; genus Gossypium; species Gossypium hirsutum. The sequence continues at coordinate 50,111,302 of NC_053444.1, read as the reverse complement.
GTCACATCCAGTAAGTTAGGACACGACACCTTGTATTTTTTGAGAGTAAGCTTTCCTTTTATTTTTTATTTAAACCTCATTTATTTTAATTTTAAAAGGATATTCGATTACTTAAAATCAACGAGAAAAATCGAATCTCAGTAAGTTAGGGCACGATTTTCTCGAATTTTCTAAATACGGAATATTGCCTTTACTTTCGAAAAATCCTCATATCGAGAAAACCACGTGTCATATCCAATGCGTTAGGACACAACATATTGAAATCCCGATAATGAGTTTTTATTTATGTTTTTTATTAAAGAGCATTCTCGAGCATTTAGATTCAACAGAAAATTAGAACCCAGCACGTTAGGGCCCAATTCTCTCGAAGATCCCAAGCATCGAGTATTGCTTTTGTTTCCAAAATTTTCCTTTTTTACGAATTCGGGTAAAAATTGATGTGACGGAATAACAATTACGATAATGCGAGTAAAAATAATACGAGCGAAGATAACAAAAATAAATATATAAAAAATCAATTATATACAATAACAAGTAAATAAACAAAATAAAAAAAACTAAAACATTTTAAAAAAAATAATAATGGACACATAAATAAATAGATAAACATAAAGTAAAACAATAATAATAATAAAGAAATGAATAAAATTATAAAAGTTTTAAAAATGCATGTATGAATTTTAAAAGATTTAAAATACAAAAAAAAACTATGTAGGTATATATATATAATGAAAATATGTATGTCTATACATATATATATATGTGTATGTACAAGAATTATAAAATATGAAAACATAATTACATATATATAAATAACATGCGCATGTATGTATATATATTACATAAAGACAAAAAAATATAAATATGTATATTATAAAAATAAAATAACGTAAGTATGTACATACATTTATAAGTATATGAATTAAAATATGTAAATATATAAGTATATATATGCCTGTAGAAAATATGAAATATAAAAAATATATACTTAAAATAAATAAAGAATATGTATATGTATATATATATAAATTATAATAAAATATTAGAAAAAAATGAAATAAAAATATTAAATATGAAAATATATATACATGTATACGCGTACATTATAAAATATATACTAATACATAATAATAATAATAGTAATACTAATAATACTAATAATATAAAAATAACAAGGATATTTAATAAAGATATAAAAATAAAAGAAAAAAGGACTAAAATTGAATTAAAAACAAAGTTCTGGGGCAAATGTGAAAGGAAATGAAGAGAAATGGGCTTATTTGAGCGCGCACCAAACATAGGGGGACCGAAACAACAATTATTCCATTCCATTAAAACGCAGCACATTAGCGGGGACTAAATCGAAAAGCGCGAGAAATTATGGGGCCAAATTGGAAACAAGAAAAATGACTTAATTGCAAAATCCTGAAAAAGTGGAAGGACTGCGCGCATAAATATCCCATTCAAACGAAAACACGCGGATCCTCTAGCGGGTCGGGTCGGATGGGTCGGGCAATGGTCAAAACGACGTCGTTTTGAGGCTTAAGTGTAGCCCCCAAAACGACGTCGTTTTGGAGGGCTATATAAAGGCCTAAAATAGCCAAAAAAAATCATTTGGGGAGAGGGAAAGAAAAAAAGAAGAGAGAGAGGGAAGAGAGAAGGGAGAGAGAAGGGAGGGGGGAAGGGGAATCCGGCCAGGGGGCCGGTCACCGGACGGCCACCGGAGGCTCGCCGGTGCCGGCGCCGGCCACCGCACGCGGTGGCCGGAAAAGGTAAAAAATATTTTTTTTCTTTTTCTTTTTGCTTAATAATGCATATGTTTTTATGTTTTAATATTTTTTTAGTATTTTTATGTAAAAATAAACTCAAAACAGTAAAGAAAAAAAAGAAAGAGTCACCTCAGGTTTTAGATTTGATTCTCCGATTTGGTGTTAGAGCCCCTGATTGTATATATATTTTCGAATGGTTCTTGTATTGAATCTGTTAATATTGAAAGAAAATCTTTTGTTTTCATAGCAAAAAATAAAAAATTCCCCCCTTAACAATGGTGAGATTTTCGGTTTTTATAACCGATTACAAATGTTTATTTTCTATTTGTTTATTTCTACTTGGCTTCTTGCAGGTGGCCATGGCCGACAGTGGCATGGTGGTGTTCGGCGCAAGTGGGCAAGTGGGCAAGTGGGGGGTAGGTGGCTAGGGTTAGTGGGATTAGGGTTTCTGAATGCTGAGCTTAGGTTAATGGGCTGGGGTAGTTGGGCTTCGGGTTTATTGTTTGGGTTATTTTGTTGGTATGGGCCCGGTAAATTTGGGCTTCTACAGCTGCCCCTCTTTGCTCGTTTTTGTGTAACAAGAACAGAGCAAAGACTAAAAAAGACCAAATTTGCCTGGTCTCACCGAGGCTTGACTTCTTTGGGTGCTTCTCTTCTTCAAGTAGCCTTATTCCAGCCTGCTACATCTTGTTGCTTCGATCCACTCTACTTCAAGTTCAGATACGCCTTGTAGCTTCAATATACTTTGCTACGACTCCATGGGGATGAGATTTGTGTTTTTAGTCTGCTCCACTACTACTTAGGGAGATAAGACTTGATGTGATCTGTTCCACTAACTGCTTAGGGAGATAAGATCTGTGGTTTTGTCTGCTGTGATCTACTCTACTGTAACTTCAGAGAGATAAGATCCTTTATTTTAATCCACTCCACTGTAATCTCAGGCAGATAGGATTACTATCTTCAATCTACTCCGCTGTAATCTCAGGGAGATGAGATCTGAAATTTTTCGGTCTGTTCCACTGTAATCTCAGGGAGATAAGATCTCTGGCTTCAATCTGATGTGATCTACTCTACTGTAACTTCAGAGAGATAAGATCCTTTATTTTAATCCGCTCCATTGTAACTTCAGAGAGATAGGATTACTAGCTTCAATCTACTCCGCTGTAATCTCAGGGAGATAAGATTACTATCTTCAATCTGCCCCATTGTAATCTCAGGGAGATAAGATCTGAAATTTTTCGGTCTGTTCCACTGTAATCTCAGGGAGATAAGATCTCTGGCTTCAATCTGATGTGATCTACTCTACTGTAACTTCAGAGAGATAAGATCCTTTATTTTAATCCGCTCCACTGTAACTTCAGAGAGATAGGATTACTAGCTTCAATCTACTCCGCTGTAATCTCAGAGAGATAAGATCTCTGGCTTCAATCTGCTCCACTGTAACCTCAGGGAGATAAGATCTGAAATTCTTTGGTCTACTCCCCTGTAACCTCAGGGTGATAAGACCTGATGCGATCTACTCTGCTGTAACTTCAGAGAGATAAGATCCTTTATTTTAATCCGCTCCACTGTAATCTCAGGGAGATAGGATCTGAAATTCTTTGGTCTGTTCCACTGTAATCTCAGGGAGATAAGACCTGTATAATAAACCTAATTATGCCTAATAATTAGGATGACATGATCAAAATGAAACAAATGCTCCTAACTAGACATATGTGAATGGTGTTTGCATGAATGCAGAATTTTATTTTTCCGAGAATGATCTCGCTTAGGTTGTCATTACTCGAAGTTTACTAAGGCTTTGTGACTGATGTGCTGCAACGCCTTCTCGCTTGACTGATTTTTTTTCTGAAGAAACATTTAGCCAGACTGTCCCCATTGTAAACCTCAAAGTTATATCCATTGGGACGCCAAAATTTGTACCATCATTCTCTCACAGTAATCTAAGGGTAGAAATATGTGGCTTTTCCTCTGTCCTCTTTTATCACAATTCGGGGATATAGGATCTGAACCGTTCTGGTTTCCTACACCATTCTCAAGGTGTCGTACCAAAGTCTTATACGCAAGTGAAGGCTCTCTTCTCCGAGGTAACCTTTTCCTATTGCCTGATGATCATTGCTTGCTTGTTCATTTAAGCTTTGTAACACGACAGCTTGTCATTTTGTTCAATCAATGTTTAGACAACAAAATCTGAAAGGATAGTCTTTAAATTAGACTCTTCCTTCTTAGATATTTCACCCTTTAAACTTGGTATTTTCTAAACAATAGTCATGATTCAGGTCCCTATATTATTTAGAAATTTTCCAGAGTAATGTGCAAAACTTCTTTCCTGAAAGTTTTATTAGTTCGTTAATCATTATTCCTATGCAACATGTTTGCAAAAAGATCATAACAATGGATAAGAATAAAGCTAGTTCTGATCATAACTCGAATAAAACATCAAAGATGGCGAAAGCAAGGTAACAAAGAAATGGATTGAGAATGTGCGTTTTCACCAAAAGAAAGGAAGAAAGAAAGAAAATAAAAGAATGTATTTTCAAGAATACACATAAGAACTAGGTGCCCCAGTTATCGCAGCTTGAGTTTCTCTGTACAAACTTTCCGAAGACCCTTCTGAGTTTGACATGTGTTCAGGAGATCTGCAATACTCTGTCCATGTTCCAAGACGTTGCATATCCTTTCTTATTGGTTCAAGTAAAGCAAGATAATCATATGCCCCCGATCAAAATTTGATCCGCTCAAATCCTGATGTTCCAATCCTGCCCAGTACTTGAGTCGCCTTTTTCGGGTTTTCGACTCCAGCCCTCTTTGGTCTCAAAGTGCCTTTTACGGGTTTTCACCTTAGCCTCCCCAAAGTTTTTTTTTTTTTTCTTTTTTTTAGGAAGCAAAGCGCCCTTCACGGGTTTTCACTTTGGTTCCCCTTTCTTTCAAGTGAAGTATTTCTTGACGGAGTCTGCGTTTACAGGATTTGGTAAACTTTTGCCATCCATCTCGCATAGGATCAAAGCTCCACCAGAAAAGGCCTTCTTTACAACATAAGGGCCTTCCCAATTTGGCATCCATTTTCCTCTAAAATCTTTTTGCATAGGAAGAATCCTTTTTAGTACCAAGTCCCCTTCACGAAATTCTCGGGGGCGAACCTTTTTATAGGCTCGCATCATTCGTTTCTGGTACATTTGCCCATGGTGAATAGCTCTTAGCCTCTTTTCTTCTATTAGGTTCAACTGATCGTACCGAGATTGGATCCAATCGGCTTCATCCAACTGTAGCTCAGATAACACTCGTAGAGAAGGGATTTCAACTTCAATGGGTAATACTGCCTCCATTCCATAAACCAGAGAAAAAGGCGTTGCCCCAGTAGAAGTTCTAACAGATGTTCGATAGGCAAGGAGAGCAAATGATAATTTCTCATGCCAATCCTTGTAGGTTTCAGTCATTTTCCCCACAATCCTTTTAATGTTCTTATTGGCCGCCTCCACTGCACCATTCATTTTGGGACGATACGGCGATGAGTTATGATGCTTAATTTTAAATTTGCTACAAACTTCAGCTATTGTGCTATTATTCAAGTTCATCGCATTGTCGGATATGATCCTCTCAGGCATTCCATATCGACAAATGATCTCCTTCTTCAAGAATTTGCTGACTACTGCTTTCGTGACATTTGGATATGAAGCAGCCTCCACACACTTAGTAAAGTAATCAATTACTACGAAGATGAAGCGATGCCCATTAGAAGCCTTTGGTGATATTGGCCCAATAACATCCATACCCCACATGGAAAACGGCCAAGGAGAGGTCATGACGTGAAGAGGTGAAGGGGGCGCGTGCATTTTGTCTCCGTAAATTTGGCATTTGTGGCACTTCCTGGCATAATCAATACAATCTCCTTCCATGGTGGGCCAATAGTACCCAAATCTCATGATCTGTCTGGCCATCGTGAAACCACTGGCGTGCGTCCCACAAATACCCTCATGGACTTCTTCTAAAATTTTCTTGGCTTCCACAGCATCCACACACCTTAACAGTACTTGATCCTTCCTTCTTTTATATAACACTTCTCCATCTAAGACATATTCAATGGCTATCTTTCTCAGAGTTCTTTTGTCATTCTCTGTCGCTTGATCAGGGTATTCCCGATTCTTCACATATTGTAGGATACTCTGATACCAAGGACAATCATCTTTTCCCTCCTCCTCAATATTGCAGCAATTAGCCGGGGTCTCAGAGATACTCATCTGAACAGGCCTCATTGCCTCAAGCCTATTCACCCGAATCATCGAAGCTAGAGTAGCTAAAGCATCAGCCATTTGGTTTTCCTCCCGTGGGAGGTAATAGAAGGTGATATCGTCAAACTCCTCAGCCAATTCAAGAACTAGTTTTCTATAACCGATTAGCTTAGGATCCCTAGTCTCCCACTCCCCTTTGAGTTGGTATATCACCAACGCTGAATCCCCGTATACTCTCAGTACTTTGATGTTCCGTTCAATGGCTGCACGAATGCCCATAATACATGCTTCATATTCTGCCATGTTATTTGTACAATCGAAGTCCAACTTGCTAGCAACAGGATAATGATCTCCACTTGGGGATACCAAAACTGCCCCAACTCCATTACCCGTAGCATTTGAAGCTCCATCAAAATTTAACTTCCATACGCGATCCATTTGAGGATTTTCTTCAGTATTCGCCACATACATCAAGTCCTCGTTTGGAAAATCGAAATTCAAAGATTCATAGTCCTCCTAGGCTCTACTAGCTAGGAAATCGGCTATTGCACTTTCCTTTATGGCCTTCTGACTGACATATACTATATCAAATTCTGAGAGCAAGATCTGCCATCTAGCCATTCTCCCGTTCAAAGCAGTCGATTCCATCATATACTTTAAAGGATCTAACTTTGAAATCAGCCAAGTCGTGTGATACAACATATACTGCCTCAGTCTTCGGGTTGCCCAGATTAGAGCGCAACACAACTTCTCAATTGATGAGTACCTCATTTCGCAATCGGTAAATTTCTTACTGAGGTAGTATATTGCCCTTTCTTTCTTTCCTGTCTTATCATGTTGGCCCAATACGCATCCTATGGAATTCTCCAACACTGTTAGATACAATATCAATGGCCTATCTGGACTTGGAGGTGATAAGACTGGGGTATTAGCCAAGTACTGCTTTATCTTATCGAAAGCCCTCTGACACTCTTCATCTCATTCACCCGGATTATGTTTCTTTAAGATCCGGAATACTGGATCACATTTCTCTGTCAGTTGTGAGATGAACCGAGCAATGTAATTCAGCCTCCCTAAGAAACCTCGAACCTCCTTCTGAGTGCGCGGGGGAGGTAAATCTCGTATTGCCTTTACTTTGTCTGGGTCAACCTCGATCCCCTTTTTGCTAACTATGAAGCCTAATAACTTCCCTGATCTGGCTCCAAACGTGCATTTGGCCGGGTTAAGCTTGAGCTGAAATTTCTTTAATCTCAAAAATAACTTTTTCAAGACCTGAACATGCTCTTCTTCCGTTCTAGACTTCGCGATCATATCATCAACATAGACTTCGATCTCTTTGTGCATCATGTCGTGAAACAAAGTCACCATAGCTCTTTGATATGTTGCTCCCGCATTCTTCAATCCGAAGGGCATTACCTTGTAACAGAATGTTCCCCATAAGGTAATGAATGTGGTTTTCCTCATGTCTCCAGGATGCATCTTTATTTGATTGTATCCGAAAAAATCGTCCATGAAAGAAAACAATGAATAGCCCGCCGTGTTATCTACCAAAGTATCAATATGAGGCAGTGGAAAGTTGTCCTTTAGACTAGCCTTGTTTAAATCCCTATAATCCACACACATTCGTACCTTTCCATCTTTTTTGGGAACAGGGACGATGTTGGCTACCCAATCCGAATACTTGACCTCTTGTAAGAATCCAGCGTCGAATTGTCTTTTGACTTCTTCTCTTATTTTCAACACAATGTCAGGTCTCATTCTCCTAAGCTTCTGTTGAACGGGTTTACAATCCTCCTTTATGGGCAGACGATGCACCACAATGTTAGTACTTAGCCCAGGCATATCTTGGTACGACCACGCGAAAACATCCTTGAACTCTCGGAGCAAATTAATGAGGTCTTGCCTTGTCTTTGCGGTGATTTCAGATCCAATTTTCACCTCCTTTCCATCCTCTAGGCTCACTATTTCTAACGATTCCCTATGAGGTAGGATATGCTTATGCTCTTGTTCCATCATTCTTAATAAGTCCGGAGATGCATCATAATCTTCGTCATTTTTAAAGTCGTGGGATCCCTCTGAACACACTTTTTGCTCAAAAATAGGCTCCGTGTTTGAGGCAGCGTCACTCATGTCATTGATATCTGAAGACCTATGAGGGCATATCAAAGAATATACCAAGAATATAAATTTATGAATATGTTTGTGCAAAAGAATTACAAATGAAAGAATTATTTGTAAGACAATCAACCAAATGAAAAATATAAAAGGAAAAAAATGACTGATTGAGATGAACGTAGACACGTATTTCATTAAAATAATGATATTTAGGCCCAATGCCTATCTCACAAAAGATTTCATATCGTTTCTAGGCCAACAAACAACAGGAATGTTTTGAGCATTACTCTGAATAAGCCCTAAAGACTACAGGGATTTCTTCAGCAGTCCAATTGTTTAGCTCGCTTCCAAGCTCATAAGGGCAGATCTCCAACAAAGCCCTCCTTTCCGTTGCTTCTATGGCGTTGGTATAAACATTTTCCAACATTCCTCCCATGCCGCTACCGGACACTCCACATTCAGAATGAATAAATCCTCCCGACACAAAAGATGTAGATATGTGGGGAAAGGTTAAAGGCTCACACTTAGCTTCATGTCCATCCAAACGCGCCCTTCTTCTCTCTTGTCTCTTCTCTACTTCTTTCTTCTTCTGCTTTATGTCTGGCCTGTACCCTAAACCAAATCTATCAAACTTTTCCTTCGGCATTGGTGCCTCAATCCTTCCCTGAAGATATTTTCCCAATCCTTTCCCGGGTAAGGCTCCTCTTCCTACCATCAATCGCAATCCCATCTCAGTGGTCCTGGATATTTTCGGTACTGGAATTCTATTTCCCTCCGCAATAAACATCGCGTTCACAAATTCTAACGACCGAAAAGAACATTCTAGTGCCTCATCGTTGATGTCCACATAAGGTGCATCGCTAGTCATCATTGCGATAATATCCTCCTCTGCATCTATTGTTACCAACCGATCCTCCGATACCAACTTCACCTTCTGATGTAATGATGAAGGTACTGCCCCTGCTGAGTGTATCCACGGTCTCCCCAATAGACAGTTGTAGGAGGGTTTAATATCCATTACCAAGAAATCCACCTCATAAGTGATTGGGCCAATCCTTAATGGTACCTCAATTCTCCCCATAACCTCTTTTTTTGTTCCATCAAATGCCCTTACTATGCTCTGGCATGCTTTCATGTGCGAACTGTCTATTGGTAATCGACTAAGAGTGGACAAAGGCAATACATTTAGTGCAGATCCATTATCAACCAAGGCCCCCGGGAGTGTGTACCCTTTGCATCGGACAGTAACATGCAGGGCTTTAGTAGAACCTCTTCCTCCGGATGGTATTTCATCATCATTGAAGAAAATAAAATTGTCAGCACCAATATTGTTGATCAACCGATCCAGCTTGTTTACCGAAATATCGTCAGCCACATATGTTTCGTTTAGCACCTTTAAAAGTGCATTCCGATGTACTTCTGAGTTTAGGAGTAAAGCTAATATAGAAATACGGGCTGGCTGTTTGTGCAGTTGCTCCACAACACTGTATTCACTGTGTTTCAAAAACTTCAAGAACTCTTTGCCTCCTCTTCTTTTATTGGTTCATTTACCAATGGCTTAACTTCTACTGCTTTCCCTTTCCTCTGTTCTTTCTTCCAATTCTCTTCCCTGGACGACTCTGCTTGAGCGTCATATCTTTTTCCATTGCGTGTGTAAGAACCTATTTCCTGATTTGCTTCTTTTCCCAAAATGGTCACATTACACCCGTAATTCCACGGCACCATTTTGTTATCCCTATAAGAGAAATTTGATGGTTTCTGGATTACAATTTTCGGTGTTACCTGAGCCCTAACCTCATTACCCCTAGGGCGTGAGATAATGACCACAGGATGATTTATTTTTGGAGCCTTTGTTCCCAACTCTGTCGCGCATATGCTTCTCATTTCTTTCGCATCTTCATAAAACCTCATCTCCTTGTTATCCATCATGCTTTGAACCAAAGCCTTGAATCCTTCACATTCTTGGATTTCATGCCCTGTTTTATGGTGAAATTCACAATAATTTCCCATCTCATGCCCTTCCTCAAATCTGAAATAACCAACCCTCTTTTCGCCATTTCTTTCCAGACCCGTTTCAATGGAGTTTTTACTTCAGCAATGTCAGTCTTGACTTCTTCTCCCGTACCTTCGCCAACCATATTCACCCCCTTATCTGCGTGATTAGGTAACGGATTCTTTGCGTTAGGTGAGTCGTCAAGTTTGACGACACCTAAATTGATAAGTCCTTCTACTACCTTCTTGAAGGCAGTACAATTTTCTATCGAGTGCCCAGAAATTCCCGCATGATAATCACATTGCGCGTTCATATCATACCATTTTGGATATGGGGGTTGTAGAGGACTCAAGTAACGGGGAGCAACAACATGTGCATCGAATAAAGTCTGATACAACTCCTTGTATGACATCGGGATTGGCGTGAATTGGGGTTTTTCAGTAGTTTGCCTAGCTCCCGACTCTTGTCTTGATGATCCCTGTTGATTAGCAACCACTTTCTTTGGTTGATTCACGGTAATTGACCTACCATAAGCATTCACATTATTCACTTCATTTTCTCTTTTCCTCGGGGGTGCCCTCCTATTATTTTCTCCTCCATCTATTTTTCCACTTTTAATGGCATGCTCAATCATTTCACCATTCATGATTATATCCGAGAAGTTTTTTGAAGCGCTTCCCAACATGTGAGTGATGAACGGGGCTTTCAAAGTATTAATAAAAAGCGTCGTCATCTCTTTTTCCAAAAGTGGTGGTTGCACCTGAACCGCCACCTCTCGCCACCTCTGCGCCTATTGTCTGAAACTTTCGTTTGATTTCTTCTCTAAATTTTGCAGAGTTATCCTGTCAGGCATTATTTCTGAGACATGATTGTATTGTCTCAGGAAAGCCTGTGCTAAATCCCTCCAAGTAGCAATTTTAGCTCGGTTCAGCTGATTGTACCACTTTGACGCCGCTCCCGTAAGACTTTCCTGAAAGCAATGTATTAATAATTGATCATTATTAATATGCCCCGTCATTCTTCTACAAAACATAGTAATATGGGATCCTGGGCAACTAGTCCCGTTGTATTTCTCGAATTTCGGCATCTTAAATTTGTAAGGGAGCACCAAGTCCGGAACCAAGCTCAGATCCTTTGCATCTATTCCATAGCTTTCGATGCTTTCTATTGCCCTAAACTTCTCTTCTATCCATTTCCATTTCTCCTCAAATTGTTTTGGAAATTCCTCCTTCGCCTTGTCCTTTTCAACCATCTCATCAAGATCTGGGACAGCAATATTATTCGGGCTATCACTGGGATTAAAGCCCGCTCCGGGTTGAAAATTCATTGGGATTGAAGCATCGCCTTGGAACTGCTGGGGCCTAACCGACACAGAGGGTCTCCGCAGATGCAGCTCAGTCTGTACTTGCGCATGCGGAGGTGTGAAACCTGGAGGATAAAGTGGTTCACCATTGTTTTCTTCTTCACTAACAATCACAGGACCTTTACCCTTATCTACTCCCTTCAATAATTGCGTCATCTTAGCCACCAGATCATTTTGGGACTCCTCTATCTTTTGCACCATGTCACGCTGAATCTTTTCCATTTGCTCTTTCATTTGCGCCTGCAACTGGTCTTGCATTTCTTTTTGAAGTCGCTCTAGCTTCTCCAACCTTTGGTCCATAACTTTTGCCTTAGCTCGGGTGCCGTAACTTTGTTGGTTTTCCAGGTTAACTGAAATGATTTTATTCGATTAGGTTTTTTTTTAAATGGTCATTAATGCATATGATGTGATGCAATGCATGAAAAGAATGCAAAGAAAAAGAATGCGTTGATTCTAAATTTAATTCTATTAGAATAATTTTTCTAGAAGACAGATTTTTTACATGAAAATAGTTTACATATGTGGTATTGCCCTTCATAGTCCAAGTAAACGCTGATATTTTCTTCATGGTTAAACCCTGTAAATTCTCCAAAAGATGCCTTTGCTAGCTCCTTACTGCTTAATCTGAGCCTCGATCTCTTGCTCGCTTATCTCCATGATATTCATCAAAAAGTGCCGGCTCTTGGATAATCTTCGTTGGCAATTAAATCAAGTCATGTATTCCTTCGTGGACTTCTGGCTTTCTCTCGTCATGCCTTCGTTGGCTTGAATCTCTAGAAATTACATCATGTATTCCTCCGTGAACTACCAGCTTTCTCTCATCGTGTTTACTCAGACTATATTCAGGTGACCGCACTATAATCCACTTTATCAAGAAATTCGTTTCCTTATGACAAACTATTCTATTTAGGAATCGAATTTCGAATCAACACATTCTTTTCTTTGATGTAATGTAATGCAAATGCATGAATGCAAAAAGAAAGGAAGACATTGATTCTGAATTTAATTTCATTGGAACAACTTTTCTAGAAAACAAATTCCTTTACATAAAACGGACTACATACACGGTCTTTCTCTCATATTCCAAGTGAAGACACCTTTCTTCCTCTTCATATCTGGATCTTATGGTCGAGTCTGACGAATTCTCCAAGAGATGTCTATATTAACTCCTTTTTTGCTTGATCCAGGCTGCGACTCGTTGCTCACTTATTTCTATGATACTTTTCAGCTCCTTTAAGAAAGTCAAGACATGACAGCTCTCGAATAATCTTTGTTAGTTTCTGTCTTCAGACAATGAAGCAAAGTCTTGTATTTCTTCACGGACTATCAGCCTTCTTTCATGTATTCACTTGGACCATATTTAGACAACCGTGTTATAATCCACTTTATCAAAAAATTTGTTTTCTTATGACAAACTGTTCTATTTAGCAATCAAATATGAATCAACACCTTCTTCCTAGGATGATGTAATACAATGCAATTATAAACAAAAAAAAACAAAACACGTTAGTGCAGAATAAATAACAAATAAAGCAATTCGGTGACCACTAGGTTTGGAGGTGGTTCTACCTAGGTGGCTCCTAAGGTTCACTACATGAGGTTTGGTTCTAAGTAAGGGTACCTGAACCAGCAGATTCCTCGATCCTCACCCATTATAGGCTCATATGGACCGAGTTCAGTTCAGGGGAATACATTTCCCTATGGCCATGCGGAGATGAAAATCTCACGAAGACATAGGTACGGATGTATCCCGGAAGCGATTCACTATCCCATGCGGAGGTGAAAACCTCACGAAGGCGTAGTTTCTCACTCCCACTTAGAAGGTGTGACCAACGGTCATGCAATGGAATGTGCAGAAATATACACCTAAACTCTAAACAAAGCAGTAATTATAAACAAATAATAAAAGCCAAAATAAAGGCAAATGAAATGTAATAAAAGGACCGTATCTTAAATCAAGTTTCAATTTTGACACAAAGACAAAAAACAATCAACTCGTGGCTTGACTCTCTTATTAAATTCCCCAGTGGAGTCGCCAAGTTGTTGACACCATTTTTTGATAAAACGGGGTCGACTGGATTTGAAAAAAAGAATGAAAACGGAGTCGCCACCAATCCTTTTTTGATGAGGTGTGATCGGGTCACCTCAAAAAGTGGTTGTTTTAATAAATGATTTAATTTATGAAAACAACGATTTTGGTCTACGAAATTCAGAAAAAAAGGTTCGGGAGTCGGTTACGCACGAGGAAGGATTAGCACCCTCGACACGCCCAAAATTGGTACCTTAGTTGATTATTTAATGTCTTTATGTCGAAAATTAAAAACTCGAAAAGAATTTAAAAATAAGATCCTTCTTTATATTGCGTTATTTTTTTTTAAAAAATTACTTGGATAAGTCAAAATAAAAAATGCCTTCTTATCTCGAATTAACAAGATGTCACATCCAGTAAGTTAGGACACGACACCTTGTATTTTTTGAGAGTAAGCTTTCCTTTTATTTTTTATTTAAACCTCATTTATTTTAATTTTAAAAGGATATTCGATTACTTAAAATCAACGAGAAAAATCGAATCTCAGTAAGTTAGGGCACGATTTTCTCGAATTTTCTAAATACGGAATATTGCCTTTACTTTCGAAAAATCCTCATATCGAGAAAACCACGTGTCATATCCAATGCGTTAGGACACAACATATTGAAATCCCGATAATGAGTTTTTATTTATGTTTTTTATTAAAGAGCATTCTCGAGCATTTAGATTCAACAGAAAATTAGAACCCAGCACGTTAGGGCCCAATTCTCTCGAAGATCCCAAGCATCGAGTATTGCTTTTGTTTCCAAAATTTTCCTTTTTTACGAATTCGGGTAAAAATTGATGTGACGGAATAACAATTACAATAATGCGAGTAAAAATAATACGAGCGAAGATAACAAAATAAATATATAAAAATCAATTATATACAATAACAAGTAAATAAACAAAATAAAAAAAAACTAAAACATTTTTAAAAAAAAATAATAATGGACATATAAATAAATAGATAAACATAAAGTAAAACAATAATAATAATAAAGAAATGAATAAAATTATAAAAGTTTTAAAAATGCATGTATGAATTTTAAAAGATTTAAAATACAAAAAAAAAACTATGTAGGTATATATATATAATGAAAATATGTATGTCTATACATATATATATATGTGTATGTACAAGAATTATAAAATATGAAAACATAATTACATATATATAAATAACATGCGCATGTATGTATATATATTACATAAAGACAAAAAAATATAAATATGTATATTATAAAAATAAAATAACGTAAGTATGTACATACATTTATAAGTATATGAATTAAAATATGTAAATATATAAGTATATATATGCCTGTAGAAAATATGAAATATAAAAAATATATACTTAAAATAAATAAAGAATATGTATATGTATATATATATAAATTATAATAAAATATTAGAAAAAAATGAAATAAAAATATTAAATATGAAAATATATATACATGTATACGCGTATATTATAAAAATATATACTAATACATAATATAATAATAGTAATACTAATAATACTAATAATATAAAAATAACAAGGATATTTAATAAAGATATAAAAATAAACGAAAAAAGAACTAAATTGAATTAAAAACAAAGTTCTGGGGCAAATGTGAAAGGAAATGAAGAGAAATGGGCTTATTTGAGCGCGCACCAAACATAGGGGGACCGAAACAACAATTATTCCATTCCATTAAAACGCAGCACATTAGCGGGGACTAAATCGAAAAGCGCGAGAAATTATGGGCCAAATTGGAAACAAGAAAAATGACTTAATTGCAAAATCCTGAAAAAGTGGAAGGACTGCGCGCATAAATATCCCATTCAAACGAAAACACGCGGATCCTCTAGCGGGTCGGGTCGGATGGGTGGGCAATGGTCAAAACGACGTCGTTTGAGGCTTAAGTGTAGCCCCCAAAATGACGTCGTTTGGAGGGCTATATAAAGGCCTAAAATAGCCAAAAAAATCATTTGGGAGAGGGAAAGAAAAAAAGAAGAGAGAGAGGGAAGAGAGAAGGGAGAGAGAAGGGAGGGGGAAGGGGAATCCGGCCAGGGGGGCCGTCACCGGAGGCTCGCCGGCCGGCGCCGGCCACCGCACGCGGTGGCCGGAAAAGGTAAAAAATATTTTTTTTTCTTTTTTTTTCTTTTTTTTTTGCTTAATAATGCATATGTTTTTATGTTTTAATATTTTTTAGTATTTTTATGTAAAAATAAACTCAAAACAGTAAAGAAAAAAAGAAAGAGTCACCTCAGGTTTTAGATTTGATTCTCCGATTGGTGTTAGAGCCCCTGATGTATATATATTTTCGAATGGTTTTGTATTGAATCTGTAATATTGAAGAAAATCTTTTGTTTCATAGCAAAAAAAAAAATTCCTATATGTGAGATTCGTTTTATAACCGATTACAAATGTTTATTCTATTGTTTTTTCTACTTGGCGCAGTGGATGGCCACAGTGGCATGGTGGGTTCGGGCAGGGGGGGCAAGTGGAGGTGGTAGTTAGGGAGGCTGTGCGAGCTAGGTTGGCTGGGGTT